>NC_081846.1:37882613-38202834 GCF_963259705.1 Myotis daubentonii
AATCCACCTGGACCTCAGGCTCGAGAACACGTTCCTTTGGGAGCCACAGGAAAAGAGAATGAGCCTGATGGCTGTTTGTTAGTTACCGATGGTTTATCAGAAGCAGAGCACTCTTGTATTTAAGAAAATTTACGGTATGATATTTAACAGCTATTTATACAACACCCATGGCGTGCCATGCCAAGGGCTTTATAATCACTCCTCAGTCACTGCTGGTCTCCGTAGTGGTGTTAACTTGTCACCCCAGCTCTTGCTCAACACATTTCTCCAGGCCCTGTCTCGCCTGGCAGAGCTGGGCCAACTTTCACATGCATGAACTGCTGTTTAATCATTTCTCCACTCTCTGAGGAACAGGCAGCCTTTTCTTCAGCCCTGGTCTACAAATATTTGAGGGGCCAAACACTCAGAAGGAAGACTTATTTAGTGTGATAGGAGGAAAATGGATTGGAAAGGAGAAATGGAAATTTTAGATTAAAACTGGAGAGAAAACACGATTTTAAGAATCCATCATGTAAAATCATGACAGACGCTCTGAAGGGGTAGGGAAGAATATCTCAGTGTTATTTAATTTACAGTTAATCCAATTATCAGTGGTCCCCAAATCTTATTTTAATAATTCCTTTTAATTTTGTTCCTGACAAACTTCCAAATAGTTGTTGCTATAAGTAGCAAAATTGACTATGTTATATTTGGCCATTCCCTTTTTACTAGATGTATAAGAAGAGGAGATCAAGAGTTACCATATAGATATATACTTTAGAATAATTAAGAGTTGACTATTTTCCTCAATTTGAAGAAAATCACAGCTCTAGAGTTATAGGCCGTTAGTTGGAATTCCAGATTTGCCATTAATGTTTTACTTTAAGCAAGTCATTCGACTAACATTGAGGATTGTGAAGAACAAAAGAAATATTCTTGTGACTGATAAACGGTAAAGCACAGTATAAACATTTAACAACAACAACATGATTGCGGAAAGGATGTATCATCCTCAGGAGAGGGATCATTTGCAGCAATAAAATAAGAACTAATTACACCTCAGTGTTCTAGGTGCTGTTTTAAGTGTATATTCATATTAATTTATTAATTACATAATAGCTATGTCATGGAGGGTACTCTTATATCCATTTTTCAGAAAAGAAAGCTGAAGCAAATAGAGAAGTTAAGTGATGTATCCAAACTCATAAAGCTATTACAAGAAAGAAGATTCCAACCAGAACCCATTCTACACTACACTTCCTCTTTATGAAGAGAGAAGTGATTCCTCATTTTAGAGAGAATCTGTCTTTTGACCATCAGATTGCAGTGAAAGCATTGTTTTTATCATCGTGAAAGCCCTTTTATATGGAGATGCTCATCAGCTTACAATGGGGTTATGCTAAACCCATACTCAGTTGAAAATATTGTAAGTTGAACATTCATTTAATATATTTAGCACAATGAACATCATAGCCTGGGCTAGCCTACCGCAAGCGTGCTCAACACAGACTGTCCAAAAAATGTTGGCAACGCGGTACACTGTAGTGTTTGTTGTTTACCCACGTCATCCCCCTGACTGCGAGCTGTGGCTCCTCGCTGCTGCCCAGCATCACAGTACTGCGTATTGCTAGCCTGGAAAAAGACCAGAATCCAAACTTTGTAGTATAGTTTCTACTGGATGTGTAATACTTTGACATCACTGTAAGGTTTAAGCATTGTAAGTTGGGGGACTGTCTGTATAGTTTAAGAGAATAAAAAACAACCCTGGATAAGGGATTTCAAAAGATAAAATTACTTCTTTTGAGATATCAGAGAATGTGCATTCCAGATTTTCACATCTAATCCTTAGCCTTTCGGGCTCAGCATGCTCCAGAGTAAACTCTTCATTTCCTTACCCTCACAGGCCTATTCTTTTATAGTATTTTCTGTATTGTTATGAGGCACTTGCCACACTCCAGCTGTAGGCCTGCGAGTCAGTCTTGCTTCCACCCACTTCCCCATCCCCGATATTCAGTAGGTATCAAGTGCGCTGAATCTACTTGAAATCCAGTTCCCATCCCTCTTTCTCTAAGGCTACTTTCTTAGTTTGAATCTCAGTGTTTGTCACATGGGTTATGGCCAAGGAATGAAAGCTGACTCACTTACCTCCAGTATTGTCCCTCTGTATTCCAACAGGGCGATCTTCCTGAAATGCAAATCTGTTGCTTAAAATGTTTGTTCTGTGCCTCTAGCCTTCACCATCTCATCCCTCCTTGCCTCCAGTTTCACTTCTCTCAGCTGACACCACTGTGCTAGCCACGCTGGAAGCCTTGCAGGTCCCTTGGCCACGTACTGTGGCTTTTGACCCCCTTACCTTTCCACAGGCTATTCTCTACCTGGGAAAAGCTCCCTATCCTTCCCAGCTCCTTTAGGAACTTTCTGGAAATCTCTATGACCCCTACTCGAAACACCTGGGGCCTAACACCGACCAATAAAACCTACCATTTTAATTGAGGATGATTTTGTTAGAATTTTTAAGTTTCTAAAAACAATTTTTGAGTTATTTATAATTAGAACACTCTTTCTCTTTTTTTATAATTATAACAATTGACATTTAAGCACTCTTAAGAGTGTAGAAATATTTTTCTGTGAATAAGAATGAAAGAAGAAAACCACTTCCCTAGATTCAGCTGTACCAAAGGAGTTTTCTTTTCCAAGAGAAGAGCTTTATTTTTCATTTTTTACAACCTTTTAACATTAAACAATTATTTAAAATGTGGGTTAACAGGATTTCTCTATTTACAGAGACATCTTATAAATCACATGCATATCATCACATGATTATTGGACTTATTCAGGAATGGGAAAGCCACTGGCACATTATTTGGATACATTTATTGTGAATGAAGTCATTAAATAGAATAAAAGGCATTAAATTAATAGTATATGGCTCGTTAATTGTAATTTTTGGTGCTTTTGTCCTAACTTGGTATTAACCCGCCTAGTTTAACTTACTCATGATATGACCTATGAAGAAAACATAGAAAAAGAACATTATTTTCAATTAGGATAAACACAGGCATTAAACTCATTTAACATAAAGTGTTGATACAAATATAAAACTCTTGTTTAAAAGTACTGAGTTGAAGTGTCAATCAAAATATAGAGGTAGGTACGGCATCTCTCAGCATGGTGCCTTGCAGAGGCCCTCTGTTATTAGGCTGCTTCCTAATTAGAACACAGAAGAACTTTCTGTTATCATTTATCATTACGATTTCCTGGAATTTCGGGATTATGAAAAGTGCAAATGGTAATTTCCAATTACCATGTCTATTTGCACTGGTTTGAGTAATCCTGCTGAAGAACTGTTTATAGTTAACAAAGAGCATGAGAGTGCTTTCTGAATGTTTTTTCCCCTTTAGGCACTAAGAATTTAAATCTATTCCATCAAAGTGTGACACATTTATTTATTGAGGAGGTGTGTTTGGCTCGTTTAGTCATCAAGAGATAAGTGTTGGGCAAGTGCCTAATATGTGCATGGGCTTTATTGTGTAGGATGCTCATAATTTACAAATTTGGTGAAACTAAAAAAATTTATTAAATCCTGAAATTTTATGCACAGTTGATGAGGATTCATAAAAAATAAATTACCTTTCAATCAGATGAAAGAATAGGTCTTGTCTTTATTTGACCTATAAATGATAGAGTGGCAACCTCATGGCACTAATAAGCATCTACTTCCTTAAGACACCTGCATTCTTATCCAAATCATAACTGTGACTGAATTAGATTTTTATATAGAAACTAGAGGCCTGGTGCACGAAATTCGTGCATGGGTAAGGTCCCTAGGCCTGGCTGGCGATCAGGGCCGATCGGGGCCTTCTGGCTGCCGGCTGCCGGCTGGGGCCTTTCTTCATTCCACACTGTCCCCTGGTGGTCAGCGCACGTCATAGAGAGCGATCAAGCTCCCGGTCTCCTGGTCGAACTCCCAAGGGGACACTTTGCATATTAGCTTTTTATATATATAGACTCTTGAAGTAGTAATGAATATGTGATGATTCTTACTTTATTCTATCACCTTTCAGATTTTCCTATGGATTCTAGTAATGGAAACTGTAGAGGGGCGAGCAGTGGTGAGTACATCGCTACCTTCCTGGTTTTCACCTGTAGTCAAATCTTTGATGTAACCCAGATGCGGAAGTCTTGTTTGGGGACATTTGTGCCCTACATCTTATAGTACGCGTATACAAATTATTTTTTATTTATGTTAATTTTTAAAATTCGCATGTAATAAAATTGACCTTTACTTCTGGTCATTAAAAATTCTATGAATTTTATGAATTCTCTACTTTTTTTATATAAAAGAACATTTATTTGGAAGGTCACAGAGGCAGAAGTAATTCATGGAAGAAGTGGGCTTAGGAAATAAGATAGAAGTAAAGGAAGAGCGCTTGGAGCTTAGAAGTGGAGGGTAAAGGTGACACATCTAGGAGGATGGGGGGGGAGGGGGAGAAGGGAAAGGCGCTGGTGTGCTCCCAAGAGGGAGAGCAGGGTCCTCTGTGCTAAGGGTTTTAAGGTTGGAGATTTTAGGGGAGGTCCCAGGGGAAGATCTCAATCGAATGTTCATCAGCTTTCCAGGTGTGTCCTTTCAGGGCCCGGGTCCGGACGGTCGTTATTCAGTGCCGCTGGTCCTGAGCTCAGCCTTGGCGCCTGGCGTAGCTGGTCTGGTTTTGCTGCTTTTCTGGGCCAAGAGCTGAAGTACAGCTGAGGCCTAGGTGTTATCTCTGGGGAGGAAAGGTCAGGGTGTCCAAACTGCATGGCCAGGGAGGTGCTAGGGGAGGGAAGGTCACGCTGGGGACAAGGTCGCACCCTACCATTGTCCTGTGGTAGGCACCCAGGGCTTTCCACCCTGGTGGCTTTCTGTACCTGGCCCATCATCCTTGCTTTGCTCATGTCTAACTGCCTAACCCCCTCTCCTCCTAAGGACCTTGGTTCTGAATTCTTTCAGAGAAAAAGGGCTCAGGTCTCTTCTGTAGCTGTTCCTGCTGAAGAGGGGCAAAGTTTTCCTTCAGAGCCAAGAGCCCCTGCTCTCTGTCAGAGGGACAGTGAGACCTGGGCACAGAAGGAAATGGTGATGGTGTCTAGAGGTGGTATCTCCTGAATACAAATAGGGCTTGTAACCTGGTGGAGACAAACTGTGTTACAAATCTTCATAAGTGAAAAATAACGCTTTTAATTGAACTAGAGTCTACTATTTACAATTGTGTTATAGAGTCCTTTAAAACATAATCCCCCCCCCCTAAAATCATCCTCATTTTCATTAAAGCCAAATTAAGACCAATTTTTTACTGTATTAAGTCCATTTTCAATTTGGCCTGATTATTTGCACAAACACAATAAGAATAGCAATTGATTATTTAGGCTCTTTTAAATCTGCTTTGCTGGGACCTGATGATTGAGCTTTAGTTAGCCCCTCAGCTGGGGCCTAGCAGAAGGGAAAAATGATGAATCCATTACCAGTTTGATGGTACTGGTCTTCTTCTCCATCTTCCTGCTACTATTTACTTTTCAGAGTCCTTAAGTAGCTGCTTCATGCATTTTGTTTAGGTTTTATAACTCTATTCAGCGGGAAAGACATGATGGAATCTACTTACTCCGTCTTATCATAAAATAAACTTTTAAATGAAGTATGACATATACGCAGAAGAGATCATAAATCATAAAAGCATGCAGCTCAGTGCCTTTCCACAAAGTAAACACTCTTACGTAACCACCACACAGATCAAGATATAGCCATTACCACCACTCCAGAAGCCTCCCCGTGCCTCTTCCAAATCATAACTTCCATGCTTCTTCCGAAGATAACCACTGGCAGGAATTCTAGCAGCATATATTAACTTTTGCCTGATTTTAAACTTTTATGAATGGCATCCTACAGTCTGCATGTAATTTGTGCGTTTGTGTTTGTGGTTTCCTTTGCTATTTATTATGCTGTAGAGCAGTATTTTCAAATTTTCATTGTAGTCTATCAAATGAATAGATGACACTTTATTCATTCCAATGTTTCTAGAGTTTTGGGTTGTTTCCAGTTTTAATACAACTCATGCTGCATTTGTTTCTTTAAGAACATCATAACTGTAATTAATTATTATATACTTCTATTCATTTTCTTCTAGTAATTCATTGATTTGGGTCTGTATGTACTGCCTGGTCGGGTGTTTTATATGTGGAAGCAGAACATAAAATAACATTTATAAACATTAAAAATTAAAATTAATTTTACTAAGTTTGTAAACAGGTTCGAAACATCTATTTCTTTAGATTGGACCAATTTTCTCTGTTGATTTCCACTGACTCCCAGCAGAGTGAGAAGTGTTTGAACTGAGACAGTGTCTACCAAAGGCGCCCCAACAAACATTTATCTTTTAAAAATTCATTAGTGTTCAGCAATAGTTCTGTTTTAAAGATCGCTCCCACTATTGTATTTGGTCAAAACAAACCAAAAAGCTCATTTGTATAATACACAGTACGTTGGGTTAGTCAAAATTTTTGGCCATGTGTGTGCATGTGCTATCAATTTGTCCTGAAGCTGTGGTTAGAATAACATAGCACTTCCGCGTGTGAAACAGAGAAGACATCAACAACACTACACATAATATACAAAAATAGTTCAATGTATAAGGTTATCTAGAATGAATGTCACGTTCCTGGCTTCAGTGTTTACTGTTCCTCTTTCATAATGTTTTCCTTTTTCTCCGGCATAACGGGAGTGATGAAAAGCCAGCAAACAAAACCAAACTCATTCTGTTTGTATTCGCATGTTCTGAAAAGAAAATATAATGTCAAAATGCTGTTCTTTGGAGTAATGTAACAGCTGAGGTTGATTATGATAAAACAGGAAATGAGGAAGACATAAAAACATTGTAATCCACATAACCCGTCTTTCAAAAGTGTCAAGCTGTTTCTGTCTGAAATTTGGAAAAGAAATTTTCACTCTGGTTAATTTATCCTGTGCCTCTAAACTTAACAATTTTATTTTTTTAGAAATAATAATTCTGTCTGAGCAGCTCACTATGATAGTGTAAACTCTCTATCATAATAAGAACATTCTCTCTTGTTTCCATAACTTGGAATGTGGAGAAAAACAATTTTAGTTCTATTCCATTGAATCACTGGGTCTGTCAAGTCAACACAGAAAATTGAGGCAGGTAATCAAATGATGCAATTAAAAGATATATTTTTATTAAAGTAATCCTGAAAAAGAATCCCCGGAGTCTTCTACTTTGTGATGGTGACCAATTTATGAGCTTTTATATTTGAAAAAACACAAATTTCCCAGAGAGGAGATAGAGTTGGTAATTTCTGACACTAATTAATTATATGATCATGACCAAATTACATAACTTCTCTGGGTCTGCCTCCTAATATAAAATCAGATTATAGTGACCTCGGGGTTCCCTTGTGATAAAAGTAGGTTTACAGTTGTGATGACATGAAACACAGAGTTTATTCTTGTATAATTATTAATTTATTAATCATTGCATTTCGATAGGCGCAACTGTAAACCTACTTTTGCCCACCGCTGTGTTTTCAGATGAGGGCATTACTAGTAGCCCCCAGGGTAAGCTGGGTGCACGCCAGTGTTTTCACTAGCCTCTTCCTGGCCCTGTTTCAGAGGTCCTTCGGAGAAGCTCCTCTGGGCAGCGGAGTGGCAGCCGCTGAGGAACTGAAGGTTCCTGGTCGCCTGCACCTGCCAGGCACCCAGGGGGATGGCCTGTGCCGGCCTCGCTTGGGTAGTATAGACCCGCTCTCTCTTTACTTCCAATTTCTTTCTGCCCTTGGGGCTTCCTACTAATTTTGGGAAGGAATCTGGTTGGTTTCCCCCTTTGGTGCAAATGTTTGCTGACCACAGAGGCTGAATTGACTTGGGAAAACATCTACCCTTTATTGGAGACAAAATTAGGATAAATAAAAAACGTTATTTTTATAGTGGCATATCTATTTGTTGTTGTTGTTTTGCAGTAGTTTTCCTCCCTGGGCGGCTACCCATATGGTCCTGGTTCTCCTGCCGCCCAGCGGTGGGCACTCCCCGAGGCTCTGTGCTTGGCCCCTGCTCCTTTCTCCTTACAACCATCTCTTCCTATCGGTGCCCCTCCAGCTGCGTAGGCTAAGTCATCACCTATGACTCGTTCTGATCACTCTCCCAGGTAGAGTACCACACTTCTCCAAACACTTCTACCTGGGCAGTCTATTCGCACTCCAAATACAACATATTTAAGAAACAAAGTAAACTTTTCATTAAAAATTTCCTCCTCGCAACTTTCTTTTTTAGTATGTGGTACAATTGTTTTCCCAGATCCCCAGCACTGAGACTTCATCCACCTGACCATTCACCACAAATGGAATGACCACCTCCTCATACCAGGCATGTTCTATGCCAAGGACGTAGTATGAAGGAGTGAGCAGTTGTCTGCACTTCCCTTTTCTTTCACCTCTTTTCTATGTGCTTGGAATTAAGTAGAAACATTGTATTCCAAAAGACTGTGAAGCCTACTTTATTTTTTTGTCAATTGACCTCTTTGGAATTCATCACAAAACATCACACTTCGAGATTTCATGAGAGAAAAATGGGCAAATTGCATTGACTTTATATTTTGTTGATCGTGAATGACTCTTGGATCCAGACACCTTGTGAAAGGCAGTTTAAAATTTTCCAAGGACATAAATCTTAAAGGAGTAAACTAAATTTCCTTTTCTTATTAATATAGAGTTAGTCCTCTCAATCTTAAGTAATTCCCTTTTACAGAGTTCAAATAACTATGAATTGAGACCTTTATTACAATATTTGAGGTTTGTTTTTTCAGCTAAATTGAGCAAATGTTATTTTTGCTTTTTAAAGCCTTATTATATTACCTCGGTTCAACAATCAACTTCATTGCATTTCCACATACTGCTCTAATCCAAAGTAAGATCTAATAGGATATTCTTTGCCCTGTGTCTATCTTTAGGGAATAAATATTATTTTAAACATGTAATGAACAGCTGCTAAGTCGTGATACAGTTCAATTTATGGAAAAACGAAAGAAATATCTTATATGAAATTTATGTTAATAGTACTTTATTGAGGTAAAATTTACTTATAGTAAAATGCACTAATGAATGCTGCATTGAATTTTGACAAATGCATACACCCATATAGCTATTAATCAGATCAAGATAAAGAATATTTTTATCGCCCTGGCCAGTTTGGCTCAGCAGATAGAGTGTCGGCCTGTGGACTGAAGGGCCCCAGGTTTGATTCTGGTCAAGGGCATGTACCTGGGTTGCAGGCACATCCCCAATAGGGGGCGTGCAAGAGGCAGCTGAATCGATGTTTCTCTCTCATCGATGTTTCTAACTCTGTATCCCTCTCCCTCTCCCTTCCTCTCTGTAAAAAATCAATAAAATGTATATTTTTTAAAAAAGAATATTTTTATCATATAAGTTCTTTAGTTAATCTGTTTCTCCACCCACCTATCCTTCCCTCTGAGATTCATTAGTCTGTTCCATGCTTCTATATCTCTATATCTATTTTGTTGACTTATTTTGTTCATTAGATTCCACATATGAGTGAGATCACGTGATATTTATTTTTCTCTGACTGGTTTATTTCACTTAGTGTAATACTCTCCAGGTCCCTCCATGCTGTCTCAAAGGGTAAGAGATCCTTCTTTTTTTTGCAGCTGCATAGTATTCCATGGTGTAAACGAGCCACAGCTTTTCTATCTATGCACCTACTGATGGGCACTTGGGCTGTTTCCAGATTTTAGCTATTGTAAATTACACTGCTATGAATATAGGGGAGCATATATTCTTTCTGATTGGTATTTCTAGTTTCTTAGGATATAGCACTCCTGGAAGTGGGATCACTGGGTCAAATGGCAGTTCCATATTTAATTTTTTGAGGAAACTCCATACTGTTTTCCATAATGGCTGCACCAGTCTGTATTCCCACCAGCTGTGTAATAGGGTTACCTTTTCTCCACATCCTCACTAGCTCTTGTCATTTGTTGATTTGTTGATGGTGGACATGCTGACAGGTGTGGAGTGGTACCTCATTGTCATTTTAATTTGCATCTCTCTGATGATTAGTGACTTTGAGCATTTTGCATAACCCATGGACACAGATAATAGTGTGGTGAAGGCCTAATCATTTTGTCTTATTCTTCAGCACTATAATATCACTAGAGGCCCAGTGCGTGAAATTCGTGCACTGGGGTGGGGGGGGCTCTCTCAGCCCGGCCTGCACCCTCTCGCAGTCTGGGAGCCCTTGGGGGATGTCCGACTAACTGCTTAGGTAGGGAGCAGGCCTAAGCAGTCAGTCGGACATCCTTAGCACTGCCACAGAGGTGGGAGAGTCTCCTGCCACCATCGCTGCGCTTGCCAGCCATGAGCTCCTGTGTTGAGCGTCTGCCCCCTGGTGGTCAGTGCGCATCATAGTGACCGGTCGTTCTGCCGTTTGGTCGATTTGCATATTAGCCTTTTATTATATAGGATTAGAATGGCCACTTGTATGGTTATTTTGGCTTGCTAAGCTTGATCCTTCAAATTTGGGATATGTGCATGATAGTTTAAATGGACTCCCTACATCAGGATAGAAATTACTGTGGTCTACTTGAGTCAAAACAGTAGAATCAAGCACTATGGAAAAAAATCTCATTGTTTTGCTTACTTTTGATAGGTATCACAGCTCTGTAGGTGGTAAGGAACCTGGAAGAATACTACCTTTTTTACTCATTAGATCAGTGATGGCGAACCTTTTGAGCTCGGCGTGTCAGCATTTTGAAAAACCCTAACTTAACTCTGTTGCCGTGTCACATATAGAAATTTTTTGATATTTGCAACCATAGTAAAACAAAGACTTATATTTTTGATATTTATTTTATATATTTAAATGCCATTTAACCAAGAAAAATCAACCAAAAAAAATGAGTTCGCGTGTCACCTCTGACACACCGTCAGTGTATTAGATAGTCTTTATAAATGATGGGTTAGGAATCCCAATGAGTCTCACAGTAACTTTACATTTTGCCACTTTTTAGATGTTAAATAGTAGGGAATGGATCCTAGACGCAAACCTAGCTGTGTCTGACAAAAGTCCATCCTTTTAACCATGGTGTTTTCTGGACTCTTCTAGTGGTATATGCCTACTTTGTAGTATAGATCTACTTGGTTTCTGATTCTGCAGGATATGCACTGTTGTCGCTAAAATTTCTTTCATCATTTAGATCAGGACACTAGGGTTCTGTGTTATATGTTATGCCCTAGGAATAAGATCCTCTATATTTCAATAAGGTGTTTATTTTATGACTTGCTATTTGGAAGAGGGAAGATGGTCTTAGAGTGAAATTTAGGCATGTTTTATAATTGCTTTGTTTCTAGAACAGTGGTGAACTGACCTTCTGGAATGTCAAATGATGTATTTCCCACCTTCCATTAAGGCAGCGGTTCTCAACCTGTGCGTCGCGACCCCTTTGGCTGTCAAACGACCCTTTCACAGGGGTCACCTAAGACCATCCTGCATATCAGATATTTACATTACGATTCATAACAGTAGCAACATTACAGTTATGAAGTAGCAACGAAAATAATTTATGGTTGGGTCACAACCTGAGGAACTGTATTTAAAGGGCCAGAAGGTTGAGAACCACTGCATTAAGGGATTTCTGAACAAGCTCCATAATGGCACCTATCCATGTCACCATTAAAGTAGATAATCCATCTGTGCAAGGACTTCTTCATTTCACAAACCTGTTTGTCTGTTCTACCCCAACCATCCCTTTTCGTGGGCACATTCTGGGCTTTGCCATCCGGCAGTAGTGCCAGAACTCTAATGTTAATTTAAGTACCCCTCTTTTTGCCTACCATTTTTTTTTCATTTCAGCAGATTTGCTCTAGTATTATCATTGCTAAACATTTTGCTCCAGTGAGACTGTGTATTTATCTGTTCACTAGTCTCCTTGTCTACCTGAGATTTAATGGTGCACTGTAATAATCATTCTCTTGAAAATACCCTCAATTCCCTTGCCTTTCTTTTCTTCTGCCATACTCAACTGGCAAAGTCTCAATTCTAGTAGTCAGAGAAAATAGCTCAAGTGGGGTGACTGGTTTCACTTTTAAGTTCAAGATAGAAATTAAAAAACACAATTAACATTGCCTAGCAATCCTGCCTTTATTCTCTAGAAAGTTTGCCTTTCTACTTAATAAAATAACTGTTGTATATCTTTTATTCTCTCCTTACACTTCTAGACCCTGCCTCTCTTGGTCCCTCATTCCCCACAGTTGCTGATGTTACTTCATCCTTCAATGAGATCAAGTAAAAGCCATCAGAAGAAACTCTCTCCTCATCCCACCATCAGATGTATAAGCCCATCAACATCTGGATCTTTCTTTCCTGTCTTTGCTTGTGTAGTGGATGGCCTGGCTTTCAAAGTCCTCCCCTTCCCTTTGTTCTGAGTCCCCTTCTCTCCTTGCTGATTGAATTTAATGGACACTTTTCTCTCTTAACTCAGTTGAGCTTGGAGGTTCTTTTGACAGAGGACTGCTTTCCATTTTTTTGGAACACCCTCTTCTTTCAGCTTTTTGACTCCCTGTCATTGGATGCTCTTTCTCATTCTCCTTTATGAACTTCTTAGATATCTTACATATTAAGGTATTGTTCCTGCCTAGATTGTTAAAACTCATCTTTCAGGTTTTAAGCATAAATGTCATTTTCTCAGAAGACTTTGAAGACTGGACTGTTTTTTTTTTAAATTTATTTTATTGTTGAAGGTATTACAGATGTCCCAGTTTTTCCCCTGTTGACCCGATCCACCCTGCACCTACCTCTCCCAGGCTTTCACCACACTATTGTCTTTGTCCATGGGCTATGCATATAAGTACCCTCCCACCCCCACATTCTCTTTGAAATTTGTCAGAAGACCAGACTAATTTAGATAATCAGGTTACATGTTCTCTTTGCTCATTGTAGTTTTCTTTCATAGCATTCATCACATATGAAAAGAAATGATTTTAGGTGTAATTACTTGTTCAATGTCTGTAACTTATTCTGCATTGTCTGTATTGCCAATCAGGTGTCCTACTTGTCTAGAACAGAGGTTGGCATACAGCAGGTGCATGATAAAATATTTGTAAAATGAATTAACATGTAAGTGACTAAAAGGGCTCAACAAATGTTAGTTCTCATTTCCTTTCCCATCTCACATTTACAGAAGCATGGTTATCCCGGGGTTGTAGAGACAGAAAAGACTATTTCCATAGGAGGAAGACAAGTTCATGGTGTGATGGACATTGATGTATATATAAAACTACTTAAGGTCATGCTATGGACACTCTTACAGGCAGTTAAAAATATGGATCTGGATCTCAATAAAGAAGTCATAGTTAAGGATATAGATTTTTGAGTCATAAAAATTTATTTTTGCATCTGTTTTAAAATTTGTGGTCTGCTCTAATGTATCTTAAAATGGAGGGAAAGAAGATGAGGGGGATTCTAGGGTCAAATGCCAGGATATAAAACATACGCTGAATGCATTTGGTGTAAATTACAATGACTTAAACTCTGGTCTGACTAGAAAGAGTCAGTCTTGAAAGACTTACAGTGAGAATCATAACATAAATAGAATTGTATTTTCTATCCCCTCCCCTTCTTTTTGACAATAAACCCTGAGCACAGATCTAAGGTCTTTTCCTATAAAAGCAGAAAAGTACTCATTCATGGATAGTAGTATTCTGAAGTCATGGTACATGGAAGGTTATAGGAGTTTTGAAATCTGGCAAAGTTAATTATAGTCTTACAGCTTTGGATGACACCCAAAAGAAGTCAATTTCAAACAAAGGTCAGTGTTAGCTTGAAAGTCATATCACACTTCAGCTTGAACTCAAACAAGGTTGCATTAAATCGTGAAGGTCCAGTGAGAGTCAAATTGCATACTTGCATCAGGTACTTGAAATTCTTTAGAGCTTGTAAAACAACATGACCCTTTAAAATAGTGTGGCGCGGGTGTGGGCCAGGCGCCGTCGATGACCCTTTAAAATAATACCATCTTCATGTGTTTTCAGTAAATGAGCCGATATTTATGAGCAGATAACGGAACAAAGTGTGCGACCACTGTCCTCGCAGGCACCACAGTGCACTGTAGGGCATCTCCCTGACGTGCAGACCATGGTCTGTATGGGGTGCTGGGCACGTTAATTCTGCAAACTCATATTTGTACCAGGGTGATGAACTCATGTTAAAACCTTCCCTACATTTGAAGAACTCTTTGTCACTTATTTTATTGCTGCCAGCTCCTTTTTCATATTTTTTCCTTAGATAAGAACACCAAGGCAATTCCTTTACAAGCTTTTCTTCTCAACAGTGGAATACAAGCAAACTAATTTCTAATTATTTTTGTGCAAAGTGCAGTAAATAGATTTTCTTTTACCACTATAAAACTTAAACACCTTGTGCCATTGGGAAGCTGGAGAGGAAGACTATTTAGCAAAATTACTGGCAAATTAAATTAAAGTAGAGATAATAATAATACTAGTGGCGCAATAAAAGTCTAAGAAATCAACTATTGGTAGTAAAGAAAAAGAAGCTGCTACAGTCTGATTTAGGGTGGCAGGTACAAAAAATGTAATAAACAACGTATGCAGTGTATCCTTCTATAATTCTTTCCAATTTTCCAATTTTGGGGCTTTGGGGAATATATCTGTAGATGTGAGTAAACATTAGGAAAAGGACAATCCTCCAGATCTATTGTTCTAAGACACACTTTCATGAATATAAATAAGTGAAAGGAAGTCCTTACACATTTGAACTTTGTAGATATAAAATTCCACTCCTCTTTATTACCCTGTTATTTCATTGAGCTACTAGTTACTTCAACTAGACAGATAATTGCTTATAGCAAGAGCTAGGGATTGGAGCATGGAAAGGGCGACATATATGGTATGGCGTTGCCACTTCTGAGGCCATCAGAAATAAGTGCATTGAGGATGAACAAAATTTTGTCCCAAGAATATAATTGCTTAGCTCATTAAGTAGGAAATGGTTTAACTATGTATATGTAGTTGTGTATATGTAGTTATGTAAATACTTACTTGAAATCTTCTTTTATGATATAATTTTTGAAAAATCTCTGTTTGGGAAGTTTTATGAAATCTATTTGTGCTTCAAGCAAAGTTATAAAGACATGTTAGACTCAGTCCAGTGACTATATTTTTGCCAAGAGTTTTTTTTTTGTTTTTTTTTTTAATTAGAGCACTAGAGGCCTGGTGCACGGATTTGTGCACCAGTGGGGTCCCTTGGCCTGGCCTGTGCCCTCTCGCAATCTGGGACCCCTCGGGGGATGTCAGTCTGCCAGATTCGGCCCAGTCCCCACAGGCCAGGCCTAGGGACCCCACAGGTGCACGGATTCATGCACCGGGCCTCTAATATGCATATAAAACCTTTGGTTAATCTCTTCCCGCCCTCTCCCCTCGCCTCCCCTCTTCCCTCTGAGATTCATCAGTCTGTTCCATGTTTCCATGCCTGTGCATTGAGCATCTGCCCCCTGGTGGTCAGTGTGTGTCATAGCTACCAGTTGAATGGTTGCTTAGGCTTTTATATGTATAGATGTGCAGATTTCTGAAGAATTACAAATATGTAGTTATTTATCTACATGCATTATTTTTGATAGGTATCTGTTTTTATTTTTTAAATATGTTTTATTGATTTCAGAAAGGAAGGGAGAGGAAGAAAGGGATAGAAACATCCATGATGAGAGAGAATCATTGATCGGCCACCTCCTTTATGCCCTACTGGGGATCGAGCCCGCAACCCGGGAATATGCCCGGACCTGGAATCAAACTGTGACCTCCTGGTTCATAGGTCAAAGTTCAATCACTGAGCTACACCAGTCCTGGCATTAGATATCTATCTTTAAATGCAGAAAAGCACATGCCCTATCTATATATGGGTGAGGTAATTTGTAAATCTCCAGAAATAGTCTCATCTCAAGAACATCTTAAAAAATGTGTAACATTTCTGTACAAAATAAAGTTACACAGTAGAATTAGATAACTTCCATTTTCTTTTAACGGGAATATACATGTTTTGCTAATAAGGAAGCTATTATTCTTTAAAATAGCAACCAGCACCGATATTACCCATTATTTATTTTCTTGAAATATTTATTCTGCAGAAATTGTGTGTGAAAAATTATCTGCAGAACAGGGGGAGTGCTATGCGTAGCCATGAGAAATTTCTCACCTCTCCTGTGGGCGAGAACAACAGTTGTTGCCGCTATTGCTCTGCAGAAGAGCACCTGCCCCCAGTTGAGGTGCTTAGTTCCAGAATCTAAAAAGTGATAATGGTTCCACTCTCCTTGGGACTGGGGTACTTTAAAACATGTCCTCTGCAGGTTCGACTGAAATCAAAATTTATTTTGATGTGAAAACATAACGTAGTCAACAAAAGCTTCTGCCTGTTTTTCGTCTCAATGCTGACACAAAACACTTTTTAAACAAAATATTTTTGTTGGCTTCCTACTATGACTCATGTGTCCTTTTTTTTTCTTTATTTCTCTGTGTCAAAATAGAAGAAACACATACCATTTCATTTTTAAGGAAGCTTTCTCTGGAGCACTATTTAAAAAAATAACCTTGACACAAACTAAAATGTTTTCTAAAATAATTGTGTGTTATTTTCTCTTCTTATATTGACTTTAATGACTAACAACCTACCATGTTATGATGCATATTTGATATTTTTTTTTCAGTTAAGTAACCTGTAAACAATTTAGTAGTCCGTTTCCACGATGTTAAATGGTTTGTCCTATATCTGAAACATTTTGAGATAATTAGAATTTCTATGGCATACACCTGTATTACACATAAAATGTGTCCTGGTCACTACTCACCAGATATTTAAGCAACATGAAGCTTCTCATTTCAAAATATGCATGTAGTAATTTCCTCCACTAAACGTAAAGATGCCATTGAGTTAAATAGCAGGTATTCTGCCTATGAAGGGGCTGAGCCTCTCTTCTTAAAAACTTCACCAAGTGCACTAGGTTGTAATAATACCTGCTTATCTCATCAAGTAGCTTGTCGGTCCCGGAACTAAGATTTGGAGGAGTGCTGTGTCACCTGTAAGGCATATATGAGTGCAGGGGTATTCTGAGGGGCAAACCAGTTACCTGAGCATAAGAAGGAAGTTGCCTCTCACTAGGTGTTGAGTCTACTTTCATAAGCACGAAGCATCCTCTTTCAGGATTCAGGGGTCATGCTCTCCTCATGCATGGTGGCGAAGGTGTTTCCTCAGGATTTGGGTAATTTGTTAGAGAGTAGGAACTTCGGAGTCTACTGTTACTGAAAAAAAAAAAAGTCTATGCAGTGCTGGGGTCCAACCCCAGCAGGTCCAGGGGTTCCCAAAGGCGTAGACGGAGTCGGCGAAGAAGGAATGACACGGAGACAGTGTTCAGTTGATCAGCAGCCTAGCCAGGATCTCCAGCCAGGATCTCCAGCCAAGTTCTGGTCTGGATCTCCAGAGAGGTTCTGCTTCGGAGCTCCAGCCAAGTTCTGTGTCCGTGTTGTCTTGCTAGGTTCTCCAGCCAGGTTCTGTCCAGGTTCTCCAGACAGGTTCAGTCACCAGGTTCTAGTCAGGTTCTCTTGCCAATTTCTGTAGTCAGGTTCAGTCCAGGATCTTTTGCCATGTTCTCTCCAGCAAAGTTCTTCTGTCTGTAGGTTCTGTGTAGGTTCTGTCTGTAGGTTCTCTCTTCTAAGTTCTGTGTTCTAAGTTCTGTCTCTTGCTGTCTTGTTACATCTGTATTTATACCAGTTGATTCAATCCTATCAATCTCTATTACAAAGGTTAGGGCGTTTCTTATCTCCATTCCAGGGAGTAAAGATTATGTAGCTTAAGCATGATTGTTCATAGTTAAAGTGATTAATTACCCGCCTGGCACTTAGTTGAGGGGTTTTATTCCCTCCCTAACTTCAGGGGAAAATCCCTACCTGGGGAAACAATCTTTCTCAGAGAGGAGACCTTGGTTAAAACACATAGTGCCGAGAAGGTGAGCGAACATTTTAAGAACAGTATGCCATATATGCCAGGTCCTTTGAAACAGCAAGCATGGACCGGCAACTTGGTCTGGATCTCCAGAGAGGTTCTGCTTTGGATCTCCAGCCAGGTTCTGTGTCCATGTTCTCTTGCTAGGTTCTCCAGGTTCTCCAGCCAGGTTCTGTAGCCATGTTCCCTCGCTAGGTTCTCCAGCCAGGTTCTGTCCAGGTTCTCCAGCCAGGTTCAGTCACCAGGTTCTAGTCAGGTTCTCTTGCCAATTTCTGTAGTCAGGTTCAGTCCAGGATCTTTTGCCATGTTCTCTCGCTAGGTTCTGTCTCTAGGTTCTGAAGCCAGTTTCTGTCCAGGATCTTTTGCCATGTTCTCTCCAGCGAAGTTCTTCTGTCTGTAGGTTCTGTGTAGGTTCTGTCTGTAGGTTCTCTCTTCTAAGTTCTGTGTTCTAAGTTCTGTCTCTTGCTGTCTTGTTACATCTGTATTTATACTAGTTGATTCAATCCTATCAATCTCTATTACAAAGGTTAGGGCGTTTCTTATCTCCATTCCAGGGAGTAAAGATTATGTAGCTTAAGCATGATTGTTCATAGTTAGAGTGATTAATTACCCGCCTGGCACTTAGTTGAGGGGTTTTATTCCCTCCCTAACTTCAGGGGAAAATCCCTACCTGGGGAAACAATCTTTCTCAGAGAGGAGACCTTGGTTAAAACACATAGTGCCAAGAAGGTGAGCGAACATTTTAAGAACAGTATGCCATATATGCCAGGTCCTTTGAAACAGCAAGCATGGACCGGCTCCCGGCAATGCAGAGAGAATGAAGGTGAATGTAATTCCAGACAAAGAGATCAGACACATAGAATCTCTAAAGAGCCTTATTGCCACCAAATTGAATCTAACCAACCAAAAAAGTGTGCATAAATAAATGAAAGCTAATGTTGAAATTTTGCTTACAGATAAAATGTTATGTTTTTCAGAACGCTGCAAATGTAAGCCTATTAGAGCTACACAGAAGACCTATTTCCGAAACAATTACAACTATGGTAAGGATAACTTCATGGTTGATCTATAAACTGCTGTGTAAAGAAGTGTGTGTGTGTGTGTGTGTGTGTGTGTGTGTGAGAGAGAGAGAGAGAGAGAGAGAGAGAGAGAAGAGAGAGAGAGAGGGAGAGAGAGGAGAGAGAGAGAGAGAGAGAGAGAGAGAGAGAGAGAGAGATAGAGAGAGAGCAGTTCAAGAATAAGACTTAAAAGCAAATAAATAAGGACAACTTTTGAGAGGATACCTGTCCCAAATAATTAAAATGTCTGATGTGGGCAAAATTTTTAACAAATCATTGATTTTGAAGCATATCAGGTAGCAATGCTGTATCATAGAATCATGTAACCGAGTATAGAGATACATTTCAAACTGGGTGGGAGGGACTCTCCCCCTGGAATTGAGCGTGAGAGGTGCTAGAAGTTCAGTTGAGTTTGTATTTATTTTACTTTACTTAATCAATTTTTACTTTATTCAGCTTTCATAATGCTATTATTTTTGTTGAAAGTCAAAATACTAGTGGTTGCAAGTCATGGAAAGAGAATATTTTCAACAAGGTAGCTGAAAGAATGCTGTCACATAAAATGGGATACAGATCACAATCAGTGGAAAGAAGATACTTTCTCATAACCAAACAATAATAACCAGGTTGCCTGCAGTTTAAGGATTTTCACTTGCCTGGGTCTTACTTAGAGATTTTGTGGGGAAGGCAGGCACTCCAATGATTAAATAGCAAAAAAAAAAAAAAAAAAACATCTGAAAAAAGTTTAAAATCCCCAAATATATTGATTTTCATAAATATCTATGTGTCTATTGAGAAAACAAAGTGGGGGTGGGAGCAATTGATAACTCAGACAAAACCTCTGCTTCATTCAGAATTAGTTCAGGTAAAATTTCTTGAGCTTTCATAAAATTACTGAATAATAAAGTAAGTCTTGCAGAGAGATATTTATTTTGGAGGGGGTATGTGTGCTAAAAATTTCTAATGAAAATAGTAGCCACACTGGGTAAATAAATCATTAGCCTGAGAACGTTTGCACAGCTCACTGATCCCTAAGAGTTGGTGGATGCTGCGAAGCACATTCACATAAACCAGGATCCCAAAATGTCTGCTGGCTGGGTTGTGAATTTATCATCTGATTCTCCAAAATGACATTTCCAAACGGGAAATCTTATCTTTTGTTAAAATACAGAATAGAACACGGACGGAAAGGGATTCCTTTGCTCACAAGTCACACCAAGCAGGGGCAGTTGCATTTTGTTTGCTGTAAGTTCTCATATTTGAGGCACCCAATTTTCTGAAAATTAAAATACCTGTGAAGCAAAAATGAGGTTTTTGTCCTAAATTTTTTAGAATTAGTAACTTAATTTCTATTGTATGCACATTGTACTGGTGGGAAATTAGATAAGTTTCTGTGTGGCGTTGGGGCATGGATGCAGCTATTAGTTGGCTAATTTTTATGGGTTACTTTCCCCCCCCCTTTTTTTTTTTTAGTCCAAAACTTCTAAAATATGTGGTGACTCAGATGAAAGTGATCTGCTGATATGTGCCTAAGGGGCTTTTAAAAAGGGGATTCATTTGGACACGTATTTTTCTCCATATAACATCCATGGGTATTGAACTAGAGCAATGAGGGTGCCTGGGAGAGAGCCATTGGCTTCTTACAAATTGACAGTTTTTACTTCGCAGGCTTTTTCAAACTCCCCCTTTAAGAAAAAAAAAAAAGAGCTCCTTTACCACAAGTAGGAATCTAAAGAATTTGGCCCCTCCAAAGAGGAGAAATACAGAAAAGAAGCAGATCTGTACTTGCTAGATTATGAGTCAAATACTTCAACTTTGCCACTGAATTGATTATTTTAAGGCAGTTTGTCTGTATTTTGAGCAGTGAAGCCAGCGCTTGTGAGATAAACTGGGTGTCGGTATATCCATTGAGAGAGGTAGGTGTATGCAATTGACATGTTAGACTGTATTCCGTAGCACATGAGGGGAAGGAATGTTGGAGGGTCTGACTTCAAAGAGGATGGAGGAAGCAAGATCTAGTGGTGACTGTTTTTACTAAAAAAAAAAGTCGAATGCTTACAGGAGCGCATAAAAGAAAATCTGTACTGAAACAAAAGGAAAAAGGCGCTGGTGTCTAAACAGGGAGCTAAAGTGAGGAAGGTGAAAAGGTCACAGAAACAGTTTGGAAACACAGCAGAACAGGACATCTTTATAACACTAATGAGACCCCCAACTCTTTAGAGAATTCATTAATAGACCTGATAAAAGAATACTGACAAGGAAACGAAGCTTATTTAAGTACTAGGTCTTTACATATAGTGAAATTAATAAAGTTTAAGTTCCTGTTGGCAGCAGTGGAAACTGCGGACACCATATTCATACATCCAAATGAAATTTTGGAGGAAAATTACATCAGATTGACCCGACCTTTGATTATATAGATGCATTGTTCTCAATGAAATACACACACACACACACACACAACTATATTTGTACACTAATTGGAAGGCGATCAGGGCTGAACATTAAGGGGACAGGTGTGCTGTGCAGTGTGTCACTCACTAACATCTAGGACAGAAATCTGGCTGACTTTTCCTCTCCATTCATTGAGCATCAAGTAGAGAAGAACTGACTAGACAGGAGCCTACTTGTCCTTTTTGAAGGTGGCGCCTATTGTGGATCACATGACCATATCAGCTTCATTGTCTTTTACCCAGTCATTCGGGCTAAAGTTAAAGAGGTCAGGACCAAGTGCCATGATGTGACTGCGGTGGTCGAGGTGAAGGAGATCGTGAAGTCTTCTCTGGTGAACATTCCACGGGACACGGTTAACCTGTACACCAGCTCTGGCTGCCTGTGTCCTCCGCTGCATGTCAATGAGGAGTATATCATCATGGGCTATGAAGATGAGGAGCGCTCCAGGTAATCCGCTCCTTAACCCTTTTTGGTCCAACCTCGAGGCCGACTCGACAGACCAGGCGCGAGGAGCAGGTCCAACGTCGAGCAATAAGAACATGAAAAAGTTCAACATTCAATCCTGTCAATTAATTGGGACCAGACTGTTCGAATTCCAAAAATAACATTGGACCGCAAAGGGTTAAGGATTCAGAACAATTTCTCTGCCTATCCTATCCTACTGTCCTTCTCTAGACATCTTACTCTGGGATCCTTAACCTGGGATCTGTGTGCCTACTAGGGGATTACAGATAGTTTTTAGTTGGGCCACTCAATTGCAAGTACGGGGTAGGGTATATGTGTAGAATTTGTGGGTGTGCATTTTTCTGGGGAGAGGGGTCATCACTTCATTTGTTCTTAAAGGGGTCCATGGCTCCCAAATGGTTAAGAATTACTGTTGTAAGACTAGAATCTCAGAGGGAAGGTGGGGAGCGGTGGGTGGGTGGGAAGAGATTAACCAAAGAACTTGTATGCATATATGCATAACCCATGGACACAGACAGTATTGTGGTAAAGACCTGGGGTGGAGGGGCAGGTGAGGGCTAGAAGGTGTCAGTGGGGATAACTAGGGGACATCTGTAATACTGTCAACAATAAAGATGAAAAAGAAATTACTATTCTAAAACGTGGTCATTCTATTCTAGAATAAGCAGGTAAGTCTTTGCAGTGGTTCCGTGTAATTTTCAGTAGTATGTTTTAATTTTCAAATGTGCTTGCTTTAAAAAATGCAGATTACTGTTGGTGGAGGGTTCTATTGCTGAAAAATGGAAGGATCGACTGGGCAAAAAAGTTAAGGTAAGCCTCTGTTTTATGTTTAAAGTGATACACAGAAAACCAGCCATTTGTCACAAACGAAGTGGCTGTGCTCAACTCCATGAGAAATATTAAAATCTGATATATGTATATATATTTAAAATTCCAAGGACTGAGTTTGCTTTTAATATTGATTTCACTTAGGAAGTTCTCTGTATGCATATGAGAAATGTAACTATAGTTGCCTAACTTCTCACAATGCGAATTCTAGTTGTAGTTAGTCCAGTCTGGTAGGGTGACTCCACATTATTTTTAGAGCCCCAGGTTCCTTCCAGCTTCCTGCTCTGCCATTTTTAAGGATATTCCTCCCATACTCATGTTCACCTGGAGGTCACAAGAGAGCTGCCCCACCTCCAGCATCACACATTTTAGGGAGAAAGAAAAGAGAGGTAAAAAGGAGTTTCCACGTGCTGCATCTAGCAACATTTATATACGACTGGGTCTCATGTCCGTCCTTAATTGCAAGAGAGGCTGGGAACTATAGTTTTGTTTAGCCGGGCATATTGTGTCCTTGAACAAATCGCAGTTCTTTGAGTCACAGAAGAGAAGAAAGAATGAGTAGGAAACTACCAATATTGTCTCAGTGCCACCATTTTCTATGTACAAGGTGAAGCCACATTCATCTGTATATATAAGCTCCGTAAAGCAGTCATGTAGCTTTATTTCTGAGCCAGTGAACCTTAAATTCTGGAAGTGTTGCATTTTTTAAAAAGCACTGTAAATTACCTTTTAAATAAAAGCTTCCATTTCTTCTTACTATACTAAGCAAATCAGTGTCAAAGCACATGGGAGAATATATAGAGGGGCAAAGAATTGAAAATGGTGTGTGTGTGTATTGGGTGGGGTGGGGGTGGGGAGAGTGGAAATTGTACCAAACATAATACATCCTCTTCCTTCTGTGAGTTTGAAGGGTTGGGAAACATTTACAGGGTAAGTTAAAAAACCCCTGGGCAGTTTACCTTATACATCTGGCACTCGGCGCAGCAGAAACATTCGAGTTCAAGTGACCTACAGAAATGTAGAGGGTATTATTTTGCAGGGAGAAACTGCCCTCCAGTAAGCTCTACTCCCCCCGCCCCCCCGCCCCCCCCCCCCCCCGCCCCCGATACTTGTCAAAAGTGAGATATACTTCAGGTTTAGACTTGTGAGAATTCTCTGTTTGTATCTCTTTTCAATTAGTTTGGTGTTCATTAAAAAGTGGCTCTTCTTCAGTATTTGGAATCTCTACTGTCCTTTTAATTTGGTTTTCTGCTTGTTAATGCAGAACAGGAATTTGTCCTAAATTCCTGTACCAGATGGAAGAGCTTTTAACATCCCTGGTACCAAAACAATTATCATCATGTAAAGACCCAGGATGCATGGCTTGTTTGTCCTGTTGCTTAGTAAGGCACACATATTTTCTATTGCTTTCTATAGGGCACTCACACAGAGTTTTTATTGTGAAATTATTTGTATTCTTAGTCTAGGTTTAAATATGCTCAACAATTTAATTAAAATGTAGCTACTTAGGACTAAAGTCCTTGGTTATTAGTAAACTTGATTGTGGAAAAACCTTTACAAAATATGTATGTTTTTATTGACTTTAGAGAGGAAGGGAGAGGGAGAGAGAGAAATTTTAATGAAGAGAGAGAATTATTGATTGGCTGTCTCCTACAGGCCCCACACTGGGGATTGAGCCTGCAACTCGTGCATGTACCCTGATTAAGACTCGAACCATGACCTCCTGGTTCATAGGTCACTGCTCAATCACTGAACCACACCGGCTGGGCTGGAAAAATCTCTTTTGATTAGAATTATTAGAGGGTGCAGAGGGAATAAATAGTGATGGGAGGGAAGGAAAAATAATCTTTCATTATAAAAAAGAATAATTGAGATCTTTAGTTTTCCAGTTAATTTGAGGATGGGAAAAATAGTTTTGTGGAGGACACTATTGTGTGTGTGTGTGTGTGTGTTTTAACATAAGAGTTGCTCATTTAACTGATTTTTTTTGCTTTCAGTAGCTAGATCAAGAATTAAATAAAAACCTTTTTATGTTTTTCCATGCAAGTGGTTGTTTATTTAAGTCTCTGTTATAGTAGGTTGTTCAAATTAAGATATTTGCCCTGCCTTGGAGAACCGAGAATCAGACTGTTTTATTTATTTATTTATTTATTTATTTATTTATTTATTTATTTATTTATT
Source organism: Myotis daubentonii (assembly GCF_963259705.1). Classification (NCBI taxonomy): domain Eukaryota; kingdom Metazoa; phylum Chordata; class Mammalia; order Chiroptera; family Vespertilionidae; genus Myotis; species Myotis daubentonii. Next base: position 37,907,634 of record NC_081846.1, read on the forward strand.
TATTTATTTGTAATATATTTTATTGATCTTTTACAGAGAGGAAGGGACAGGGATAGAGAGTTAGAAACATCGATGAGAGAGAAACATCGATCAGCTGCCTCCTGCACATCTCCCACTGGGGATGTGCCTGCAACCCAGGTACATGTCCTTGACCGGAATCGAACCTGGGAACTTTCAGTCCGCAGGCCGACGCTCTATCCACTGAGCCAAACTGGTTTCGGCCAGACTGTTTTTTTAATATGAAAAACAATAAGACTGTGGAAGAAAGTGTCTAAAATGAATTACTTTTGGTAATTGAAAAATGATAATTTATTATGAACTAAGCACTTTATACATTTTTCATCTATTATTCTTCAGAACAGTCTTATAAGCAGATTCTCTTATTAATTTCAATGTGTTGTTGATGAAAGGGAGGTGGAGTAAGTTTAAGAAACTTTGCATGGTAATCGATGGAGTTAGAATTTGATATTCACTCCTTGCTACTCAAAGTGTGGTCCCTGGACCAGCAATGTTGGCATCAACTGGGAGCTTGTTAAATATGAAAATCTTGGGCCCCATTGCAGGCCCACTGAATGAGAATCTGACCTGCAATTTATCAAGATCTACAGGTTATTTCTCTATTCATTGAAATTTGAGAAGTATTGCTATAGTCTTTATTCTTTGTTACTGCTTATAATATTCATAATGTAACTCCCTTTTAATTCATTATATTCCATGTAAACCTCATCACATTGTTCATCTGAAGCATTAGTAAACTTTCTTGCGGTTATTAAAAAGGTTGGTAATGACTGCTTTGTAAAACTGAGAATGAGGGCAGAAACTTGTCTGCTGTTCATTGCCCTTGGTAGGTACTACTTAGAAAACTATTTTTAAGAGACCCTATTCCCAACCTAAATTTTCTTTTTCTTTCATTGCTCAAATCACATGGATTTTAAAAGGGCTATATGTACTTTTATGTTATAAGAGAGGAAGATGAAAAATAGCTCTTCCTTCAAATTGTCTATGTAAAGCTTCCATTTGCTGACCACCTGTAAAGGGCCAGACTTGTATTTTTTTATCTCAGGAGATTTCACAGGTAGCAACAGAGATTTGTGTCACCATTTACTGACGTGGAAGTTTTAAGCTTAAGGTTTGCTATGAAAGCATTATTGATCTAGGTAGCCAAGTTTGTGCTTTTTAAAATCTGAGAATTATGTTCATACAGCATCAATTTCATTGTGATCCTGGGACATAGAGCTTATACTTTTGGGAAGTAGTAAAATGCTTTTGAGACCTGACTTTGCAGTCTTACTCAGTTGTGAGAATCAGAAGTGACAACCCTGGTAACATGCGCATGCGACCACTTTCTGTTTTAAATCTCACAGCGCTGGGATATGAAGCTCCGTCACCTTGGACTGAATAAAAGCGATTCTAGCCATAGTGATTCCACGCAGAGTCAGAAGTCCGGCAGGAACTCCAACCCCCGGCAAGCGCGCAACTAAATCCTGAAACGCGGGAAGAAGCTGGTGGACTTCCTGTTAAGACTCGCATTGCTGGACTAGCAAAGGAAAATTGCACTATTGCACGTCATACTCTATTTTTTACCACAAAAACTCATGTGGTAACTGATATTACTTCTATTTTCTCTTTTGTTTTCTGCTTTTCTCTTTCCTCCTTCCCACCCCCGTTTTTTGTGGTCTGGGTGCAGATCCTTAAATATATGATATGTATTCTATTTCACTAGTCATGGGAAAACTGTTCTTTGCAATAATAATAAATTAAACATGTGGATACCAGGGCCTCTTTGCTGGAGTAAATGTTCATTTACTGCTCTGCACCGAGACTGGGAATGCAACATTGGATACAAAGAGAGAAAGCTAAATAAGCTGTCCAATAGACTCAGCTGATCTAATTACAGCCTGGTTTTTGCATGCCTTTTGGGCATTCTCCTCAAGCTTAGAAAGTCCTACATGTTTACAAAGGTAAAATAGCAGTTTGAAATAAAATGCTGCATAGGCAAAGCAATCAAGCTGCAGGAAGCATTTATGAGGAAAAGACACACAAGACGAATTATTTGCAAGATTGGCAGGAAGCAAAATAAATAGAGGAGTTGGGGAAAGAACATTTTGCCTGATTGAGAAGCACAACTGAAACCAGTAGCTGATGGGGTGTTAACAGTAGCATGTATCTCTTGGCAATTCATTTGATTTGTTTATGAATACATATATTCGACAGCATTAGGGAAGTGAATTACAACTAGACATCTGTTATCAGCATAGCTCTGCTTAATTTTAAACAAACCCATTGGCGTGAGTCTTTTTTTTCCTACTTCCTTTAAAAATGACTTGCTGCATTGACTGAGAAAAGAATGTATGCATGTATGTGTTATTTTTAAAAGGTACGGAGCTCTATAAAATGCTGTAGTTTGCAGGATGGTGAATGGTGCAAGGGTTGTGTGTGTCTGCACACTCACATTCAGCAGGGCTGAATTCCAGGCCTATGCACTGGCCTGTACTTTATCATTTGGATTTGTGCTGCTTAATGCTCAGTAAAATAGGTCTAATAAGAGGAATTATGAAACAAGTTGAAAACAATTAGAAGAGGGTACTATAGGCAAATCTATTTTGTAACCTAAAGGAAATTCAAGATTGCCCAGCCAAGTAAAAAATTTCAAAGTTGACTAAGAAGTTGTAGAACACTTCAGTAAATAAAAGTAAAAGGTAATGGGGGGAAAAAAAAATTATGGTTTTCAGGAGAGAGGCTACTCAGACTTTTGAACCAAATACTCTGATTTTGAAACAAGTACACTTTCTCGTTACCCAAACTGCAGTGCGATCTCCAAGGACCATGGGGGTGGGGGTGGGGGTGGGGGGGCAAGTGATGCTTTTACTTCCTTCGGTGTGATTCTTTAGAGCCTGCGCCAATCTTTGGAAATTCTCATTCCCTCCCATTTCTATGTTTGATATTAGTAGAACCAAATTTCCAAGCTATGATATACTGAAAATAAAACACTTTGGAAGCAAATGGCGCTGTGTTTCCTTCTTCGAGGACAATCATGCAAGAATGAGATTTATTCCCGAAGTGCTAAATAATGACTCATCTAAGTTCTGTTTTAGAGGTAAGAGAACATCCTTGTCTTATGACAGGCCCCGCACGCCAGCACCTTCCTCCCTCGTGGAAGGCAGTGCCGCCCTTTGCCTACGCGAGGACTGCGGTTCTTCGTGCCGCCGGTGGTTGCTTTCCGACAGTTCTGCCTTCTGCCGTTCGGGCTTTATTCTCAGGTGCCTCAGGCAGGGCCGGCTCTTCCTCCATGCTGCTGTTGGAGCCTTGAGAAGGTGAGCGTGGGTGTCAGCAGGAGCGCGGTGCCCATGGGAGAGCTAACTGCGTCTCGGCATCTCTCCCCCGGAGATTCATGCAGCTTGGGCCGCAAGGACCGAGGCCTGTTTTACCCAGGCCTTTTTCATGTTAGCGATGGAAAGAAGGGCAAAAATTGACTGCAGGAGACCGGAAGGAATGGTTTCCCAAATCCACAAAATGCCATCATCTCTTCCAAAGCATATTATGGTGAATGTTATGTGATTAAATATTTTGATGTACAGTGAAGTCAGTTTCCAGCCCCTGCAGTTTGTTTGTTTGGGGGGTGGGGGTGGGGGGGGTGGATGTGATAATTTGTGTAGAGTTTGAAATAATTTATGCTCAACACATATACAATTGTGATATTTATAAGCAAAAGAGGACCAGATTCTTAGATTCAGCAGTGGGTTTTTTTGTTTGTTCTTTGCCACCTTCCATTTTAATGATCTATACAGGCAATGCTTGATTTTGCTCACCTACATGAAGCTCTGTCAGTTATTTTAAAGCCTAGTAAAGTGCATTTGATTTTACAGTTTGATAGTTGCAATAACTTAATAAATTATGTGCAGGCCTCTTTTGGGAGACAACATGATTTTTATCGTGACGATCACATTTCTAATCTGGCAGAACATTTTCTACTCTGTAATTGTCATAATATAAAATAAATACATCTCATTAGTCCTCTCTACAGGCTTTTCTGGCAGGTACCAACTTTCAAATCCACTAGAATTTTAATATATATGCATCCTTGTTAGTAGCCTTGAGATCTATAAAGTTAATTTAAATTTTCTTTGGAAAATTATGTTCATTTTTAGAATTTGACTCTTCCTAGCCAAATAACAACAAAATGTTAGATACATGCTGAATAAAGTAATAAAAATAATAGCAAAGTTGGATCCTCTTCATGGACACAAATACTTTCCTGTGTCACATACAGATTCAGTGCCATATGTTGTATCGAGCATTTGGAGTTGGGGTGGAACAAATCCATGGCTTTGCACATCTGTTATGTATTAAGGCAAATACAAAAATTACAATCACTGTGAGTAAATAGTACTACTTACTGCCTTCTGCAAGAAATTATTTGCTATTATTTTTCAACAAGGAAACTGAAAAATAAGTATTTCAAGAATGGTGTTTATTTAGATGGTGAATTTTAATATTTAAAACAGGCATTCAAGAACATGGTTAAAATGAGGTAAAGCAGATATTTCTAATACTGTTACTGAAACTCATCTGATAGAATTTTTAAATATTGTTCCTACTGTATTAACAAAAAACAGTATAGTCATACCTTTGATAATTATATCTTTGGGGGTAACAGTGTTCAAGTATAAGTAGAACTCTATAGAAAACATTCACGTGTGTATTAACTCATCTAATCATTGAAAGTGTGAAGTAGATATTGTTACTTTTATTTCATAGATAACAAAATCAAAGATTTAGAACTTCAAAGTTGCCCAGCTGTTGTGGTTTAGTGGTTGGGTGTCGACCTATGAACCAGGAGTTTATGGTTCAATTCCCAGTCAGGGCAGATGCCCAGGTTGTAGGCTCAATCCCCAGTACAGGCGTGTAGCAGGCAGTTGATCAATGATTCCCATTATTGATGCTTCTATGTTTCTTTCCCTCTCCCTTCTTCTCTGAAGTCAATAATATATTTTTAAAAATAGAGCTTCAGAGTTATGTTAAATAGCAGACCCTATTATTATTATTATTATTATTATTATTATTATTATTATTTTAAATCCTTACCAGAGGATATTTTTCCCATTGATTTTTAGAGAGTGGAAGGGTGGGGTAGAGACAGGGAGAGAAAAAAAGTCGATGTGAGAGAGACACATTGATTGGTTGCCTCCCACACGAGCCCCAACCAGAGCCAGGGATCCTTGACCAGAATCAAACTGGGGACCCTTCAGTCTGCAGGACTACACTCTATCCACTGAGCCACACTGGCTAGGCCAGGCCCTCTTGTTCTTACTCCCCAAGTTGTGTTTCCCGCCACTGTAATTGCTGATAAAAAGACAAATGCATCCTGACATTGTAAAAAAGCATACTGTCAAGCATGTAGTAGCCACTGACATGTTTTTCCTTAAGTTGGGGTCTACTGCCTATGTCAGAAACCCCAACTCTGACCCCAATACTCTCACTTCTACTCTTCAGTGTCCTCACCTACGAAATCAAAATTTCAGTGGCATCTCATACAGGATGAGGTGAATGAACAACTAGAGCGATGCTTCTGGCATTAATAGTTTCAAGATAGGTGATTCTGAGTAGAAAAGAAATGGTATTTTCCCCTTTAAGTTTGTTTTTCCTTGAATTTAGAGAAAAGTATGGAGTTAATAGTATTCAAAGATGAAACAAAAAGTTGATTGTTATCACAAATAAAACCAGCATGGCTACTGTCCACTGGGAACTCTCATTTTTCATTCTTAAATCATTCCTATCCCTCCCACCACCAGAGTCCTCCATAGTCTAGAAGAAAACTATTCTCTATGCCCTAGTGCCCCCAGCTTTAAAAAAAAATAATTTTTTTTTTTTTTAATTCAGAGAGGAAGGCAGAGGGAGAGAGAGATAGAAACATCAATGATGAGAGAGAATCACTTATTGGCTGCCTCCTGCACGCCCCCTACTGGGGATTGAGCCCACAACCTGGGCATGTGCCCTTGACAGGAATCAAACCTGGGACCCTTCAGTCTGCAGGCCTGACACTCTATCCACTGAGCCCAATCAGCTAGCTACTCCCCACATCCTGCACCCCGCACCCCGGCCCCTGCTTTTCTAAAATGATTTCATTATGTCAGATATTAACATGTTGAAAGACAACTAAAGCCATTTTTCTTTGGGTAAAGTGCAGATACCCAGGCATTGTTTCTACTTTGAATGGTGGGTATTGAGAATTCAAGGAGCTGTAAGAAGGAAAGGATGTGCTCAGAGAAGCTTGTCCAGGCCAAAAGGAAAGGATTGATGCGCTGGTGAGGAGACTGACTCAGAAATGAAAGAAAATGCCGAAAAGAACTTCCCATTAACCACAAGGAGGTGGAGGGGGTGACACTACTTCATTACACAGCAGTGCGGGGGCTGCCCTTCCAAACAGCCACCCCTGTGCACACAAGCTGGGCATCATGAACCAAGATCAAGGTGCAGGGTTGTATCTTGGGGGTATCAGCAAGGGTGGCTCAAGGTGATGTCTGACACTCAGGATAGGTCTGAGATGGTCAATAGTTTATGAGACAGGAGACAAAGTATTGCTTACTTATACTGGATAGTAAATAAAGATAACAAAACTGATCAGGTTCACTCTAGTGCCTTTAATTCTACATTGTTTTGGTGACTGGGGGAATCAGGGCTTCCCAGAGATGGAATCCCTGTACCAGCATAGAAGAGCAGAATTTGAAGTAAATAGCTCTGACATGATTAGGCAAAAGAGTAGATGAATCTGAACAAAATCCCTACTGAAAGATTCTTTCCTGTGACCTATAACTCAAGTGATTTAGCAAAGCTTTAAAAAAACCCCATGAAGCTCAAAAATATATCTACAAAGACTTCATTGTCCTGTCTGCACACGCTCCTCTCTTCCTTTGTGGTCATTCCTGCCTATTCTACTTGTCATATTGCTTGGGCAGTTAAATAACACAAGCCTGCAGTAGTGCATTCAGACCTGCTAGAAAACCAAGCAGTAAGCAAACAGAAGGAATTGTTTGAGATTCTTTTCCTTTTTAAAAAATCCTCACCTGAGGATATTTTTCCATTGATTTTTAGAGAGATTGGAAGAGAGAGGGAAAGAGAGAAAGAAATATCCACGTGATAAACACATCGATTGGTTGCTTCCTGCACACGCCCTGACCAGGGCCAGGGAGAAGCCTGCAACATGCCCTTGACTGGAATCGAACCCAGGACCCTTTGGTCTGCAGGCCAACACTCTATCCTCTAAACTGGCTGGGGACGTTTAATATTCTCTAGATCCACTGGTCAGTATCCAGGAAGCACAGCTGAATTCCCTTTAGATCGCCAGCTCAGGCAGTCTTGTTCTAAGCTTCTGCACACACAATGCCATCAGCCGGGACTGCAGCTGCCCAGCTCCTTTCCCTTAGAGGCAGTGCTTTGAGCCATTCAGTCATTCCAAATGGCCCCTTTGCCTCGCCTTGAAGTCAGGGCACCTGAATTCCAGTTCTCGCTTTGCAGCTTGCTCTCTCAGTTTTAAGATCGAGTGAGCAGAGCTGGGCAGAACCTGCTGAGCAGCGCCTGGAGCATGGTAGGCACAGAATGACTCCACCTTTGCCCTTGAGCACGCTCTGGAGGCACACAGCTCTCAAACAGGGCTCTCATGAATGCTTTCCACCCAAGAAGAAAAAATAGCTTCCAAGAGATCCTACTCCCTGAACCATTCTCCCCCCCCACCCCCACCTTTAAGATGCCAGGCTCAAAAAATTCCCTCAAGTCACCCTCAAGTTGCAAAATGAAACTTTTTTCTCCTTTTCTTCCACTAGCGAGGCAGAAGTGCTTAGAAAGAAGCATGATCAGGAGACCTGATGGATACTCATTTGGTTTTTAAAAAGGTAAGAAACTGGAAAAACGACATAGTATTCAATTCTACAAAATGTATATCACTGATTCAAATTTGTTTTATTCCAAATATTGTGATTTATTTTGGAAATAAGAAGCCAAAATATTTCTCCAACCACTTTTAAATACGAAAGGTGGTCACCCTATCAAAAGCTCAATATCTTTATGCCAGTTAGTTCTATGGAGAGGTCAACTTCCAGATTCATTCACTTGATAACCTTTGAAATTTTCAGTGAAATCAGGCTTTGTTATGCTACTATTAGCCATTGTAAGCAATAGGTTATTTCACATAAAAGAGAAAAGTAAAGCAATTGTCTCTTCATGTTATGGGTAAAGAAAGGGTGGCTTCCCCAAAAGATTCGCTTCCCGAAAGAAGAGGCCACTTGCATTAAGTTCTCATTAAGAGCTAAATATTGTCAGAGGAGCTTCTTGGTGTTTTCATTTCCTAGGAGTTCCAGAAGTACTGAACTTATACTGAGACAAAGTGTTTATGTTTTAAGAGTGCAGGCTCTGCATTCCAGGCTACACACAGGGTTCTCTAAACAGAGACAACTCTTATTGAAACTTGGGAAATAAGAATAACTCATAAGGGCTCGGACTGGTACATAATGGAAAATTAGATGATAATCAAAGAGCCAGCTGAAAAAGGGAACAACCTAACGCAGGGGCTGACAAACTTTTCTGTGAAGGGTTGCATGGTAAACATTTAAGGCTTTATGGGCCATGCAGTCTGTTACAAGTTCTGCCATTGAGGCTCAAAAGCAAGCATTGACAATACATACATGAATGAGCATGGTGGTGTTCTAATAAAGCTTTATTTACAAAAAAACAGAGGTGGGCTGGATTGGCCCTCAGGGTATAGTTTGACTACTTTTGTGTATCGAATCAAATGCTCAATAAATGGTTAGAATTATTTTAATATTTGGTGGCTTGGAGACTTAACTACTAAGAAAGTTTAGACTTGTGCTTAAATCGGACTTGGCCTAAAATTTTACATTAGAGATTTAATCGTTTGGATCAGACATTATGCTCTTCAGGAATCTACTTAAAATGCAAGGGCTTAGAAAATACATCAAGTGTCTATTTTTTTAGTACCAATGAAGCAACTGGCACAAGAGTACACAGTGTCTAGAGCAGAGGAAAGGGGATTGAAGGGGAAAGACGTGAGTGGGAGATATAGTCTCCACACTTAATCAACTTTTCATAGAATAAATTTGACCACGCACTAATATTTTTGTTGTTGTTCATATAGAGGCGTGTTCTTTAGGAATAAAGTTCTGTATGAATGAATGCTCAAGTATCCAGACAGACAGAGAGCACCACTTCATTCTTACACACCCATTCAGCAAACACCTATTTTGTGGTAAGGCTCAGTACTAGGAATTGAAGATAACAAATGGAATAGGATAACCCAGCAGGGAAAATCCACATATAATACAAGAAGGTAAAAATCTACAAAAGAAGCAAGAACAAAGGGTAATTCTTTTCAAAAGTCCCTCAAACTGCTGGCCTCGGTGTTCTCTTGCCTCCCCTCCCATTCACTCTAGTTTGGTGTATTAAAATGTGTTTTGTTCTGTGAGCTAATTACCCCCTATTTTTAAATCTGGCATGCCAGTAAGAGTGAAAAACTATAAATATAATTGGTGGTTTTTATTTTTAAAACCTTACTTATTCTTTGTTATTTCCTTAACATTTCCTATTCAGTTGCTAAAAAGAAAAAAAAGATACTAGGAAGTGTTGCTCGTGCACTAAAACCCTTTTGTGTGTTTAACCCATTCCCCATAAGCTTGATTTACAACAGCCTTCCTTGCTTGATGAATCCCACACGCCCCATAATTTAAACATCTTAATACGCCTCTCACTGGAGTGCCTTTTTATTTGAATGTAAATTGATTCTGAAACGGCTCCCAGTCAGAAGTTTGTGTTTGACATACTGTAGCTTGGATTTGCAGATAGTCACAGTGAGGTTCCATCTATAAGGTATAGGATTGAGGTTTAATTGCCACCATAATTAACCTAGCTCAGGTTAATTAACCATAAAATATACACTCCAGCTGCCTGTTTAACCTGCCACAAATAAATAAATGATGCCTATCCGAGCCACTCAACGATGGAATGCAGTTTGTTCCGATACATACAGAGGAACCTTGAGTTCATTTCTGGATTGGTGTGGCTTATTCTTTTTTGAGGACTTTGAGGGATTTTCAGTGGAACACAGACAAGATTTTTTCTCTCATTCTTTAGAAAGCAACCCCACTAACTCTTCTCTAGTCCAAGTAAAACCAAATATAAACCGTGTAAGGTGGTAAGAATGGGATATCATCTTTCCCACTCAAAAAGAGTATGCTGGAAGACATTTAAGGGTCTCTGTTTGGAGCTTATTCTAGAATTTAATCATTATTCCTGCTATTGGCAAGTTACACTGCAGGTCTTAGCACAAGAAAATGTTAAATTACATGAAATAGCTAGTTGCACTTGATAAAAGTTATGCTTTTTTTTCCTCCCAAGGACTTGTTCAACATTTTACAGTTAGCCAAATATGCAAGTATTTCAGACAAGGTTAAATATCATATTAGTAAGTCAGTAAAACTTCAAGTCCTACTTTTTCCCTTCAGGCAGAGGGAGTGTGTTCGTGCCAAAGACACTGGGTTGAGGTGTTAGCTCTCCTTGGAGATAAAGCTCCAGGCCCTTTCCCTGACCCCCTTCTCAGGGCCACAGCCTGGAGAGGGGGAGAATGTCCTGCAGTGATGAGCTCAGGCTGACTAACAAAAACAGGTGCACAGATGTGTCCAGGTGGGACAGGACTGAGCTCAGAAAGAGTCAAGGGCTCCACAGAAGTTGCTGGCACCCTGGCCCCTGTCTAATGTCATCATAGCCAGAGCCACGCGGCAGCTCTTCTTCCAAAACACAGAGCATGGTGTTTTTGACCCAAGTAACCAAGTCCAATCCTCTGGGACAAATGCTTTTTTGTCTCTAAATTAGGCTGTGGCTTTAAAAATTCCTGAGGCTTGGAGTAGATAGAGAGGGCATTAGAATTCTTCCTTCTGCACCAGGAAGCGTGCCATGCTGTAAACTTCTCACCATGGGAAAAAGGGAAGGAAAACAAGCCTGCTTTAACAACAGGCACATTTAAATTGTCAAATGGTTCTCTACATTTATCTGGCGCTGGTATTATCGGAGGACTCTCCACTCACGGGCAAGTCTTTACCGAGTGCTGCTGAGCCAGATGCGGTGTTTGGCAGTGGGTTCTTGCCTGGCACCTGCCCTGCTGGAATGTACAGTCTGACACAGGAGACAGACAAGTGACAGATGTGAGGAGTGCTAAGAAGCATAAATAGGGTGCAATAATAGACTTGCGGGGTGCAGGTGGAGATGGAGAGGACCTGCTGAAAACAGTAGTCATTGAGGCTAAGCTTCAGCATCCTTCACTTGTTCCAGCCTCTTCCAAGGTTCTGAGGAGTTCCATGATCATGTGTTTCTGTAAAATCTTCAAACTTTAGATTAAAAACATTATTTTTCAATAAAAAGTTTCCTTAAAGTGTATAAGCTCCAGGGATCACAAAATCTGGATGAGGGCTTGGTGGTTAGGGAAGATTTCTCTGAGGAAGAAACATTTTGGTTGGTTCTAATAGGATGAGAAGGAGCCCAACATGTCTGATGTAGGAGGGCGGTCCAGGTGGACATTTGAAAATCCTGAAGCTGGAAATTGCCGAGCGACTTGAAGGACCTGGGGAGGGAGTAGAATGGGGGTGAGGGGGGAGGTAGGAGGTACATTTAGAGAAGTTGGCAAGGGCAAACATGTAGGGCCATGGTGGCCATATAATGGAATTTTGTTTTAATCAAAGTAATATGTAAAACCTTGTCAAGCAAGAGAATGACATGGTCAGATTTATGTTTTTGAAAGATTACCCAGGCTCTGTAGGAGAATAGATATCTCGGGTTGGGGGCACGATTAGAGAAAGGAGGCTGTTGCAATATCCCAGGTGAGAGATGACTGATGTTGCTTTTGGATTAAAATGATGGTTATGGTTATGGGGGAAGTAGACAGATTTAAGATACATATTAGATTTTGAAATCATAGGACTCGCTGATGAGTAGGATATAGGGAGCTGAGAAGAGCGTGAAGTCAAAAATGACCCAAGTAATTTTCTGATTTGAGCTATTGGATTGATGATAGTGCTACTTTCTAGAGTGGGGAAGGCCTAGGAAAAGGAAAAAAAACTGGGTGGATGAAGTTGAGGAGGAATAAAGAGCTCTAATTTGGTTGTATTAAGTTGGAGATATTTGTTACTAAACGGAGATGTTGAATGGGCAGTCAAATACACAAGTATTTGACTAAATTTCAGAACCATCTGAAATTTAGAAGAAAACTATAGGCAAAAATTTGAGAGCTACCAACAAATATTTGGTAAATGCAACATATTTTTAAACTGTGTAAGGTTCCATTTCTACTGGTTCTTCATTCAGTAATTTAATTGAGACATGACATAGCCTCTAAACTTGAATAAGTAGAAATCCTCAATTGAAGAGTTACTTTCATATGGAACTATAGGATTCTTAATAAAAAGATGATAGGGGTTGAGCAGAAGTACTGCCAGAGGGTTGCAATAATCACAAAAAGTTGTATTAGGCATATTGAGGAAGGCATTTATTAATATTATAATGGATATGACTTTATATGTATAAATATATGCTGATATCCCCTTGAAGGTGATAAAGGAGCAGGATTATGGAGTGAGATATTATTCTTCATCACTTAATCTCACTCCAGGGTACAGGAATAAATTAGGTATGTGAAATATTTACACCGTCTTAATAAATCATAACTTTGTTATCAGTTAGTTTACATTTCTTAGTGGTCTGTGAGAAACAATTATAGCACCACCACTGAATCATTCCAATCAATGAGCAGACTAGGCTTTGAAAGCATACACGAAATGTGGCTAACATTGTGTTTGCTTGTGGATTAAGACCTTAACTTTGGGAGGCTTCAGTTATAAGCTGTTTCCCCAGAGTGAAATATATATATTGGCAATATATATGTATACTAGAGGCCCAGTGCACAAAAATTTGTGCACTTGGGTGGGTCCCTCAGCCCACCTTGTGCCCTCTCGCAATCTGGGACCCCTTGGGGGCCCCTTCCCCTGGCTGCTGGCACCAGTTTTCCTCCGGTGCCCAGAACCCAGGCCTTCGCTCTTTGCTGGGAGGGGCCCACACGGTGGGCGAGGGGCTTAGCTCTTTTAAAAATACTTCTGAATGTTTGGTAAATAACCCTGTAGGAATCTACTTTCTGAAACATGCTGGTTGTTAAGGGCTGATTTGGGTAATCAACAAAATGTATGTTAAAATCCTAATCCCCAGAACCTCAGAATGTACCTGTATATGGAGATAAGATCTTTAAAGAGGGGATTACATTAAATTGTGGCAGTTCCAGTGGGACCCTTAGCCCATCTCACTGAAGTCCTTATAAGAAGAGGAATGTTGGGGTCCAGCCCCAGCAGGTCCAGGGGTTCCCAAAGAAGGAATGACACAGAGGCAGCATTCAGGTTATCATCATAGCCAGGTTCTCTTTTTATTGTCCTGTTACATCTATATTTATACTATTTGATCCTATAAACATGCCTCTATAAGCTTTTTTTTTTTTTTTTTTGCATCGGGTCCGTTTATTGGGGGGTCAGTCAAAGGGGGAGCTGGCTAGGGTGGGGTAGGGCAGCAGCTTGTCTGGCCCCCGAGAAACCCAACTTAAGTCCAGAGCCTCGAGGGCTTAGAAGCCAAAGTCTTCCTCCACCTTTATCTGCACGGGGGCCAGCTCCGGAGTCAGCGGGACTCCTGCCCAGTGCCCTTCCTATGGCACTCGCCGCCTCTTCCAACTGCTGGGCCCCTCGCCAGGGGCCGGGCTGCTGGCTTCTGTGGGCGCTGGCGTCCTCCTGGGCGGGGACAGCCCCTCTTTCTCTGGAGGCTCGTTCTCAGCGTTGCCTGGGTTGGGGGCGTCTCTGCCCTGGCTGCCCTCGTCCTCCAGTAAGATGGTGAACTGGCTGGCCCGGTAGTTGTCACCGTAGGAGTCCAGCACCTTCATGAGGAACCTCCGCTCCTGCTGGAGTCTCCATGTTATCCTCTATATCTGATGGAGCCTGTTCAGGACCCGCTCCTTCGCCTGCTCAATCTCCCTGCAGCTCCGATCCAGCGCCTGGTACTTCCTGCGATTGAGTTCCTGTTGGCGCCGCCCTTGCTGGCCTCAGGCTGCCTTCTCCTCTTCGTCTCGCTCCTAGAGGCTGGAGCTGCCCAGACCCACAGACACGAACTCCACTTCGGTCTCAAGCTCGCTCTCCAGGATGTGACCACCTTCAGCAGAGGCAGCACCAGCTCCCAGCCGGGAGGTGCTGAGAACTCCTCAAAGCCCACAGCTGCCATGGACCCCTCTCTCTGCTCCAGCTCCATTTCTCCCTGGCTCCCAACGCAGAACTTCCAACCTTGCAAGCCTCTAGTTTAAAGTGGCTTGCGAAACTACAGCCCATCCGATTTCACAGCCAGGCACCCAGGCCCTGGCCGCTAAGCCTCCTGGGAGTTGTAGTTCTCTATTTCCGGCTTGCCTCCCTCGCCCCACCCCCACCCCAGTCCCAACTGAAAGACCCTGCTGGCTGGTCTAACCCTGTGGCCAGGCATCTGAGTCACCTCGGGTCTTTATTCCTGTCCCAACACCATGCCATCTGACCATGGAGACTCTCCTCTTGCGAGGCCCCTGGGTCTCCTTCTGGGTCTCCTCAGCCCAGGCACTGGATCGCGTGCCCCAGCAGCGATACAGCCCTGGGGCCTGGGTCTCCTTCTGGGGCCTGGCTATATCGCCCCCGGACGGGATGGCGTGCCCCAGCTGCGATGCAGCCCCGGGCCCTGGGTCTCCTCAGCCTGGGCACCGGATTGCATGCCCCAGCGGCAAAAACAGCCCCGGCACCTGGGTCTCCTTCTGGGTCTCCTCAGCCCAGGCACTGGATTGCGTACCACAGCTGCAACTCAGCCCCGGGCCCTGGGTCTCCTTCTGGGGCCTGGCTGCTTCGCCCCCGGGGGACCGGATCGCGTGCCCCAGCGGCAACGCAGCCCCAGCGCCTGGGTCACCTTCTGGGTCTCCTTCTGGGGCCTGGCTGCGTTGCCCCTGGGGTCCAGATGGTTCTGCCGGCCTGTGTCCTGGTCAGCCAGCGGGATCTGGTCCCCGGACCGCCAGCACTCACGCCCCAATCGCGGGTTGGCGGCGTGAGTGCCGGTGGACGCCGCAGCCACCCCGCCGGCCGTGTCCGGGTCTGCCGGCGGAATTGGGTCCCGGGCGACCCCTGCAGCCGCCCTGCAGGCCCGCGTGATCGGGTCCCGGGCGACCACCAGCACTCACGCCCTCAACCCGCTCTCTGATGGCGCTGTACCATCCTGCCTGCAATATGCAAATTAGCCGCCATCTTTTTTGGCGGTTAACTGCCATCTTAGTTGGCAGTTAATTTGCATATCTCACTGATTAGCCAATGAAAAAGGTATCGGTCGTACGCCAATTACCATTTTTCTCTTTTATTAGTATAGGATTGCAAAGAAGCAAGAAAGACAAGTGTTGGCTAATTGGCTCTCTAATTTCTTCCAAGTGTAACTGAAAGTTCTTAGTGTCAACTATAATTAAACACTATTTGAGGGTTAGGATCCTGACAAATTCATATTTGTGTGTGTGTCCATAGCATGAGAGACAATTTCAAAGAGCTATGAAATGGAGATACTGTATTATAAGGGGGAAGTAATTTGCTAATCAGGTATTTCAAAATATTCTTACTTTTTCCTTAGGGAATATGCACACACGCACACACACACACAGAGTATAGGCCTGATGCATGAAATTCGTGCAAGAGTAGGCCTTCCTTCCCTCAGATGCTGGCACTGGCTTCCCTCTGGCACCCGGGACCTGGGTTTCCCTCCAGCCCCCAGCTTTGTCTGGAAGGACGTCCAGTCTAATTAGCATATTATGCCATATATATATAATCAGTAATTGCAAATGCAGTAAAAGTTGCATTATTCTTAAACAATTTCACTCATCGATTAGAATTTTAGAAAATACACAGGCATTGGAATAATTTTGGAATTCAGGAAGGAGATTATTAGGCTGCAAACTATGTTTCTTAGGGATGACCCTGTAGCTACGCAACATGAAGAATGCCAGAGTCAGCTTGGCATTCAACTCTATATAAACTTTTTCATGAATGAATTTTGTATGAGTTAGTTTCTATCTTCTTTTAGAACCCTTTTCTTCAGGTTTTTCTCTTCTTTTTGATGAGAGTTGATGATCTAGGAGTTTTTATCTTATCTTTATGGGAGTCTATCCTTTACTACTCTCATACACACAATTCCTGAAATGCTTATCTGAAACCTAGTGTTTGACTAGAAGTCTAATTTAGAAAAAAAAAAAAAAAAAGGTAGGAATGAAGAAAGCAGCATAAAAGGATAAACACACCAGGAAAGCCAACATAAGAAATTAGGGATAGAAATAATACTTTCTGGGTTACTTGACTTTAGAGTGTTGAACCCTAAAGAAGTACAAATTAATGGTAAGACAAAACATTTTAGAACAGTAGGAAAGGAGGCAAAGACTACGATAGGATTATAATGGAATGATTTCAGGAGACCTTGCTGATAATGCTGGAAAGAGAAGTAATACAGTTTCAAATTCTTCCTGTTTTAGAATTTTTGGTATGTAAACTAAATAGGGCAGGTAGAACAGCCACCCCAAGCTATTTCCTTGTGAGGTTACACCCTTTATCATCTCGGCCTCCAACTCAGACTTGCAGCCATCAGCCTGTAGTGATGTCCAGAGTCAAACCTAAGTCATTGAGAAGTCAACAACCCCAAGGCAAACTGAAAAGTGCCCCATTCCTCCCTCTGGTTGGGATACGGCAAAGGGTCTGACAGTCATTCATGCTGCTGTAGCCGGTCTCGGGGTGAATTGCTGGAGATACAGTCGTCACCTTGGAGCTCTAACAGGCCTTCCAGGTGACAGGTGCCACTGGCTCCAGAGAGCCGTTGCGGCACCAGCTGAATGTGCTGCGTCTGCCTGGGAACTGCCCCTGGGTCCTGCTCACAGAGCCAGATTCCACCCAAGGAGCTTCTATCCTGCCCCTCCGGCCTCCTCAGCCACCCACATTATGTACATGTTTCAAGTAACATGAGCAACTGAACAACTCAGGACACGTGTGGCTATCCGAAATATCACTGGTGACTGCATTATCCATAAAATACCCTCTTAGGATACTTATTTTGTTTGCCTTTGTTTGGTTAAAAAAAAAGATCACTTTTTATTAATAGAAAAACCTCGAATGAATATGAGGTCTTTATCTCATTGTTGCCAAGTGTGGCTTTTGTTAAAGCTTGAAGACTGAGCAAACGGATAACTTTTAATCAGCCACTAATGGAAAGAAAAAGAGCTTAAATTTGTGACTTTCCAAATTTAACTTGGGAAAAGATTGATTTAACTTTGGGAAAACTAGCTAGACCTTCCCCTGCCTATCGTATTCTTTAGTTAAGTGCACAGGATACATTCATTGCCGATAATTTTGCTTGTTTTGTATGTCAATAAAATTGGTTGTATGTGTAGTTTGTTGACCTTGTCTTCTCCAGTCTGGAGCTGCTTTGGCATGCTAATTAAACACAGGGCAGGAGGCACGTTAAGCTACCATTTTAGGCCACAAAACCTTTGCTTAAAGGCTGCCTGCTGTTTCTCCCAACTATGCATGAAAAGCAATTAAGAAAAGTATAACTGTAGTCTGCTAAATCAAGGATAAGCTGTATGTTGGAACTAACAAAAGACACACAAAACGCTTGCAAATCTTCTCAGCACCAAACTGAGTGCAATGGTGTTTGTGAGAATGTGTGGTCCAATTAACGGAAAAACACTTAACTGAAAGTTAAATTGCCTGTTGCCTTCTTGCCCTATAAACTGGTTCTAGCCTCAGCATGAGGACCCGAGCTGAATGCTTATTTTACCAAGGCAGAAACACAGCGAATCGGATATGAACCAGTTTAATAACTTTACCAGTCCCGGGCCAACTATTAATGCTAAGAATTTATACTGAACGAATACATACCTCTTCGTGATTTCTAATTGTGGTGGCAGAAAGGTTACTAAATTCCCACACGTGATGGTACAAAAGACACTCTACCAACACAACAGTTCCACTTGACACCCGTGGAAGGAAGGGGCTACAGACGTGTAGGCCGAATTTAAAAAATAAAGGTGGCATTTGCTGGCATGGTAACATCAACTGAAGCTACCAGCTTTTAAAATTGTGTGAAGTTATTCTCTTGTTACTAATAGGTTTCGATTTTGACATATATTTTACCACTTACAATTATTTATAAACTCTTCTAAGCTCTAAACCACACCTCAGTTTGAGGTGTTATTGAAATACTTCCTGGGCTAAAATGTCTATGAGATTTCTTTCACCCCTAAAGCTTTTCCCTGCTGGTATAGTGTGTGTAGCAGCTACATCCACATTAACCCAGTGGAGGCCACGAGAAATGGCCCGGAGAACCTGGAGGCATATTTAAAGCTGTCACTCAACATTTTCTAAAAGTAAGATTTTGAAAATACTGAAAATAAAAGCTCAAAGCCTGCTAAAATAGAATAGTTTAACTTAGAAAATTGTTTGTCATGAAAACAGACATTGCAAACCTACACTTTAAAATGAAAGTAGCCGAAACCGGTTTGGCTCAGTGGACAGAGCGTCGGCCTGCAGACTGAAGGGTCCCAAGTTCGATTCCTGTCAAGGGCATGTACCTGGTTGCGGGCATATCCCCAGTGGGAGATGTGCAGGAGGCAGCTGATTGATGTTTCTCTCTCATCGATGTTTCTAACTGTCTGTCTCTCTCCCTTCCTCTCTGTAAAAAATCAATAAAATATATTTTAAAAAAATAAATAAAATTGAAAGTAAATAACTTACATTCTTATGTTGATGTGTACTAAAAATATACACAGGTTTTAAATTGCTGATTTATCAAAGTTTTAAAATTAACATGATATTATAGAAGGCCAGAATTTGTGAGATAGATTATATATATATATATATATATATATATATATATATATATATGTATATGTATATATATATATATATATATTCTGTATATATAAATATATGGATATGCTATTTATTAGAAGTCAAAATATTTTTTCATCAGCTGACTCCAATTGATCCTTAGTTATGTGTTTAAGATTAGGGTATGACATATTGTAGTAATTTAATTTTTTAAGGATTATTTTTGTTATCTCAAGTGTGGATGGTAAGTGCTTTACTATGTAGACAGCAGCATTCTTTGTCCTGTCAAGTAAAAAGCCTCTGTAGTCCTAACCGGTTTGGCTCAGTGGATAGAGCGTTGGTCTGCGGACTGGGGGGTCCTGGGTTTGATTCCGGTCAAGGGCATGTACCTTGGTTGCGGGCACATACCCAGTAGGGAGTGTGCAGGAGGCAGCTGAATCAATGTTTCTCTCTCATCGATGTTTCTAACTCTCTATTCCTCTCTCTCTCCCTTCCTCTCTGTAAAAAATCAATAAAATAAAAAAAAAAGCCTCTGTAATAAGACTGGATTCTTTGCGTCTGTCTCTATTTTTAGTAAATCAAGAATATGTCCTAGAAAATGTTCCCTATGACTATTTCCCCCCTTTTTCTTACAGTGCCCAGTGAAAACTAATCATCTTCAGGGAAATGAAAGACTAAATCATACAGCATGTTGATTAAAATTCTGTGGATTATGTGGGTAGAATGACATTTCTTTCTAATAAAACTATTGTGACTACAAAATAACATTCCTGCCGAATGGATAAACCTAATATTAATACGGCTGCATCACACATACACTCAGGACGCTTCTGTGTTTAATCATTTGATTTAGGCAGCACATGGTGAGTATCAGGAAGAGGTTGTAAACCTAAGGGGTAGGAACATTTTTTCTTTTTCTCTTGCTCTTCTCATTTTTATTCTTGCTTATAAAAATTCTGTGGCAAGAATTACTGGTATTCAAAACATATTCTCTGAAGTTACTGTCCTTGCTTAATGATTGCAAGAGGCTGTAAAAACGTAGGGGATCAAACGCTTCCAGTTTCCACAGACGTTTAAAAGTGCCTCTGACATATCCTACATGATCAGGGGTTGTTTTGCATTTTGGGGATAAAGCTTGCTGGGCTCCTAGGTTCTCCTTGGGCCCCAGTGAAGGCTATGTAACGCCAATGAGTACTTTTGAAAATATTCAGACACCCAGTGAAAGGTTAGCAAAGGAGGGAAAGTCAGCCAGCACAAGACATTGCCCCTAAATGTTTGCAGTTAATTTCTAGCCCTGTTCAAGGTTAGGCTGGCATTCCTCCAGCTGCGGTGTTCCATGTAAAATAAAATATTGCCAGCTGTGGTCAATTATTTGATTTCCCTGTGAAACTCGAGAAACGTGTAATCATTGTTAATATGGTAAAAATTGATCAAGTGTGACATGATATATAATTTACTGATTGCAATAGCATTTTAGGTACCAACTCTGAGAGCAGTACCCACTGATTCGTTCCTAGTTCTTCAGAGCTGAAGTAAGAGTAGGTTCACTTTTATACTTCAAATTTAGCTTGATGTCAGTGATTGGAGGATTGTTTAAGAGACCTATGATTTATCCCCTGGGGAGAATAGTATCAGCCATTCAAATGTTTTTGTAAAAGTGTTTAATAATGCAAAGTATTCATATGATATAGTTAAATGAATAAAGCAGGATTCAAAGTTGTACATATAATAATACTTGCAATTGCATAAAAATCTGAGGTTAAAAAATGCGAGAACATCAAAACATCTTTTTTTCTGGTTCCCATTTCTATGAAGCCGCGTGTATTGATTCAAAAAGTATGGTTGGCAGTCTGCATATGATTTGGGGGAAATGCAGAGGAAAATATAATGCATTAAAAATTGTAAAGACCACCCCCCTCCCCCGAAAATAACCCAGTGATCCGAGGGATCTGAGAGCCCAGGCATTCGCTTTTATAACTTGTGCCAAGAAATAAATTCCCACACTACATATGCTTTGGTGAGAAACATTCTTGGGGGCCTTAATACACTGGTATCTTTGGAGGAGGTAATTCCCTTCCACAATCATGCAATCTTGGAGCAGAAAAAGTCCAGTTGTACCTTTGGCTCAATGTATCTGACTAATCAGCAGACTACACAGAAAACGGCTAAGGGCTGGGGCCGAGTTCATGTTTCATTTTCTGGGGGTGACAGGGTCATCTACCTCCTTTGTCTGGTCTCTACCACAGTGCGTATTTTTATGTCTTGCCACTGGGCCTTTGGCCAGGTCCTGCTTGGTCTTCCGACAGGTGTCAGTCACTTGGAAACTCAGAAAGGGTGGAAATGGCCTCATGCAAATTTGCCCACTTCTCCCCCAGCTACTTCCAGGCTCTGTATTTCAACAGCTTGTGGGGGGGAAAAGTCAAGTTCCGCCCTCACTGAGCCCTCTACTGCATGTCTAAAGCCACTGACAAGTTAGTCACGCGTTTAAAGACACAATAGTGTCTGACATGGACCAGTGTTCAAATTGCCTCCACACTGTTTCCTTCAACTTTTGTTTTCCTTGAGTTCTGCAGACAACTTCAAAGACAAGATTCCAGATTTTATGGGATTCTCAGTAGGTAGTTTCTGCAGTGAGTTTCTGTTCCCAGCGCTGTTGAGCATATCATGAGCAAAAGAACAGATGTGCTTTCATTGGGAGGATAACCAGTCTTCCTCTCATGTATTTCCTTTATGCTCACTTAGCCTACTACAAGCATAAAATGGTTATTAAAAATGTTTTATTGTTGTTGGGCATCGAGACCAGCTGGCACTCAAGTTCCTCGTAAATACCACATGCCTTTTGGCGATTTTCCCTGAACTGTAGCTTGGGCATTGCTCCTGGAGTAATCAGATAACACTCGGGATTTATGGCTAATTGTATTGCTAGGAGAAAATCAAGGTAATTCATGCAACCAAGATGAAAATACTGAAAGTTGAATCCATTGGTCAACCCTTAATTTTCTAAAATCAAGAAGGGTATACTACTCCTAACTACATGCCATATGATTACTTAGGTTGAAAGAAAAATTCCCCAATCAAATCAGCTGGTGGTAATGGAAGCCGATTAGGCCAGAAAAGGTAGAGATTTGTATGACTGCTTGTTATTTTATCTAAACATAAACTTTACTAGTGAACCCCAAAGCAGTGTCTTATTTCCACTTGGAAAATTGCAGTTGGTGTTTTTCCTATTGTCTATTTTGGTCCTTACAAAAAGGAAGTGGAAAAATGGCCTGACGAGGTGGCATAATGCTTAAATCCACACCAGGTCTATAGCTTTTCTCCCCACAGGGTTCAGTCTACAAAGTTTCTAACACTTGCTGCTATTAATAAAAGCTGAATAAAATGATGCCTTTGTCTGAAGACATTAGCAGAATTGTAGCTGTGTTCCAAAGGATTGGGGGCTGAGAGGGAGTGTGAGGAGGCCAGTTGCCCAGGGCACCAACTGAAAAGGTTGCTAAATTTGTTCAGGGGGAAGGCACCCAGCCAGCCATCAGTGAACCACAAGTGCCCTGTGGCCAGTCTAGGTGTCCATGATGCTTGGAATAGTTCTGCTTACTTTAAGCAGTTCTACCACATGTGCTCAGAAATATTAAAGACCATTTGTGGACTTGATTGAAGCATGTTTTTAAAAATTGAACATGCAGCCTTGCTCTATATTAATGACTACCTTAAAGGTTATAAACATATCTAAACATATCTAAACACTTCAAACTTTAATCAGAAGCCTCCCCTTATATCAGCACTATCCTCTCCCTCCTCCACACCCCAACCCTCCCCCCCAAAAGAAAAAATTGTTTTCCTATTTAATTTTTATTTGAGGATACTGCAATGTTTTAGTACCCTGGACGAACAGTGAAATAATCTAAACACTCTGGGGCCCATCACAGTCCCATTGAAACTGATCTCCGAGGGTAAGTCCCAGGAATCTATAGGTTTTAATTGCTCCCAGGTGACTCTGATGTACAGCGAGGGTAGGCTGAATGAGAATCACGTGGCAACGGTTACCAGCATATATATGCTCTTAAACATGAGCTCACATCAGAAACACCTGGAGGGCTTGTGAAAACAGATCCCTGGGCCCTACTCCCAGAGTTCCTAATTCAGTAGGTCTGGACGGGTCTTGAGAATTTCCATTTCCATCAAGGTCCAGCCCTCGTGGATGCTGCTCCAGGGACTCTGCTCTGAGAACCACGGCAACAACACTGATCCCGGCCCGTCCTGCCACCTTCAGGTATGTTCACTACTTAAAAGCTTCTCCAGGTGCCACTGTTGTTTATGGTGGAGATCTGGAGGAGCACAGAGTCAGTGTCCAAAAGGCAGGAGAGTAGAGGGAAGGGACCTTTAAGAAAAGGTATGGTGTGACTGTTATAAGAAATGCAGAGGGGAAGGTGTGAATGTTAAAAGTACAGGCTGGGCAGAGATGTTTTGCCAGAGAAGCTTGAGTAGTGAGGACAAGGGGGAGCAATAATGGATGTAAGAGGATTGATTCAAAGACGTATTGTTGAAGTCTCCATTTCTCCCTCAATGTGCCAAGATGTGTAAGTGAAGGATGATTTTTGGTTGTGTCACCTATAACCAGTGCTACCCCTCTCTGGAATGAATGTGGTGTATCATGCTCTTAAAGCATTGCAATTCCCCACTATTTTTCTTCCTTTATTCTCCTCTCAACAACCTAATTTCAATTCTTTCCAAAGAATTAGAAGGAATGGGCGTTCAAAGGCTCAAATAACTGAATTCTTGGAGTTTGAGGGGAAAAGGGTTTGCTTGAGTCTGGAAGAGACTGTGTGCAGGGCCACGATGGGCCTGGAGTGAAAGGTGGAAAAATTTATCCAAATGGCTCCTTTCATCCATTGGTCAAAAGAATCCTGGAGTGTAAAAGCCGCCTGCATTTCAGTTGAGTGTGCATTTGGGGGTGGGGTGGGAGTGAGGGGTGCCCAGGAGGGCCTCGCACAGGCACAGGCGGGTGCCTCAGGTGGTGAGTGCCCAAGGCACAGGCGGGTGCACCTGGGAGTGTCAGAGCCCACACAGCGCCGGAACAGGAAGCATCAGGGCTGAGAGGCTCTGGGGGTGCAGAGGAGGCATGGGACCCACAGTTCCTCCCACAGAACTTTCAGTTGCTCCTGTGACAGGAATCTGCACATAAAACAAAAACCAGCCACAAAATTCTAACAAGCCATTTGTTTCAAAGTTTTCTCTAGATAAACTAGCTCTGCAAATGCAATAGACGAAGGCCAGCCTCTCCTTGTTCATAAAGCCATCCCCACTGCACGAGACATGGACGAGCAAGAAAAAGATCCCAAAGCAAGTGGGCACATAGGTTCTGCTTACTAATAAACGGGATAACTGTCTTCTGAATTAGTGAAAGTGGGAACGATTAAGATAGAAAAGTGGAATGAGAAAAAAAATGGTTTTAGAGCAGTGGTTCTCAACCTTGGCTGCACATTAGAATCACCTGGGAATCTTTTTAAAATCCTGATGTCTGGGCCTCGTCCTCTGGAAATTCTGTTTCTTTGCTACTAATGTTGTGGCCCCACCCCATAACAAAGAAGGATGAGGCCCAGAAATCAGGATTTTTAAAAGATTCCCGGGTGATTCTAATGTGCAGCCAAGGTTGAGAACCACTGTTTTAGAAGGATCAGAAGGGATTCCACTAGTCACGTGTAAATATTTGCAAGTACTTTAAAAGCGCACTCCATGGGTGGTGAGAAATGAATTGGTTTGGGAACCAGAAAACTCAATTTCTAGTCCTAATTTTGTTGATCACTAATGGCATATCATCAAGATACTCCAAATTCCTGAGTCTCACTGTTTTCGTCCAAAATGACCTCTAAGGTCAGCCCTGACAGATAAACTATGAAACAGCGTTGAGAAATTGGATGTTAGGTCCTCTTAGACGCTTGGTTTTTGAGGCATTAAATAAATTTGTACTTGTTGCCTGTTTTCAGCTAAGATACAAATTAGGTAAGGCTCAGATTTGTTTCCTTGGGTTTAGGGGTGAGGCCAAAGTAAGGTTTCAGAAAAGCACAAAGAAATCAGTAGAGCCTTGTCCTCCAGGTAGGAACGGATAGGACAAATGTTATGACAGTTCAATTTTGGTAAACAAGAAATTTGGCTACATTAACACAACTCTGCAGTAGAGTTTAGTCACTATTCACTTTTTTTTTTCTCTAGAGGTGGGGAGAAGTTTATATACCTCAAAGGACATGGACTAAAATAGATGAGACTTAGACTAGGCTCTGTTTTTGTTTTTGTTTTTAAATAACAAACAACAAACCTTATTTCTATTTCTTCTCTTGACCTCTATTGGTTCTGATACCGGCAAAGCAGAGCAATTTTAAAAATATGAGATTAATTTAAAAAATTTTCTTTTCCTTTTTACATGTTGACCACTTCACCTTTTCTCTCCTGCCCCACTCCCCACCTCTGGCAACTGCCAATTTGTTCTCTTGATCTATAACCTTGTTTTTGTGTTTGTTTGTTTGTTTAAGATTCCACATATAAGAGAGATCATATGTTATTTGTCTTTCTCTGTCTGATGTATTTCACTTATGAGGTTCATCAGTGTTGTCTCATATGGCAAGATTTAATTTTTTATGGCTGAATAATATTCATATATATACGCTACAATTTCTTTATCCATTCATCCATTGATGGGCCTAGGTTATTTTCATATCTTGGTTATTGTAAATAATGTGGTACAGATATATTTTCAAGTTAGTGTTTTTGTTTTCTTTGGATAAATACCCAAAAGTGGAATTGCTATTCATATGGTAGTTCTAGGTTTACATTTTTAAAGGAACCTACTACGTACTGTTTTCCATACTGGCTGCACCAATTTACATTCCCACCCACAGTGAGCCAGGGTTCCTTTTTCTCCATATTCTTGACAACACTTACGTTTTTTCTTTTTGATGACAGCCATCCTAACAGCTATGAAATGTCTCATATGGTTTTGATGTGCATTTCCCTGATGATCAGTGATGCTGAGCACTGTTTCATGTACCTACTGGCCATTTGCATGTCTTCTTTGGCAAAATGTCTATTCAAGTCTTTTGCCCATTTTTAATCAGATATTTTTGTTTCGTTACTGAGTTGTATGAGTTTCTTATATATATTTTTTGGATATTAACTCCTTATCATTGTGTTGGTTTCCTTCGCTGTTCAGAAGCTTTTTAGTATGATGTAGTCCCACTTATTCAGTTTTGCTGTTGGTGTCATTTACAAAAAAACGATTACCAAGATTTACATTAAGAAGTTTGCTCCCGCCGAAACCGGTTTGGCTCAGTGGATAGAGCGTCGGCCTGCGGACTGAAAGGTCCCAGGTTCGATTCCGGTCAGGGGCATGTACCTGGGTTGCGGGCACATCCCCACTGGGGGATGTGCGGGTGGCAGCTGATCGATGTATCTCTCTCATTGATGTTTCTGACTCTCTATCCCTCTCCCTTCCTCTCTGTAAAAAATCAATAAAATATATTATAAAAAAAAAAAGAAGTTTGCTCCCTAGGCTTTCTTTTATAAATTTTACTAGTGGCCCTGTGCACAAAATTCATGCACAGTGGGGGCGTGGAGTGTCCCTCAGCCCAACCTGCACCCTCTCCAATCTGGGACTCCT
The DNA here is from genome assembly GCF_963259705.1 of Myotis daubentonii. Lineage (NCBI taxonomy): Eukaryota > Metazoa > Chordata > Mammalia > Chiroptera > Vespertilionidae > Myotis > Myotis daubentonii. The sequence goes on from NC_081846.1 coordinate 37,934,235, forward strand.
CGGGGAATGTCCCACTGCCCTGTGGGATCGGGCCTAAGCCGGCAGCTGGACATCCCTCTTGCAATCTGGGACCCCTGGCTCCTAACCGCTCACCTGCCTGCTGGCCTGCTCACCCCCAACTGTCCCCCCCTGCTGGCCTGACCGCCCCTAACCACCTCTGCCTCGGCCCCGCCGCCATGGCTTTGTCCGGAAGGATGTCTGGAAGGTCTCCTGGTCTAATTAGCATATTACCCTTTTATTAGGTTAGATGGTTTCAGGTTTTATGTTCAAGTCATTAATCCATTTTGATTTAATTTTGGGGTACAGTGTAAAGTAGTGGTTGAGTTTCATTCTGTTGCATGTGTCTGTCAGTTTTCCCAACACCATTTGTTGGAGAAATTCTCCTTTCTCCATTGTATATTCTTGGCAATTTTGTCATAAATTAATTGACCATATGTGTGTGGGTTTATTTCTGGGATCTTTGTTCTGTTCCATTGATCTATGTGTCTGTTTTATCCCAATACCATACTGTTTTGATTGCTCTAGCTTTGTAATATACTTTGAAACCTGGGAGTGTAAAGAAATTTACAAATTTCTTTGAAAAATGCCCACGGAATTTTGATAGGGATTGCATTGAATCTATAGATTGCTTTGAATAGTATGAACATTTTAATAATATTGATTGTTCTGATAAATCTGTCCATTTGTTTGTGTCTTCAATCTCTTTCATTAATTTCTTGTAGTTTTCAATATGCAGGTCTTTCACATCCTTGCTTAAATTTATTTCTAGGCATTTTATTCTTTTTGATGTAATTGAGATTGTTTTCTTTATTTTTTCTTTCTGATGGTTTTTTTTATTAGTGTATAGAAATGCAACAGATTTTTGAATATTGATTTTTATGTCCTGCAACTTTACTAAATTCACTTATTAGTTCTAAAAGTCATTTCTAAATGAGTTCTAAGTGAAATTCTGTCATTTATGTTATATGAAAATTAAGCATAATTTTTCCTTATCTGTGGTTCTATTTCTACCTCACCTTCAGAGGTAATGTGTTTTATAGCTAAAGTAGAAAATTTTTCTAAAAAAGAAAAATTCTGATACAAGTACAAATTATAACTGCCTTATTATGTATTCGGTCAAGAATATGAATTTGAATATATATATATATATATATTTGTTATTTCACATAATTGCATTATTAAACAAATAAAATAATAGTACAATGAAATAATTAAAAAATTACCCTTGATAGTTCATTTATGTCTTTTAACATTCTGCCAGTCTTACTTAATTTTCATTCCATTATGAATATATAATTCTTCCTCTACTTCCTGATAACCATCTCATACCCTTTCACAGAGCTCTTTCTATTTGTCTTTTTTCTGTGTCTTAAATTTTCCCATTTGGTTATTCTTGCATGCACATAAAAATATGCTCAATATGTTCCTGCCTTGAAATAATTAAGTCCTCTCTACCCACTGCTGTATCATTTCTTTTTTTTCTCTTCCTCCCCTTCCTTTCTCCATTACTTTTTCCTCTCTCCTCCCTCCCTCCCTCCCTCCCTCCCTCGCTCCCTCCCTCCCTCCCTCCCCAGTCTTCATTTGCTCTTTACCTTCCCTGACCCCTCCTGTTTATATTGAGGGTAGGAGTTCCTACTATATGTTTAACACTTTGGTGAGTTCTGGAAAACATGAATATACTGGACTAATTGGGTTCTGCCCTTGTAGGGATTAAAATCTGGTGAAGAAGACAACCATTCAATAAGTAGTTGACTATCATCTCCTCCAACTCTTTTTTTTTAAAAATATATTTTATTGATTTTTTACAGAGAGGAAGGGAGAGAGATAGAGAGTTAGAAACATCGATGAGAGAGAAACATCGATCAGCTGCCTCCTGCACATCTCCTACTGGGGATGTGCCCGCAACCCAGGTACATGCCCTTGACCGGAATCGAACCTAGGACCCTGCTGGGGTCCAACCCCAGCGGGTTCAGGGGTTCCCCAAAGGTGTGGACGGAGTCGGCGAAGAAGGAAGGACACGGAGACAGTGTTCAGTTGATCAGCAGCCTAGCCAGGATCTCCAGCCCGGATCTCCAGCCAAGTTCTGGTCTCGATCTCCAGAGAGGTTCTGCTCAGGTTCTCCAGTCAGGTTCAGTCACCAGGTTCTAGTCAGGCTCTCTTGCCAATTTCTGTAGTCAGGTTCAGTCCAGGATCTTTTGCCATGTTCTCTCCAGCGAAGTTCTTCTGTCTCTAGAGAACGTTCTGTGTAGGTTCTGTGCCTAGGCTCTGTCTCTCTTGGTCCTGTCTTCCAAGCCCTGTGTTCTAAGTTCTGTTTCTGTCTGTCTTGTTACATCTGTATTTATACCAGTTGATTCAATCCTATCAATCTCTATTACAAAGGTTAGGGCGTTTCTTATCTCCATTCCAGGGAGTAAAGATTATGTAGCTTAAGCATGATTGTTCATAGTTAAAGTGATTAATTACCCGCCTGGCACTTAGTTAAGGGGTTTTATTCCCTCCCTAACTTCAGGGGGAAATCCCTACCTGGGGATTCAACCTTTCTCGGAGAGGTGACCTTGGTTAAAACACAGCGCCAAGAAAGTGAGCAAACATATTAAGAACCGTATGCCATATATGCCAGGTCCCTTGAAACATATGCTATGCAGATGTTTCTTTCCTGCAGCGACTGTGTCAAACAGCAAGGATGGACCGGCTCCCGGCAAGACCCTTCAGTCCGCAGGCTGACACTCTATCCACTGAGCCAAACCGGTTTTGGCTCCTCCAACTCTTTACCTTCAATCCATTGCAATTGGACTTGATGATCTAGCCCAGACCATCAATGATCTCTCAGTTCCAAAGCAATGAGTGCTTTTTAGTTTGTCCTTTTTTTTATATATATACTTTTAATTTCTTATTGCTTTTGTCATTTCATTCTTCTGCAAATGTCTTTCTCCTTAGCTCTGTGTTCCCCTTCTTCACTTATTTTCTTGCTACTTTTATCTCCAGGCCATTTTGGTATCTTTTCCTACACTCATCAATGAAATGGGTGGCGTTTTATAGTCTTCTACCATCAATCCTTGTATAGTCTTTCTTTTCTGATTACTTGAGACAAATCTATGAATTTTTATGCATTCAGCTGCAACCTATGCACTGGTAACTATATATTGAACTGTGTAACTTTCCTGGGGACCAGTTCCATCTATGCTGGTGACATTCTATCTCAAACTCAACAGGTTCTAAATTGAACTCAATCTCTTCAAACTGGATCCTTCTCATGTATTTCCTATTTTATTTTAGATAACCACCATACACAATTACGTAAACTAGGCTGTTATAAAGAAGAGCAGCAAGATTTTAAAGAACTCATTTTCTTTTTAAATAAAATACTTTTTTAATTTATTGGGGTGACATTGGTTAATAAAATTATACAGATTTCAGGTATACAGTTCTTCAATATGTCATCTGTATATTGTTATTGTGTGTTTGCCACCCCAAGTCAAGTCTCCTTCCATCACCATTGATCCCCACTTTCCCTTCTTTTACCTTTCCTTATACCCCCTTCCCTCGGGTAATCACCATACTGTTGTCTGTGTTCATGAGTATTTCTTTTTTTTTCTTTGCTTAATCCCTTTACCCTTCTCATCCAGCCTTCAACCCCCTCCCCCCTGACAGCTGTCAGTCTGTTCTCTGTATCCATGAGTCTGTCTCCACTCTGTTAGTTTATTTGGTTCATTAGATTCCACATGTAAGTGAAATAATATGCTACTTATCATTCTTTTGACTGGATTATTTCACTTAGCATCTATTAGACCAAGAAGAACTGGCTTTTTAGGTAAGATTCAAATTGAGATTTAAAAGACAAGAAAGAACTAATCATATAAATATCTGGGGGAAAGAATATTCTAGGCAAAGGAAACAGAAAGTGAAATGGCCTGAAGGTGGAGAATGATTTTGAGGAATTCACAGAATAGAAATAAAACCTGTATGTCTGGAGGCAGTAGAAGAGAGGGAGAGCAGTGCCAGATGAGCTTGAAAAATTAGCAAGGGTAACCTCACCAAGACTGTTGTCACGGAAAAGTTTTAATTTTATTCTAAGTAAAATGGGATGCCATTTTATTTTGGTGAATGTCCCATGTGAGTTTGAGAAGAATGTCTATTCTGCTGTTATTCAGTAAAATAGTCAATAGATGCCCATTATATCCAGTTGGTCAAAGGTGTTGATGAGTTTGTGTCTTTCCTGGGTCTGTCCTTTTCTGATAGGAAGATGTTGAAGTCTCCAACTATAATAATTGATTCATCTATTTTACTTTGAAGTTCTATCAATTTTTGCCCCATGTATTTTGATGCTCTGTTGTTAGGCATATACATGTGAAAATTGTTGTTTTCTTAGATAATTAACCCCTTTATCATTATGTAATGCCCCTTGTTATCCCAGATAATTATCCTTGCTTTGAAGTCTGCTCTGTCTGAAATTAATATAGCTACTCCTGCTTTTTTTGGTTTGGTGTTAGCATGGTATATTTTTCTTCATCCTTTTAGTTTTAATCTATATAGGGCTTTACATTTAAAGTGGGTTTCTTATAAGTCAAGTCATTATGCTGTACCTCTTAAACTTATAAAATACAGTATTTGAAATTATATTTCACTGAAACTGAAAGGAAATAAAATTCAAAACGTAAGTATTGACAAGAGTATGGAGAAAAGGGCACACTTGTATACTCTTGATCAGAATGTGAATTGGGATAGCCACCATAGAAAAACAGCATGGAAAGCCCTCCAAAATTAAAGATAGAATTACCATATGACCCAGCACTCTCACTTCTGGGTGTCTTCAACTCTTTCTCTGCCTTTTGTGGTTTTAATAGAGCATTTTGTATGATTTCATTTCTTCTCCTTTCCTAGCATATCAGGTATAGTTGTTTTATTACTTTTTTAAGTGGTTTTCCTAAAACTTGTAATATACATTTACAACTAATCCAAGTCCACTTTCTAATAACACTATACTACTTCAGGGGAAGTATGAGTTCTCTGAACTTTCTGGATCTGTAGTTTGATATCTGACATTAATTTGGGGGAAATTCAGTCATTATTGTTTAAAATATTGCCTTTGTTCTTTTCTCTCTTTCTTCTCCTTCTGGTATTCCATTACATATATGTCACCTCTTTTGTAGTTGTCATACAGTTCTTGGGTATTCTGTTGTTGTTTTCCCCAGCTGTTTTTTTTTTTCTGATAGCCTTCTAGTTTTGAAGTTTCTATTGCCATATCCTTAAGCTCAGAGAGTCTCTCCTTAGTCATGTTCAGTCTACTCATAAACCCACCAAAGGAATTCTTTATTTTTTTATACCCAGCATTTTGTTTTGTTTGCTTTTTTCTTAGACTTTCCATCCCTCTGCTTACATTTCCCATCTGTTCTTGCATGTTGTCTTTTATCCATCACAGCCTTTAGCATTTTAATTACATATGTTTTAAATTCCTGGTCTGATAATTCCAACATCCCTGCCATATCTGAGTTTTATTCTGAAGCTTGCTGTCTCTTCAAACTGTGTTGTTGTTTTTTTTTTTTTTTGCCTTTTAGTGTGTCTTATAGTTTTCTCTTCTCTTGATAGCCAGATAGGATCTTACTTGATAGCTGGACATGGCGTGAGTAAGCCTTCACTAATGTGTTGTCAGGTGTAGATGGGGAGGGGAAGTATCCTACACCTATGATTAGATCACTATAGATCTGTGCCTCAGGATTGTGCACTTTACAAGTTTTTCTCTGTCTGAACTCCTCTACCCTACCCCCGCATTCGGTGGAACAGGATGGCTAGAGGGGACTGGAGTTGGTTTTCCCTCCCCCAAGTCAGTTAGGCTCCCAGAATAGCCAGCAGGTCAGGCTCTGGTAAATAGCTTCTCCTGAGAGCAGGCGTGGTAAGAAGAACAGCGTGCTCTGGCATATTTCAAAATGGTTCCTTTTCCTTTCCCCTGCTGGAAGCAAAGGGAGATTTTTTTTCTCTGATAATAACTGTGAGAACTTGGTAGAGCTTCAGGAGATAAAACTCACAAAAGTGAGAGGACTCCCTCAATGACTGGCTCCCCTTGGAGTTTTTTTTTCCTCTCAGACTTGTCCACATTTAGCCTCCAGCAGTTAATCAATAACAGTTCAGGTTTTCAGGAATACACATAAAACAAGGTTATATATTGACCAATTGACAAAAACGTGACCAGAGGCTTGTATTTCCTCTAAAAGCAATGGGTTCAGTATTTGCTAATTCAGAGTTTGTGATGACTGTATGGAATGTAAGTGCCCAGAAAAATGAGAACAAACTGATGATTGTATGAAAAACGAATGAAAAACAAATGAAAAACAAAATGTATTTACTGATGAAGTGATGAGATATCTGGGATTTTCTTAAAAATAATTCAGGGAGCCCTAGTTGGCTTGGCTCAGTGGAGAGAGCATTAGCCTGCACACTGAAGGGTCCCAGATTCGATTCTGGTCGGGGGCACATGCCCGGGTTGCGGGCTCAATCCCCAGTAGGAGGTGTGCAGGAGGCAGCTGATCAATGATCCTCTCTCATCATTGATGTTTCTATATCTCTCTCTCCCTCTCCCTCTCTGAAATCAATAATAATAAAAAAAATTCAGGGAGGCACAGGGAATTGGTTTGGGGCATAGATGAAACACATTGGCAATGAGTTAAAAATTGATGAAGCTACCTGATGGGTATCTGGGGGTTTGTAAACTATTTTTGTGTACATTTGAAATTTCCCATAATAATGTGTTTTTAAAAAACAAACACCCAGTTCTAAGTATTTAAAGACTTGAATTATAAATATTTTCATGGACTTTTGCTGCTCCCAATCAATCTTAGTACTTGACTCAAAGTTTTCCTAAATTTTTGCCCCCTTCTCTAGCCTTCTATTTCCTCTAGGTTTACCCTATTCTATTGTTGTACATAAAAGAAAATGGAAGTTAGAATACAATCTAAGCTTTTTGAAAAGAGTTTAATTGAACTGTACAGATGTAGAGAAAAGTAAATTATGTCTTTTAGGGTTCTATCCACCTCTCTAGAACAGTTGACACATTAAACATGTAAGCTGCTATTAGGGCTTTTATTTACACAGTTCTCCTTCCTACCTCAAGGATTCAGGGAAATCCTGTGCTCTTTTGCTTTGATGAGAGTAAATTCTCTAAGGAAGACATCCTGGCAAGGGTTAATGCTTACACACTGAGTCCAGAAATGGTTGACTGAGTTTGTCTCAAATAGCAAAACATTTTTTTTAAACTTTTGTATTGACCTTGACCCTAGAGCAGTGGTTCTCAACCTTCCTAATGTCACGACCCTTTAATACAGTTCCTCATGTTGTGGTGACTCCCAATTTCATTGTTACAAACTGAACATAATTAAAGCATAGTGATTAATCACAAAAACAATATGTAATTATATATGTGTTTTCCGATGGTCTTAGGCGACCCCTGTGAAAGGGTCATTTGACCCCCAAAAGGGGTCGCGACCCAAAGATTGAGAACCCCTGCCCTAGAGCATAGAGGAAAATCTTAGACTGTCCTTGCTAGGTAAAGAATGTATAAACTGGCCCCACCAGTGTGGCTCAGTGGTTGAGCATCAATCTCTGAACCAGGAGGTCATGGTTCGATTCCCAGTCAGGGCAAGTGCCAGGGTTGCAGGCTTGATCCCCAGTAGAGGGCATGCAGGAGGCAGCCAATCAATGATTCTCTCTCATCATTGATGTTTCTATCTCTCACTCTCTTTTCCACTCTGAAATCAATAAAAATTATATTTACAAAAGAATGAATAAACTGACCTGTGAGGTTGGCTCACAGAGAGGGAGGAATAAACTCCGTTTGTCTTATTAAAAAACAAATAAAAACAAGCCAGAACTAAAAGAAACAGGAGAAAAATACAGGGAAAACAACATAATTGAACCTTGTGCTTTCCTAATATTTCATGCCTGTAGGGCTCAATTTATTCCCTAACCATTAATTCAAACATCAGTAGCTCCACGGTTCAGACAGGGCAAACATTATTACCTTCATCTGAAAGATGAAGGGAGCAGGGCAGTGAGTAGACAGAGCCCAGATTAGGACTGAGAATTTGATTGCTGTTCAGCAATCCGCACAGGTAACTCTAGGACCCCTCCTCTCTCCATTGTCTGGGTGTCTTTCATGCCTCACCTTAGCTATAATTCATCCCTTCACCATGGGCCCCTTTACATCTCTGTTCTCCTACTGTGAGGCCTTCCCCAACCGCCCTCTCCAAGTACCCATTCACTGATCCCCGTCAGCTTTAGGATGCCATTGAGCCCAAAGCGGCGCTGAGTAAATATTTGTCGACTAACTTCTTTCCTTTATTAAAACCTGCTTTCAGTTAAAATAGAGTCATCTCATGATGGTTGAAAAGGCTTAATAGAAGACATGTTCTGGGGGTTACTTTCATTATAATGGAAAAAAACATACTGTAACCACATTGTGAAGTGCACTGGCCAAAGGAACAAAGCTCTAATTTATAGCAACTAATAATCTGAAGAAAGTATCTTTGCACTGCAAGGGATCCTTTTGATGACCTCTGACCTAAGTCCAAGGCCAGACTGGGAACAACCATCATCAGAGACAGAGTGAGAGAAGAAAAGTGGGTGAGAAGAGAAGCGTAGTGCTGTTTAAATTTAGAGAAATGAACCACAGGATTTCATTTCGCCTGAAATGTATTTAATATCAGGAATAAAACCTTGCAGTATGTTTAAACAACATCCTTTTCTGTCCTACATCTTTCTTATTTTATTTTATTTTATTTTTATTTTTTTATTATTAGTTAAGCTACATCTTTCTTTGTCAGGCATCTGACTTTTACCTGAGTGAACAGTTTCCACAGTCACAGGGAAGGGAAGGGAGGCCTTGCCTTTTCAGCTGAGCAGCCAGAGGGATGGCTCTTTGGAGGCGCAGACCTTCATAGAAGCAAGGGTGAAGCAGAGAAATCCCTTTCCTAGGAGCTTGTCTATTGACTAAGAGTTTCATGTAGTCTTCCGTCTTGGAACAGTTATGTGGCATAAAGGGGGAGTCTTTTCTCACAGAAACCCATCATCAAAACAAATTGTAATTAGGATAAAATCAGGACATGATTAGACTTCTAGTAGATTCTGAAAGATGCTAGATTAAAGCTTATTTAGGTGATAATCCATATTGTGGTGTTAGGTAAATTTATTTCTTATAAAAATCAATATTATCATATTGGTTACTTCTAATTTATTCTCAATTGCTGCATATATTTTGGCAATTTTTGTGCTGTTTTGCTTTTGTTTATACCTAGTTTTGTTCCAGAAAACATTTAAGGTGGCTTACATTTATATACATGCAATAAGAAAAAATACATTAAAAATGGTGGAAGAGGAAATCAATATAAAGGAAAAGTGAGAGTAGAAAAGGTGAGGTAAAAATAATAATGCCTAAACATAGACCATTTGCTAGGTGGTAGGCACTATTCTGAGCACTTTGCATATGTGAATTCATTTAATGCTGACAACAACCCACAGGATCAGTACTATTATCCTCTCCATTCTACAGGGAGGTAAGTGAGGCCTGGAGGAGTGATTGAGGCCATATAAGCAGTAAGTGGTACAGCTCTGGGCTCACACTGGGCACTCTGGCTCCATGATGCGTTCCTGATTCAACAATGAGGCTGGAAATAAGGTTAACACACAAAGTAGAAATTGTAAGGTCCCGCAGTCCTGCTAGCGACCGACCACAGATTTACCTCTAAGATTTTTGGCAGACAAAATCGAGAAGGAAAAAGCGATCAGTTACATGATTCACAGTGTTTAGGAGATAAAAAAAAAAAACAAGCTAGTTGCTCAAGAGTAGCATAATTATTTCTGGTTGGGAGACCGGGAAGAAAATTCTCTTGTAAATTCTCACAAAGAAGCCACTATGTAATGAAGTGGACACTATTCTCCAGTCAGGCTGACAGGTTTTCATAGGGCTGTTTCTTACAACATCCTTCACTGTGTCATAATGTATAACCAACACCCAAGCCAAATTCAGTAAAAGGCAATTCGGCAGGGGTGCGGATTTCAGAAGATGTGGTCAGGTCTGTGGATCTCTGCTGGCCTGGCTTAATTTAGGAAAACATTTTAGGCTATTTAGAGGGAAGAATGGACTGTAGATCCCACAGGCCACTGTCTGTAATTATTATTCCTCTCAATTGAGCTTTTGTAAAACTTTGAGTGGTAGTGAGTTTGAGGTTATTTCCTGACCAGGGCCTGAGTGCCACTCTTCTATGCTGTTGGTAAGTATGGAGTTATAGCTTCATCAGCCAACTGAGCTGGGTGAAGGGTGGATTTTCTTGTGAAAGTTGAGGAAATGCAAAGATACTGTGTGACCAGAGGGCCACGCACTTGGTACTGAACCATATTCAACAGAATAGAATTTGGGGTGTTGACCAGCCTCAAAATATTTGGAACCAAAATGACTTTGTGGAGATCAAAATATTTCCCATAGAGAATTGCAATCTGGAATTCTTAAAGCAGGTGCAATCAAATACCTACCTTGGTGATTGAAAATATCTCAATAAAGGACTCCAAAAATTTTTAAACTTAAAAATAAAACCAAAGTAGTAAATATAGAGACATGACTTTTTTAATAGATCAGTTATGTAATTAGGTTCTTTGTAAGAAATGTAGAGTACCAGTTTGTGAGGATAAAGCCTATTTGTGAGAGCAAACAGAGCAGAAGTAGCCTTGGAGCTAAGGTACAGCTTTGATTTTGGGCAGAATGTGTGAGTCCGCGGCTTTCTGGTCAACCATGCGCTGCTCTGTAATCTTGTATTCCTCTTTCTCCGGGTCGAAGAGCTCACCGTCCTGGTGTCTGGGCTTGCATAGCTCTTCTTCCTGAATTAAGCATCAGTGAGATGTCTGGGGATTATCATACAACGATATCAATTTTGGTGGAGGTGGTGATGACAAATTTCTGGTGTGTTCTACGTGGAAGAACTCAATTAAGGAACAGAGATCCAGTCACTAGTAACAAACCACTGCTCAGCTGCTTTGGAAAAACCACCCCCTTGCCTCTGTGGCACCAAGAGGCGATGATCAGGATGGTCCTGGGGGTGGTGCTGGCCTGGATTTCCTCACATGCTGACTGGAGGGTTTCAGCTTTTGAGGCCCATCTTCAGTAGGATAACATCTAGGGATTTTTCGAAGTTTAACCACTCCAATGCTACCATTCTTGTCGCCACCACCTGATTTTGTGACAGTAGCAAGAACTTTCTCTTTCCTTTTATTTTCGATCCTGGTTTTAGCTGCTGAATCCTTCCTCATGTGCATGGCCTTTTGGGAATACATAGCCAACCAGGAATATCTGCCAACTCCTCTGAGTAGGATGGGGTTCCGGCTGCAGCAGGGCTTCCCTTCTTCGGCATCTTGGCCTTGAGTTACTCTTCTTACCCTTCCTACCCTTCCTACCCTTCTTACCCTTCCGACCCTTGCCACCAGCATCAGCCTTCTGGCTTCAGGCTTCTTCTCCGTAGTATCCGGCTTCTCAGTTTTCTTTTCACCTGCCATTTTGCAAGATGGGAAAGAGCTATATAAACACGACTTTAAAATAAAATAGTATAAAGAACCTTAACCAAAAAAGATTTCTCCTTTCCTGTTTCACTCACCAGAGCCAACAACATAAAATTTAATTTGTTTTAAATTTTACCCAGATGAACCAATTCGTAATGTTCTGCCACATTTGCTTTATCATCCTCTATCTATCTATCTATCTATCTATCTATCTATCTATCTATCTATCTATCTATCATCTATCTATCTAGATATAGATATAGTTACAGATACAGACAGACATATAATTATTTTTTGAACCTTTAAAGAATAGTTTGCTTATACCATGGATCTTTACCCTTAAATACTTCAGAATGTATTTCCTAAGTACGAGTTGAATATTTTTTTTACTTAACCATAGTGCAACTATCAAATTCAGAAATCTTAACATTATTCAATATTTTATCTAATGTCTGATTCTTACTCCAGTTTTATTGATTGTTCCAATAATGTCTTTTATCCCTTCTTTTTAAAAACTTATTGTACTGTTTATTTGAAAAATATTTATTACATTTTGAAAAATGACCATGTTTGCAGTCATATGAATGTGCATGAGAATACTTCAAGTAGGAATACAAAAATGATCTATGTGAACAAGTTTGCTTTTACAGACACTGCACGATCAGCCATGACCCCCACTGCAAGTTTTGGGAGCACTGACTATTGTGGGAGCTTCTGACCTAGAACTCAGGGAGATAAGGTTAGTATCTCAGGAAAATGTGACCTGGCCAGCCTCCATTATAAACATCAGCGACAGGCTTTTTTTTTTTTAAGAGGCAAAGGGTTTCCCAGCATTCAGAGCTGATCTAGAGGGTGGTGCCCTCTACACAGCAGATTGCTGACTGTCAACGACATGTACAGGTGCAGAATGCTCATCAGAAACACTTTTTCTTTTCTTTAAAAATATATTTTCAGGGTGCAACTTTTCTGTCTCCTTGGCGAGCTGGACGTTCTCCAGCCACACCACGTAGTGAATCTTCTGGTTTGGGTTCTGTGACCCTAGCAACTTGCCATTTTCCTCAGCGAGACACTCTACCTGCTTCCTTTACATTTCCACCTCCTGGAGTGTTCTCTCCCTTTCTTTATAGAATTCTTCCAGTTTTGATCTCAGCTGTTTCTTTTCTTGGAATGCTTTAGACTCTAACATTCTGGTTCGTTCAACTTCCTCAGTCATTCTAAGGCGGTCTGTCTCTCTGTTCTGCAGGGCACTCTGGACTTCTTCTAGGTCTGCTTTCAGTCTCAGCATTTCTTCAACTAAGTTATTTTCGGCCAGTCTTTCTTTGATAAGTTCTTCATTCTTCAGCTGCTGGCTGATTCTGTTCACTGTTGTCCTTTTGCCTTTTAATATCATCCAACTGGCCTTGCAGAAGCCAGTTTTTCTCTCTCAACTGCTCACCTTCTGGGTGTAGGTTTTCCATCTCACTCAACTGCTTTGTCATTCTGAGGATTTCAGCATTTTTTATTTCTTTGTCTTTATTTAGCTTTGTTACGAGGTGTTGCAAAGAAATCTTAGAGGCTCAGCCATCTTCTATCTCTTGTTCTTGTGTTTCCAGGAGTTTTGCCAATTGAGTTTGGAAATGAGGCGGTGTTTTAGGGTTCTGGGGATACTCACAGCAGAACCCATCACATGTTCTAGCTGCCTCATGTTGAAGTTATATTCATTCTTGTTCTGCTATTTCCTCTTTCTTTTGGCTTAACTCGTGCTGAAGCTCCTGGATCAGGGCCTCCTTCCTGGTGTGCTCCTCCTGGGCAGACTGCAGGAGTCCTAAGTGCTTCTTCAAGGCCTCCGTGAGCATGTTCAGCTGCTCAGGAGCATAATCCAGGTCCTCACAGAGTATCCTGCTCTGTCTTCAGTGAGTATTCTTAGCCTAAGGATTTCTTTCAGATCCAGAATACCCACTTTCTGTTTCTTAACACTTTGCTCTCTTCTTTGTCAACCAAAGCAGAGTTGTATTTACAGTTGATGTCCTTCAGCTCTTGCTTCAGCTCTATGGTTTCTCAGGGACTGATGTTCTCAGCTCCTGAGTCTGGCTCATGAGTTCCGCTATAACTTCCTTGTCAGCATCTCTAGACTTCTCCGGAGGACAGATGACTTTTTCGGTAGCACACAAACTCTCTTCCAGTTTCTGTACTTTTGCCATCGGCAGCTCACACTTGGCCATCTCTTTCGCTTTTTCTTGGCACACAGACTCAAGAATGTCTAAGATTTCTTTAGAATTGTTTTCTTTATCCTCTTCAAATTATATTAATAATTTGTTATTGTGTTCTTTTTCTGCTTCAAAAAGCTCCATCAAATTATTCAGACCAGGTTTCAGAGCCTCATTTTCTCTTTTGTAGTTTTTTTTTTTTTTTTAAAGTTGGTCAATTTCAAACTTCATTACTTCTTATAAGTTTTCATAGAAATCTTGGAAATACTTCATGTAAGCAGTCTTATCTTTCTTTCCGGTCAGAAAGCTTTCTGGTGGTATCTGCCCTGAAGGGAGCTGGGCCAGGTGTTCTGTGAGCCTCTTCACTTCAACTTGGAGCTGGCTCACATTGACTTGGGTGTCCTCTGCCTTATTTTTAATCAGCTTGACCCTTTGAAGAAAAGTTAGCATTGCCAGGGTTTCCCCAAAACACCTGGATCCAGGATGAACGTTTGCAACTATGGCTGTTCTGGCATTACCTCCAAGGAATTCCCGGAGTAAGAAGGTGAGCTTGGAGTCTCTGTAGCAAACACGTCTCTGTTCCCCACATTGACAAGGGTGGTAATCACTTGGCCCAAAAAGCTCAATGGTCAATTTATATTACCTGCTTCCTTCAACCTCATCCCTCCTGCATGGGTGTCTCTCTGCCTTGAGATCCTGCTAAGTCCACCAGATTGAGTAGGGAGGTTTGTATACTCATAGTCTCATTGCTTTTCTTCATTGATTCTACTGTAATGGCAAAGAATGTATGAGATGACTTTGAGGATTCTGTTTTCTTTGAAGTCGATGCCACATGCCTGTTTCTCCATCCTCCATACAACACCCAATAGGCTCCAGCCGCTGAGGTCACCATCTGCTCCACCAACAAAGACTCCCTTCTTGATATACTCCCTTATGTACAGTCCAGCTGATGCAGAGTCCAGTAGGTCATAGATCTGCTCATTGTAGATTTCAATAAAGGAACATTTACAAAGGAAGCTCTTTCCTACTCCAGCCTTACCTTTTTTTAAAAAAAAACAACATTTTATTGATTTTTTACAGAGAGGAAGGGAGAGGGATAGAGAGTCAGAAACATCCATGAGAGAGAAACATCGATCAGCTGTCCCCTGCACACTAACAATGGGGATGTGCCCGCAACCAAGGCACATGCCCTTGACCGGAATCGAACCCGGGGCCCTTCAGTCCGCAGGCTGACGCTCTATCCACTGAGCCAAACCAGTCAGGGCCAGCCTTATCTTTTTCATGATCAATTAAGAAACACAAATATTCAAAACTTGGTTGGATTAAGGTTATTGAAAAATGATCATATTCAGATGGTCCCATCATAGTATACGTTTTCTCTGAGCCAGTCTGTCCATATGCAAAGATGGTGCCATTATACCCGCTCATGCAAGATTCCACAATGCCTTTGGCCTCAGTTGAGAACACAGACTCCTGAGTGGTGTCCATGCCGGCAACATGATCAAAAGTCTTGGGCTCCCTGTTGGAGTGCAGCCGGAGAGTTGTCGAGGAGAGAACACTTAAGCATAAGTTTTGCTCTCCATCAGCTGATCCTGAACCCTCTGTAGGTTGACGAATTCGCACAAAAACTTTGATAGCATCACCTTCATTACTTGGATGGTTAGACCGACAATTTGTCATATGGTGCCCTCACCTCCTGATCCCAAGACCAGCTCAGGGATCCCCGCAGCTCCAGACGCTGCGAGCCAGGTTCCACCGGCTGAAGATGGCCAGGATTTGAATTTGGAGTTGAGGCAAGCACTGAGGCCGCAGAATTGCCCAGCCTCCTCTGTTCTATCCCTTCTACCACATCCTTGTAGATCTCCAATTTCATTAAATTTTCATTTACCCTTCTTATAGTGTTGTGTTTTGTTTTTTTTTTGTTTTTTTTTTGCAAAAATATACTTATTTCCATGTTGGTAAACTGAAAATCAATAATAGTATTTGCATTTTTTATGACAAATTTATTTCTATATTTTAGAAAAAACATAGCTCACTGGAAAGCCAAAGAGTAGGCTCAAATTATATTTCTTACTCTGTGGGTTTAATGCTATGATTACAGAGTCTGATTGCATTCTGCATTTCTATACCCCACCAAAAGTTTCTTATACACTCAAAGTTTTTTCCAAGACCACAAACATGGATATGCCCTATGGCCTCCTCCTTCCTCAGAGACTGCTCTCCCAGGGCCTCTCTCTCTAACTACAATGTGACACAGGTCATTAGTCCTCCTGCACAGCAGTTGTCCTATGATTTGCTTCATTGTTCTCTTGGGTTGGAGTAATTTTTTCCTGGATCTCATGCATTTTATGTATGCCCCCATTTAGTGGAGGCATACCATCAACTAACCATGTAAGAAAGACTATTTTTATTTTCTGTCTATTTGTGTCTGGGTAGATATGTATAGGATTCTAGGTTGCAAATCTTTTCCCCTCAGGACTTGGAATGCTTTCCTACACATTCTTCCAGTATATCCATAGTTCCAATTACAGTCTGATTCTTGTTCTTCTGTAGGTAACTTGTGGTGTGTGTGTGTGTTACTTCTCTGGAAGATTTTAGGATCTTCTTTTGGGTTCCAGAATTTGACAATTTCACTTAAATTAAAAGTTAAAGTCCTGCCAATCTGGCATGACTCAGTGACTGAGGATCGACCTATGGACCAGGAGGTCACGGTTCAATTCCCAGTCAGGGTACATGCCTGGGTTGCTGGTTGTGGGCTCGATCCCCAGTGTGGGGCATGCCGGAAGCAGCTGATCAATGATTCTCATCATTGATGTTTCTATCTCTCTCTCCCCCTTACTTCCTCTCTGAAGTAAGTAAAAAATATATTTTAAAAATAAGTTAAAGTTTTGCCCTGGCTGGTGTGGTTGGAGCGTTGTCCCATATACCAAAAGGTGGCAGGTTCAATTCCTGATCAGGGCAATTACGTAGGTTTTGGGTTCGATCCTCAGTCAGGGCCTGTTCAGAAGGCAACTGTTTGATGTTTCTTTCACCTCTCTCTCTCTCTCTCTCTCTCTCTCAATAAATAAATAAATAAATAAATAAATAAATAAATAAATAAATAAATAAATAATTTTTAAAAAGTTAAAGTCCTTACAATGACCTACCCTTTCCCACCCCTTTCAATACTGCAACCCTTCTGCTTCTGCTCTGTACTCTTCTAGTCTCTCTGACCCTGTTCTACCTTTTTTTTAAAAAATTCCAGATATATTCAGTCTAACATACTATAACGTTTCCTTATGTTGTGTTTATTATCTATATCTCCCTGCTAGAATAAAATCTTCATGAGGTCAAGAAATTAATTTACCATCTTAAATAACTAGAACAAAGCCTAGTACCTTGTAAGTGCTCAATAAATTTTTGTTGAATGATATGAATTCAAGAAAGAAACTGGCATGCATTTTAGATGGACTGCTATAAGCCAATAGGTCTGTAATTTGTGGAATGTAAAGAGTTGTTCTTTCAAAAAATGAGACAGTTTAAACAATAAATCCATTAAATGGGACTTTTTGGACATTAACTTGAGGGACCAAACCGGAAGCTATAAAAGAAATCAATCAATCCTATTAGGGTTGGTAACATGCTAATGAAAAGCTTTGAGGGAAAAAAGAAATTGAATATGTCTTTTACTTTATTTTTGGATTATAAAATATCCTGTTCAAAACCCCCTTACAAAGATAAACAACTGCACTAATGTAATCTCTTTAAATTAATTTTTTAAAAATATATTTTATTGATTGTTTGCAGAGAGGAATGAAGAGGGTTAGAGAGTTAGAAACATCGACGAGAGAGAAACATCGATCAGCTGCCTCCTGCACACTTCCCAATGGGTATGTGCCTGCAACCAAGGTACATGCCCTTGACTGGAATCGAACCTGGGACCCTTGAGTCCTCAGGCCAACGCTCTATCCACTGAGCCAAACTGGTTAGGGCTAAATTAATTTTTGAGAGAGAGAGAGAGAGAGAGAGAGAGAGAGAGAGAGAGAGAGAGAGAGAGAGAGAGAGAGAGAGAGAAAGGGAGGTTGGAATGGAGGGAGGGAGAGAGATTATTGTTCCACTTATTTATGCATTCATTGGTTGATTCTTGTATGTGTCCTGACTGGGGATTAAACACACAACCTTGGTGTATTGGGACGATGCTCTAAGCAACTGAGCTACCTGGCCAAAGCCACACTAGTGTAATCTTGGTTAATTCAATAAAACATATACTGTAGCTGATGCATTTAATTCTAATGAAAACTATAAAAGATTACAGCATAAAGTTTAAAGAATAATTGTTTATTGGTAGTTTATATACATTTGTGCGGATTTCTTATAAATGGACTTGTGAACATAATTTTAAATTTTATTCATTTGTTCTCCAAATACATATATTTTTTTTAAAATATATTTTATTGATTTTTTACAGAGAGGAAGGGAGAGAGATAGAGAGTTAGAAACATCGATGAGAGAGAAACATCGATCAGCTGCCTCCTGCACATCTCCCACTGGGGATATGCCCGCAACCCAGGTACATGCCCTTGACCGGAATCGAACCTGGGACCTTTCAGTCCACAGGCCGACGCTCTATCCACTGAGCCAAACCGGTTTCGGCTCCAAATACATATTGAATGCTGAGTCCATGGATCAAAAGTGAATAAGACACAGTTCTAGTCTTCAAGGTTCAGAGAGTTTAGGGCCGGGCAACAGACAGATAAACAAGCCTAAACTTACAAGGTGAATGGTTAGAATCAAATTTTCTGACTCTCTAGAATATTATTTAGAGTTTAATTTAAAATTCGTATCTTCAACACTTCGTTAAATGCACAATTTACAAACATTTTTAACTCTCATAGTTGAAATGTGAGATACATTTTGACTTTTAAATATCTATTTTATACCCATTTTGCAATTAATTAATTATGATGTGTCTTGGTGTGGTCCTCTTTGGATTCCTTTTGTTTGGGGTTCTCCGCGCTTCTTGGACCTGTAAGTCCATTTCTTTCACCAGGTGGGGGAAGTTTTCTGTCATTATTTCTTCCAATAGGTTTTCAATATCTTGGTCTCTCTCATCTTCTGGCACCCCTATAATTCTGATGTTCTACGCTTGAAGCTGTCCCAGAGGCTCCTTACACTATCCTCACATTTTTGGATTCTTTTTTCATTTTGCTTTTCCAGTTGGATGTTTTTTGCTTCCTCGCATTTCAAATCATTGACTTGATTCTTGCGCTCCTCTGGTCTGCTGTCGGGCGTCTGTATAATATTCGTTATTTCAGTCTGTGTGTGCTTAATTTCTAGTTGGTTCCCCAATATAAGATCGAGGGTTTTATTAGTTTTCGTGTAGATCTCATTAAGTTTATCGGCAGCTTCTAAACAGTTCTTGAGAGACCTTAAAAGTGTGGTTCTGAACTCTATTTCTTCCATTGACACTTTTGTCCTGTTTCTTTGTCTCCGCATTTTGTTATGCTTCCTTGGTGCACCCCCTAGTGGTCTTTGTTCGCAGTCTTATAGATAAATCTTGATTGTTGTAGCTAATTCCAGGGAGGGTTTGACCTCCAGGCCAAGTGGCTATGAGAATCAGGTGGGTCAGCAGTGAGAGAACTTCTGTCCCCTAGGGAGGTGCTAATCTAGCCTTTGCCTGAGGCTATCCGGCAAATGCCTCTGTGCAGGGCTTGGGCGGGGCGGGTCGCACAGGATCAACAGGGTGGGCCGGAGAGAGCAGTTATGGCGGCTCTCAGCCCTGTCCCAAGGGGCTCTGCCTCTCTGAGTCCCAGCACCCGCTGCAAAGCTCGGAGAGAAAGCTGCACTCGCTCTGACCGAAGCCAGACAGTCCCGCTTCTGCCGTTTGAGTCTGGGTCCCTAAAGACTCGCCCGGATCTGGTGCTCAGAGTCTGCGACTCCTTCCCGATTGAAAACAACAACCGCGCCCTCCGCCGCCAGCCCGCTCCGCGCACTCCGCACCTCAGAATTTGACTTCAGCACTGCGCCTCCTCTGAGTGTCCGTATGCGTTTCTCTTTCCTCCTAGTTGTAGGACTTCCACTCAGCCAGCGTTCCTGTGGTTCTGGGTGATGTCCCTTCCGTTTTTTGGTTTCACTTTTGAAGTAGTTGTTCAAAGCAGCAAACTCCGGCGTTAACCTATGCCGCCATCTTGGTTCTCTCCCATTTTGCAATTAATTAAAACATGATACTAAATATTCTAACTAGAAACCTCTTTAAATATTATAATTACTAGCTTCCTGATTTTTGAGGTATCTTATCCACATTACATTTGAGCCTCTTGAAACATACAATTTGAATGCCTGGATGCTGATTTATTAGTCAGAAAACAAATGAGAGGTAGAATAAAGCAGTCATTGGTGGAGCCACATTTCATTTGTCAAGGGAAATTTCATGGAGGAGGCCAGTTTGAAGGGTATCTTGAAGATGAGACATAGAATTGAAGCAGGTTTGGCCAATATTCTGCTAACAGCTAATGATCTGCTAATCATCATGGACAAATCTATTTCCCCCAGCATAGTGTCAGGACACACATTGACTTCTTGCTGGGCTGAGCTTTTAAAGTTCAAGACATTACTGGCTTTTTAAATTTTCACTTGACAGCACTCTTTTGATAGTAATTTGGCCAAAATGGTATTTAAAAATACTGTGTATAAATGGCCACCTGAATGCATTTCTCCCTTAAATTATAAGACCTACTGGATAATAGCAGTCCATCTTGAGGCTGGGTGCGTAGTGTTTCTGTTAAGGCTTATTCATATCAAGGCATGCCAGCTTTTGTTGCCAACTAGTTATGATTCAGGACTAAAACTAGACTCTAGAATTTCTTTAATTGGAGAATTACTGCCTGGATTCACTTTTTATGGCTTGATCCCATAATGGATGAATTGGCCAACAGCTGAGGGAACACATTTCATGTAGGGCAGATCTGTGTGGGGGTATTTATTCATTGGATTTATATGATATATTTTATCCCAAATGAAGAATGTTAAAAAATATTTACTTGAAAAAAAGTCAAATACCAGGAGAGTCACAAGGGAAGAAAGTAAAACTAGTAGAGGAGAAAGGAATATGGTTATTTGGAAGAAGTAAGATAGAGAATAAAGACATTTTATATATATATATTTTATATATATAATATATATATTTTATATATATGTATCAGATATATATATATATATATATTAAACAACTAAGGTGTTTGTTGGTGTTGCAAGGCACAATTATTACTGTTCTCATTTATTTTAAGAAAGGGAAAACATGCTTCATTAGACAATGGCTTTTACTTTTGACATTATATAGCAGATTTTAACACATCTATACTAATAAAAGGGTAATATGCTAATTAACCAGGTCAACTGGCCATCTTCTGGATGTCCGACTTCCTGCCGGACAAAGCCATGATAATGGGGGCCGAGGCAGAGGCCGTTAGGGGTGAGATCAGGCTGGCAGGGGGTTAGGGGCAACAAGGCAGGCAGGGGAGGACAGTTGGGGCAATCAGGCTGGTAGGGGAGGGTAGTTGGGAGTGACCAGGCTGGCAGGGGAAGGCATATGGGGGCATTAGGCAGGCAGGCAGGCAGGCAGGTGAGTGATTAGGAGCCAGTGTTCCTGGATTGCGAGAGGGATGTCTCAGATTTGAGAGGGTGAAGGCCAGGCTGAGGGACAACCCCCCCCAAGTGCACGAATTTTGTGCACTGGGCCTCTAGTCTATATATCAGTTTTATGAAGACAAAGTGTTTACTCTGTAAACTCAAATTTCACAGGCAGAAAGTCATGCAAACTAAATGAATCAACTACCAAGTGTTCAGCACCCTAAAGTACTTCAGCATCTCTTAAAGGTTATAAGGATAAAAGAAATTTCTTTTGTTCTTAAAGATCTAACAATCTACTTTGGTAGATAACACATTACATAATTGGAGAATAATATAAGGCTAAATAAAAGCTTATGTTTTTTATTAATATAAACTAAGTTATATGGTAGAGATTGAGATACTTTTAGAAATTCAAAAATCAGTGTGAAGAGGTCTGCAAAGTCTTCACAGAGGAAGGCAAAGTTGGTTTTAAAGGATGAGATAGAGGATGAAAAAGACATTCAGATGGGAAAATACTATGAAGCAAGGTTTGAAAATATAAATTTGATAACTTCTCATAAAATATTTTGATATGAAAAAAAGTAATAATTACAGTATGCTAAAAGTGCAACTCAAAACCACAAGGCATCACTTCACATTCATTACGATATCTACTATCAGCTCGGCTGCTGTGGCTCAGTGGTTGAGCCTCGACCTATGAATCAGGAAGTCACAGTTCAATTCCTGGTCCAATTCCCCATCAGGGCACATGCCAGGGTTTTGGGCTCCATCCCCAGTAGGGGGCGTGCAGGAGGCAGCCAATCAATGATTCCCATCATTGCTGTTTCTCTCTCTCCCTTCCTCTCTGAAATCAATAAAACTATATTTTTTAAAAAAGATATCTACTATCAAACAGAAAATAGCAAAGTTTGGTGAAGATTTAGAGAAATTGGAACCCTCTGTGCACTGTTGGTGGGGAAGTGAAATGGTACAGCCTCTATGGAAAACATTACGGGAACACAGAAAGAGTCGAGGGGTTGGGGGTGTACATGAATTCCAGACTAGAATCCCGAGTCCATTTCATGCATTCATTGCACAACTACTTACTGTTGTATCTACAGCACCTTGGGTTTAATACATGTTTTTTAAATGAGTAATATTATTTAGAATCATCTGGGATGGCTGCTACTCAGTACACAAAACTCTCTTAAAGAGCTGTTTATAGGGACAAAGTCTGTTTTTTTATATACACAAGTTTTTGTATAGAAGCAACACTGAGAGAATAATTCTAAGCTGTTGAGAAAGAGGTTGATGGATTCAGGGGAATGGCCTTGGGAGCAGCAGAGGCCACGCTAGGAATATACCCCACCAGGCACATTCAGTTCGATCGCCCTTTCAGAAGATAGTGAGACCTCAGTGTATTACCAGTCTTCAGTTTTGACTAGACAATCTCTAGTCAATTCTTTGTGCTTGAGAATTCAGTCTTCTGACCTGAGTGAGGAAGCAGGATCATAATTTTCCAGCATTCTGATAGCCTGAGCCAATCACATAGGCTCTAAATAGCAAAATGGCTCCATGGTTCCAAGTTGGGAGGGAGTAATGAAAGGAAAATGAATTGCACATATTCTCTTCCAAAGTAGTCCTGCTTAGTGCCAACCAATTCCATTTTTTTCTCCTGTAATTTTCCTACCTCTTCTAATTCAGTAAACAAATTTTTCTGACAGATGATTATAAATTTGTCATTTGGGGTTCTACATAAAATTTCACTAATATCTTAGACAACATTTTGTGTGTGTGTGTGTGTGTGTGTGTGTGTGTGTGTTTTAAGAAATTAGTTCTTTAAAAACTTTATTATGGAAAATTTCAAGTAGAAAAAGTAGAAGAGTATGATCAGCTCCTGTTTCTCCATTATTCAGCTGTAATGCCTAACAAGATATAGTCATTCTTGTTTCATTTAACAACCACCTCCAGCCCCTAGATTATTTTTTCCTTTATCTCCCCACATCCTGGTCATTGGCTTATTTTAAAGCAAATCCAAGACATTATTGTCATTTTGTAAATACCATGAACACACCTAAATACAATTCCCCTTCCCAAAACAACACTTGATTAATATCAAATATCCAATTAGAATTCTAAATAATCCCAGGTGTTTCATAAATATTTTTGCAGTTTTTTCAAATCCAAATAAAGTCCATACATTGTCTTTGATATGACTCAAAAAGCCTTTCTCTTTCATTTCTCTCTCAATCTATAGGTTAACGTTCCGTTTTTATTTTGTTTTTTTGTGTTTGTGTGTTTTCTTTTTTTTCATTAAGAAATGATGTCATTGCCTTACAGAATTTCTCACATTCCTTTTTTTGTTGCTGGTGTATGCTAATTAAAAAAACACATTGTCTCATTTTACCTATACGACTACCTGATGAAGTAGGTAGAAGAGATATTTCACCGTTTAGCAGATGAGTTGACAAGGGTACAGAGATGAAGTTAGCAGTTTGTCTAAACTTAGAGTTAGTAAGTAGTTGAACCAGAGCTAGAATCTAGGGAACTCATTTCTTAGATCTAACAGTGAGACTCTTTTTTCCTGAATTAAAGTACTACTAAAAACACCAAAATTCTAAGGAGACTTGGATACAAAATTAAAGTATTATCAGAACAATTTAATAAATGTTTTATGATTTCTTAATAGCAATCCATGTATACAGGTTATCTAGAATCCATTTTCTTTTTTTAAAAAAAATATTGATTTTTTTACAGAGAGGAAAGGAGAGGGATAGAGTTAGAAACATCGATGAGAGAGAAACATTGATCAGCTGCCTCCTGCACTCCCCCTCCTGGGAATGTGCCTGCAACCAAGGTACATGCCCTTGACTGGAATCAAACCTGGGACCCTTTGGTCCACAGGCCGACACTCTATCCACTGAGCCAAACTAGTTAGGGCGAAACCATTTTCATTGGTGGAAATAATTCATGAGAAGTTGAGCCTCAATATACATAACATTTGTGTCTATATGACTTTCTTGAATTTATTCTTTCATATCATTCACACATTTGAATATTTATTTGCTATGTAGCAGATTATAAACTTTTGGACTTATAATAAAAGTACAGTGTTAGTTTCTTTACAATTTCTTGTAGTCAAATGTATGTAATGGACATTCAGGATCTTTTTAGTGAAAAATAAAGGTAAATTAGCCTGTGTGAATTCTCATTCACTACTGAGGTAGAAACAGCATTTTCTAAGTAATGAAGTATCTTCTATGTCTCTGCTTATTCTTTACTGCCCTCTGCTGGCGCCTGATGTTGTTTTTGATAAATATCATTCAGGGAAGTCTATCACTTTTATAAAAAAAAATATGAAGCCATAAAAGTTATTTTAGAAAGTTCCTTTCAAAGGAATACGTACTTTCTTACTAGGCAAAGCTACTTTAAGTATACAATAAAAGTAATTTCTAAGAAAAGTTTCCATAATATCTACTATAATACCTCCTAAGCATTATAACATTTGCTAATTAATTAAATTTCTAGACCATCAGCTACAACTTTTAAAGCATAAAATAACTTCTAGCCAATAATTTATCATAATTGAATTACTGCAAATTAATTCTAAACAAGTTTAACAATATAGCACAATATTTCTAGTTTAGTTAGAATATACACTGTACATGTATGTGCTAGCTTCTGAAAACAGAGCAGAAAATAAAAAAGCCATGGCTTCTATCTTCAGAGAAGATAACTGTAAATACAAGGGTAGGCAAAAGTAAGTTAATAGTTGTTTGTATAAAAATAGAAATAACACAATAAACAAATACATAAACAATCCAATCTAATAATAGACAAACATGGTAATTAACCATACCTCCGGCACGCTTCCCATTGGCTAACAGAGTGATATGCAAATTAATTGCCAACCAAGATGGCGGCCGGCAGCCAGGCAGCTGAAGTGAACAGAAGGCTTGCTAGCTCCAGTGATGGAGGAAGCCAAGGTTCCCTGCCTGCTGCTGCCGGCCTCTGAGCTGCACTCTAAGAAACAATGTTGCAATTATAGAAGCTAAACAAACCCCAGAAACCTGCTTTCAGCCAGCTGGGCCTCAGAGCTGGAGCTGCAACAGTGTTTCAACTATAGAAGCCAAACAAACCCAGATACCTGCTTTCAGCAGCTGAGGTCTCAGAGCTGGAGCCGAGCCTCAGAGCTAAAGCCGGCTCTCAGCTCCAGTGACAGCCATAGAAGGTAAATAAATCCCAGAATAAAAGAAAAAAAGAAAAAAAGGAGAGGTTGGGAGCTTCAGTCACCCACCAGCCTGAAAACGGCTCTCAGCCCCTCACCCAGACTGGCCAGGCTGCCAGAGGGATGTCTGATTGCCATCTTAGGCACAATCCCCCGGGGAGCGGGCCTAAGCCAGCAGGTGGTCATCCCCTGAGGGGTCCCAGACTGCGAGAGGGCACAGGATGGGCTGAGGGACCCCCTCCCCCCCGAGTGCACAAATTTTTGTGACCGGGCCTCTCGTTTCATGTACTCACAACTGTGAACCTACTTTTTCCCAGCCCTGTATTGGGAAATTTCTTATTATTTAGGCTTTTTCTAAGTTTATATAAGACACATCAGCAAAATAAATTCTAAAACTTATGTAATCTCTGTAGTAAAATAGGTATTTTTCTGCATTTCAAATTTATTATAGTGAGTGAATGCACATTAAATTATCTTTCTAAAGCCATGACAGGGTGACTTAGATTTAAGCCTTTTGATATACCATGTTATTGAGTCTTATATTCTTTGGTGACTTGAGAGAGAATGAATTACTGAAGGATTAAAAAAATTTACTTTTCAATTGTAGCTGACATTTATCATTATATTATTTTCAGGTGTCCAACATAGTGATTAGACATTTACATAACTTACATAATTATTATATTATTGACTATATACCCTGTGCTGTACTTTACAACCCTGTGACTGTTTTTATAACCCTCAACTTGTAGATCTTAATTCTTTCCCTTTTTTCACCCATCCCCCAACCCCTCCCTATTTAACAACCATCAAAATGTTCTCTGTATCTGAGCAAAAGGCAAGATTTCATTTTTTTATTGCTAATATTCCATTCTATACGTATACCGCTAAATCTTCTTTATTCATCTACCAATGGGCACCTAGGTTGCTTCCATATCTTGGCTGTTATAAGTAAATAATGCTACAATGAACATAGAAGTGCATGTATATTTTTGAATTGGTGTTTTTTATTTCTTTGGATAAATATCTTGAAGTGGAATTGTTGACAATATTACGGATAGCCTCCATTCCTCCCCCTCTTTGCACCTCTCCACCCAGTTCCCACTCTTTCCCAGGCCTTCACCACAGTATTGTCTGTGTCCATGGGTTATGCATATTTGCATACATGTTCTTTGGATAATCTCTTCCCACCCACCTTCCCCTGCTCTGAGGTCTGTCAGCCTGTTCTATAAATCCATGTCTCTGGACCTATTTTGTCTGTCAGTTTATTTTGTTGATTAGATTCTACATATAAGTAAGATCATGTGATATTTGTCTTTCTCTGTCAGCTTATTTCACTTAGTGTAATACTCTCCAGGTCCCTCTGTGCTGTCACAAAGGGAAAGAGACACAAAATATTCCCTCCAAAAGCAGCAGAATATACACTCTTCTCAAGTGCACAGGGGAGATTTTCTAAAATAGATTATATGTTAGGGCACAAAACAAGTGTTAATAAATTTAAGAAGTTTTAAATCACATCAAGCATCTTTTCTAATTTCACACAATTATGGTCAGAAATCAATTACAAGAAGAAAACTAGAAAAATCACACATATATCGAGATTAAACAACATGATGCCCTAACCCAGTGGTTGGCAAACTGCGGCCCCTTGAGTGTGGCTCTTCCACAAAATACGTGTGGGTGTGCACATACAGTGCGATTGAAACTTCGTGGCCACACTCAAGGGGCCAAAGAGCCACATGTGGCTCGTGAGCCGCAGTTTGCCGACCACTGCCCTAACTGGTTTGGCTCAGTGGATAGAGCATCGGCCTGAGGACTGCAAGGTCCTAGGTTTGATTCTGGTCAAGGGCATGTACCTTAGTTGCAGGCACATCCCCAGAGGGGGTGTGCAGGAGGCAGTTGATTGATATTTCTCTCTCATCGATGTTTCTAACTCTCTATCCCTTTCCCTTTCTCTCTGTAAAAAGTCAATAAAATATATTAAAACAAACAAAAACAGGCTACTTTTCTGTCTTGAAGGAGTGGTGTAGGAGATGAACTTTATTGTTCAACCCTACCGTAGTTCTTGGCTATCTCTCAAACTTTGTGATTGTCCATGCAGCTTTCATTGTTCTAATAGGCTCCCCGTAGCTGAGGATGTGCCAAAACCTGCCACTGTTCCAAAGGGCAGGATCTCAGCACCTAGATACAAGCTGATTGGAAGCCATACCCTCTGGCAGCAGCTTGCATATATATAATGTAAATTTATTGACTTCAGAGAAGGAGAGATAGAAACATCAATGATAAGAGGGAGTCATTGATTGGCTACCTCCTTCACGCCCTCCACTGGGGATCGAGCCTGCAACCCTGGCATATGGCCCTGACTGGACTCAAACCCACCACCCTTCAGTCCACAGGCCAACACTCTATCCACTGAGCCAAACCGGCCAGGGCTGGCTGCAGCTTTTAAAGTATGCGAATATACCTATGCTGCTGTCAGGGAAGAGTGGGAGATGGGTGCTTCCTGTCTGCTCTCTCTGCACCAAGCCCTGGGGGATAACCAGTTAAGAACTGTCTTTATTTGCTACAGACCTGTGGGATCAGCAAATCTAAACACCACTTGGTCACCAGGTGATCAAAGGATGTCCCCTGTATGGTGGTCACAGATGCTGGGGTGCTAGGTATGTGCCAAAGTTTTTCTGGAAAGTACAGCCACCTGGAGCGAGGCAGAGGGACAGCACAAAGATAGTGCTGTCCTCTGTGCTCTCTGCACAGCACTGCAGGCAGCTCCTAGATGTGTGTTAAATTAAAAGCCAGCCCCTCGGGTTGAAGCACTGGAGATTGCAAATAGGCTTATCACACGGAAAGTTGGGGCACCAGATGTGAGGTTCAAACCTTTGCTCCTCTGAGAAATTGGAAGTCATGAATTTTGCTCTAGTTGTGTCTTTACACCAGAGGTGGGTTTAATACCCTGTGTGTCTGTCTCTCCTAACCATTTCATTGTGGGTTTTTTCTTGTTCCCAGTAGTCACTCTAGTTTCTGCATTCCTTTAAGAGAAAATTGTTCTGTATGTAGGTAGTTTTTGTGTGTTCATGAGAGGAGGCGAGTTCAGGAACCTCCTACGTTGCCATCTTACACTAGAACCTATTCATTCTTTAAAAAAAACCTTTTTTTCACTTCTTCAGTAGTTAATTAATATGGCATATATATTTTTTGTGTGTGGACATTAGCACAGACCTTTTTGAATGATTACTAAATATCAGAACAGCAGGTTACTAAATAATGCAGTCTTGGATTCATTATTGATATTGGCCAGTTTGGCATCAGCCCCAACCATAATTTTGGTTAGTTACCTCTCAAAATATATCTAATATGAGGATTGGGTCATAGTATGAGTGCAAACCCACTGTTAAACATTAAAAGAAATGACTTGAGCCAGTGAGTCCCTAACAAATCTATATTTACACTAGTGACCCGGTGCATGGATTTGTGCACGTTGAAAGGAAATTAATTAGAAGGTGGCCGGTGGGGCAGGACTGGGCAAGATGGCCCAACATGCCCTGGAGCCAACTTCCCTCAGTCCCTCCCCCTGCCGACAGCACCTGGGATGGTGCTGTGGTATCTCCAAAGGCGTCTGTGGAGTGAACGAGATCCCTCCGGTA
This sequence comes from Myotis daubentonii, assembly GCF_963259705.1. Lineage (NCBI taxonomy): Eukaryota > Metazoa > Chordata > Mammalia > Chiroptera > Vespertilionidae > Myotis > Myotis daubentonii. Next base: position 37,963,412 of record NC_081846.1, read on the forward strand.
GGTGGGGTCCCTTGGCCTGGCCTGTGGGGATGGGGCCAAACCGGCTCTCCTACATCCCCCAAGGGGTCCTGGAGTGCGAGAGGGCATTCTGCAAAGTTGCTGTCATACAGGATTTGGAACACAAATGCAAGTGTGCAGTAAACCAGATTCGGGGCCGACAGTGCCCCAGCAACAACATAACCCACGGCCGAAGGTGGAATCACGCAGCCCCACAAGGAATTGGACTCTCTCCTCCCTGGTTTTGGGGTGCATCTCCTGATAACCACCACTGCCAAGTCACTGCAGCTCCGCAGCTCCTGCATTGAGTGTCTGGTGGTCAGTGCGCATCATAGCGACCGGTTGAACACTTAGCATATTATTAACCTTTTATATATATATCTATATATCTATAGGCATAGATGTATATATATATATAGATATAATACATTTATACTTACCTTGGTGGTTGACCTAAATTTTGTTATTATTCATTTTGAAAACAAGCTTATTCACCAGATTTTGGGTATATTTAAGTTTTATTCTATGGCACTGAGTAAAGTGTATACTTACAGATATATTATTTCCTTTTCATCTTCAGAATAAATTTTCTTTAGGTATTATAGAATATTTAATATACAGTAGGTTAATTTAACCTTTGTTTTTTTTTTTTTAAATTTTTCATATGTATTTTATTGAGTTTTTACAGAGAGGAAGGGAGAGAGATAGAGAGTTAGAAACATCGATGAGAGAGAAACATCGATCAGCTGCCTCCTGCACATCTCCCACTGGGGATGTGCCTGCAACCCAGGTACATGCCCTTGACCGGAATCGAACCTGGGACCTTTCAGTCCGCAGGCCGACGCTCTATCCACTGAGCCAAACCGGTTTCGGCTAACCTTTGTTTTTTAAAAATGTTTTTATTGACTTCAGAGAGGAAGACAGAGGGAGATAGAGAAACATCAATGATGAGAGATAATCATTGATTGGCTGCCTCCTGCACACCCCCTACTGGGGATGAGTCTGCAACCTGGGCCTGTGCCCTTGACCGGAATTAAACCTGGGGTCCTTTAGTCTGTAGGCTGATGCTCTATCCCCTGAGCCAAACCGGCCAGGGCTAATTTAACCTTTGTATTATTTCACTGAATATGTATAATTTAAGACCTTTATCTGAGTTTGTTGGTAGACATAAAGATTAAAACTAGACTAATTATTATACAAAACTTCCGTTAAAATGGTTTAAAAATACTACTTCCTCATTAAACACTTTCTCATATATAAGCAGCTTTGTAAATGTGCGCCATAGGAAACCATGCAGTATTTCTTTTCTGATGAATGTACTGCAAAGAAAATTTCTGCTTTGAATACTGTCAGAAAACAAAGAATCGACTGGTTCACTCTGGGCTGTCAGCACACCACCCCCCGGACTTGCCCTATGACTACGGCGCCCCAGAGCCTCACACCAACACCCGGATCATGCAGCTGCACCACAGCAAGCACCACACTGCTTATGTGAACAACCTGAACACTAGGGAGGCGAGGACAAGCACGGGGAGGCGCGGAGAAGGGTGACAATGCCACTCAAATACCTCTTCAGCCTGCCTGAAGTTCAACAGTGGAGGCCACATCAACCAGCATTTTCTCGTCAGACCTGAGCTCTCGTGGTGGTGGAGAACCCAAAGGGGAATCGCTGGAAGTCATCAACATGACTAGTTCCTTCACTGCATTTAGCTGTTTCTGCTGGCGTTCAAGGCTCACTCAGGTGGGAGCTGGCTTGGTTTCCATAAGGAGCAAGGATGCTTCTAGATTGCTGCTTGTTCTAACCAGGATCCCCTTCAATGAACAGGTCTCATCTCATTCTACTTTTGGGGAATGAAGTGCGGGAGCATGCTTATTACTTTCAGTATAAAAATGTCAGACCTGATTATCTGAAAGCTATTTGGAATGTAATCAACTGGGAAAATGTAACTGAGAGATACATGGCTTGCAAAAAGTATATCAGCATTACAGAAAGCTCGTTATGGCTGATTCTGTAGTAGTGCAGAGTAAACATTTTCTTCAGAAAGCTAAAATACCCAGGAGGTTATATCATCATAAAGCCCTCAAAAGTATCACATCCCTTTACTACTGAGGCCCCTATGGAAGCCTTTCTGATCCTGTTCTATTGCATTTATAGATAATCTAGATTTTTACCCTAGTTGTTTAATAATATTAATTTCTTTCCCCCAAGGGAAACAAAACTAAAAAAGAACCAATTTAAAGAAAACTTTTACAATATAAAAGTCATTATACAATAATTTCATTTTATTTTCCCTTTATCTTAATCACATATTTTAAGTAAAAAAGATATGAAAGATGTTAAAAACTGGACAACTGAGATAGGCAAGCATCATTAATACCAAAAACAGACATTCAAAATGGTTTCACATCGTCACATATTTAAATGTATCTCATTTTCAAATCCAACTGCCTGACAGATGCACTCTGGTCTGCTAGAAATGAATGGGGTGGTACCCGGAGGCCACCTGCACACAACAATGAAGTTGCTGAGAGAAATGGCATCTTTAGAGGTGCTCTCCTGCATGAATGTGGCCATTAAAGCCTTTCATTCTGTCAGTGGTCTTTTAAATACCAATGATACTGATGTGACTGCAGGATTCACATTACTTAACATGACTCCCAGATAGCGCTGGCTTTACAGCTGATTCCACAAGCACAGACTTAGGCCAAGTTACAGGATATATAATTTTTCCTATTTTATTTACTGTTTAAGATGTTTTTCAATTAAATTTGGATGATACTTATAGGCAGTAGTACACAGGTGCCTGCATCCTTGTTTATGGACTCAGCGTCAGCACTGTGAGTCACACACTGGGCCGTTCGTCCTCTCCTCAGTGTCCAGCACACTGGCATTCATGTACCTGGTACAGCAATCAGTAAATATTTACCAGGACCTCTTTAGGATTCCATTTTAGGCTTCTTATAGAAACAAGCCAATTCAAAACATTTTCTAGGCTTTGAAAATTTAATAAATGAAAGGCACTTGCCATTACTGATCATAATTCAAAAAGGTGGTGGTAAATTAAGGCTAAAAGTGGTAATTATTCTCTATGTGCCTACATGTGTAAAATGAGGTCTAAGATAGGGAATTAAGGAATACGCTAAAAACAACATGGGAGAGACTATGAAGAATAGGGTTGCACTTGAAAATAAAAAAAATATATTTTTCTATCAATTGGAGCTATAAAATATGAGGACATTTTGGGGAAGGAGGTAAAATGATATCTAAAAAAAACAAATCTCTTCCAATATAATAAAGCATAATCCTAATAGGTTTTTGGGAAAACTTATTTTTTAAATTCAATGACCTCTTTTTTGCTCAACTGGAATTTTTACCATCGCACATACCCTGAATTATAATTATTTGATTCTGAACAACTGAGAAACTAAAAGATCTCATTCTTAGATTTATATACTTTTCTTACAAAAATAACTTGTTATTGTGCCAATATTTATCTGAACATGATAGCCTCCAATTAATAATTGGAATGACCACATTATCAGTATGAGTTATAGTGAAACTGCAGTTATTTTTCCTGTTTGAAAAATGAAAAGAATAGACAATAGTGAAAAACAACAACTATGAAGAAAAACAGGCAAATGGAAATAAAGGATACACAACAAAAGAGCCCAAAAGGCAAAAACATAAATATTAGAAAGATGCTTCAAAAGTTAATTAGTATCACAGGGAAAACCTTTATGAAAAATATTTAGAAAATAAATTAAATTAACATGTATCTTTAAAATATAGAACTCTAAGTGCTCCATATGTTTGGGATACTCTACAGTGACCTGTTAATTGCTGTACATATTTTTTTTCAGGTATTTCTGGATCCTGTAGAAATCTATAGAATTTGCTTACTCACTGTTACAAAAATTTTTCTCAACTGTAGAAAATTAAAATTAATTCTTTAACCTTTAAGAAAGAAAAGAATGAAGAATCACTTCACTATAATACATCATGAAAATAGGGTATCTGTTTATTTTGCCACATCACCTTTTTTTTAAAATGAAATATATGATTAGAGAATCAATTTCAGAGAATTTTTAGAAGAACAGGTGACTGAAAACCAAGTTCTCTTTTTTCAGGTGAGCCACAGCACATTAAGTGATAGAGTTCACTTTGTACCACTTAGGCATATACACGAGCAGAGCAAAATCATGTTCAAGCCAGCCAGCCCAAACATCATTTCCAGTAGTCAGCAATCTATGGCTCACGGCTGAATGTGACTTGTGGTCTATTTGTGGATGGCCCTCAGCTAAGAGTGGTTTTTATATTTTTCAAAGGGTTGTAAACAAAGCAAAACAGCATACTTGACAAAGAACTGCATATGGTCTACAAAGCCTAAAATATTTATGACCTGGCACATTATAGAAAGCTTGCAGACCTTTCATCCATACCAATGTTGTATAGAATTTAGACAGTGCAATTACAAGTCCAATATAATGCTCACTTATTCCCACCATGAATGTAGTAACAGTCTAAAAAGATATCTTCTGATGTCATTTGTCAGAATTTCCAACTTTTTCTTCATCTTCACTATCATTAAAGTTCATCCTTCAACAATATAAAAGTAATTGAAAGAGAAAAGAAACACGAGATTATATTAAAAACAAGGTAAAATAGTATAAGCTAACCAAACTTATCTTCTCAGAAATAATTACTCTATATTTCTTATTTAATGAGCCCACCACATAAGAACCTCTCCTACCTATAACAATGGTAGAGGAAAGGGTATCACATAGTTCTTACCCAGGCCGATACTACCAATTATAGCTTTACACATTTGAAGTCATATTTTGATGTGCTCTTTAACTTAATTTCAGTTATGATATTTGATTTATGAGTAACAGTGTTTGCTATCTCAAATGTTTAATGAGAAAGTCACAAAACATCTTGAGAAAACAGCTGAACAAACTATCAGAAAAACATTTTTGTTTACTGAAACCAAGAAAATAAAGATTCATAACTATCTCTTTCCTAACTGTTAGATTTGGAGAAAACATAATTCCCGAAGCAGGCTGTCAGACTTTCTATGTTGGGGTCTGTAGTTCTAATGATTCTACGGAGCCAGATGTCCCTAGCCCTTTCCCAACGCTGTGCTGTTCTTCTGCCCTTTCACTGTATAGGAAAGGAATCCAAGAACCCTCAGGTGCTTGTATTAAATTCCATTCAGAAGGCACGCTAGCATTCATGGACTGTTTGGTCTAAGTCTGTCCTAGAATGACATGATTTAAAGAAGAAAAATAATAAACAGCCCTTGCAAAGAAGAGCAGGAGAAAGGCCGCAACTGCTTGATGGGTTAAAAAATCCAGGAGAGGCCAGGAGGCTCATGGGTTCCAACACATCCCGACTAAATAAGAACAAAAGAGTATTTGCTATCCAAATGTGTCTGTCAGGAGGCTCCAGGATATGTATTCCTTTCCTAACAAGTCACTGCTTTACTTACATTTGAACAAAATGTAAATAATTTATAGCCATAATTTCTTAAGTGATTTTACTTGTCCAAATTTCTAAGCATTTCAGTGTTTATAGGCTACATTCTGATTCTCATATTTTCCAAAGAAGAATTTCCAACTACTTACTATTTTTTGAAGCTTCATTTTCCCTGCTTATTCATACATATAAAATATAGGAAGAATAACTTTAGATAATGTTTGCAGTCAGCTCTAGACTTAGTCCTTACCTTATTTCTCATTCCATGTTTTTGGAGATTTTCCAATTTTTCATATATTAAAGCAGCAATCTCTTTTGCATCTCTGGAGTCTATTTGCTCTCCCCCAATATTTCTCTAAAATTAAAAACACTTTTCTTATAATCTTTTAAGTATCTAATCAAAACATGACATTTGTACCTCAGAAACTTGAATAAAATAGTCCTTAAAATTCTAAGTGCTCGAAACTCAAATTTCTTCAAGGAAATAATGCTACAAAAGCACAGTTAACCCATTACTCACCTGAAATAAATACTGATACTGTTATGAGAACATGGGAAATATGCATTAACTCCAAATGCCTGAAAACATTTAAACTGTGTAAGAAAAGATATGCCGAGAGGACTAAAATCATTCTAATCTAATACAATCTCTGACACAGACAAAACCATGACTAACTAACCATTGGGAAAGCAATGCCTATCTCCTGGCTCTCCTCTGCCCACAGCAGGAAGGTGGCTGGGAGGGGACAGGTGAATATGACCAACTCTGCTCACTTGGGATCTGGAGCCACCTGTTTCATTCCTCCTGGAGAGAACCCCACTATTATGTGTTAGGATTTTGTTTCGTCATATAACTGCCCATCTGGGTTTGCATTTCTGTTTATTCCAATCATCATTCTACTTTGGCCTCTTCCTCTAGCCTGGACTTCTGGATGCCAACCCTGCCTTTCAGTTTGGACAGGGATATTCTGGGTCCTAATCTGTCCTCTGGACTCCTTTAGACATATGGTAACATCATATTTTCTTTTTTTTAAATATATGTGTGTGTGTGTGTGTGTGTGTGTATATATATATATATATATATACACACACACACACACACACATATATACATATATTAATTTAAATTCTTTATTGTTAAAAGCATTACACGAGACTTTTTCCCCCATTGACCTCTCACCCCACACAGCACATGCCCTCACCCGCCTACTGTCTGTGTCCATTGGTTATGCTCATATGCATGCATACAAGTCCTTAGATCTCTTAGCCCCTCACCCCCTACCTTCCCTCATAGGTTGGACAGTCTATTCGATGCTTCTATGTCTCTGGTTCTATTTTTGTTCATCAGTTTATGTTGTTCATTATATTCCAAAAAATATATATTTTTTACTTATTTCAGGGAGGGAGGGAGGGAGGGAGGGAGGGAGGGAGAGAGAAAGAAACATCAATGATGAGAGAGAATCATTGACTGGCTGCCTCCTGCACGCCTTACACTGGGGATCAAGCCTGCAACTGGAGCATGTGCCCTGATCGGGGAATGGAACTGTGACCTCCTGGTTCATAGGTCGCTGTTCAACCACTGAGCCACCTAAGCCGGGCAATATTTTCAAAGAGCTCCCTCTATGGCCTGATCATTTCTATGATTGGTCATTTTATTGATATTTCTCTAACATCATTTGACATGATGTCACCCACTTCTCAGCTGTTCTGAGAATTGGGAAGCAAAGCTAGTGATTCCAAAGGAATGAAGATTCAGCCTCAGGTATAAAACGTTTTCTCTCTCAAGTTATGCTTACCCTATGCTGTTCTTAAAACAGTTAGCCTCTTTGACTAATCAAAATCCTTCACTGAAAAATCTAAATGTCTGACAATTCTAGATTTCTGAAATTCACCATTTAATTTATCTATTTAAATATTTAGCTCTATTTAAAAATGTATTATAATTACCAATAAATAACATGAGGCCTTAATCAGATATTCCTTCTCAAAAAGTTTATATTAAAATATTTGAAATTATTAATTTCATGTTTTATCAGAAAACATGAATATAGTAAAAAGAAAATATTTTATCATAGTTCTAGTGCCAATAATGTCATTCTTTTACTTGGGAAGACAGCAAAGGTCATGAGTACTTTCAGTTAGCAATTATACTGGCTGATACACATATACTTAAAAATTTTTATTTATTTTTTTAGAGAAAGGAGGGGGTGGGAGGGGAAGAGAGAGAAAAACAAACATTGATTTGTTGTTTATGCATTCATTGGCTTGTTCTTGTATGTGCCATAACCAGAGACTGAACCTGCAACCTTGGCATATTGTTACCACATTCTAACAATTGAGCAACCTGGCTAGGGCCAGACATATGCTTTTGTATTAGTAATCATAAAAGTTATCACCTGAATTTGAATTTTAAGACCCATTGGTTAGATGTCTAGTTTCTTGCCGGGGGAAAAAAAAAAGTTACCTATAAAAAAGGAATTATGACCGCACCAACTTTTATAACCTAAATCATTCATTAATAAAGATTCCATAAGATAGCCAAAACCGGTTTGGCTCGGTGGATAGAGCGTCGGCCTGCGGACTGAAAGGTCCCGGGTTCGATTCCGGTCAAGGGCACGTACCTGGGTTGTGGGCACATCCCCAGTAGGAGATGTGCAGGAGGCAGCTGATCGATGTTTCTCTCTCATCGATGTTTCTAACTCTCTATCTCTCCCCACTTCCTCTCTGTAAAAAATCAATAAAATACATAAAAAAAAAAAGATTCCATAAGATAAATATTCTAGTTATTTCAAAAGTATTACAATAGTATACTATCCTTTCCTGGAAAAAAATCTATACTAATAAAAACCTAGGTGGTCCTCGTGCCGCCACAAGATGGCTGGCAGGGGAGGGCAGTTGGGGGCGATCAGGCTGGCAGGTAGAAGTGATTAGGGGCAATCAGGAAGGCAGGCATGTGAGTGGTTAGGAGCTAGCAGTTCTGGATTGTGAGAGGGATGTCTGACTGTTAGTTTAGGCCTGATCCCACAGGGCAGTCGGACATCCCCTGAGGGGTCCCAGATTAGAGAGGGTGCAGGACAGGCTGAGGGACCGCCCCCCCCCTCCCCCCCAAATTTCATGCACCGGGCCTCTAGTTAATCATAAAGGTACTATATGTTAATTCTATAAAAGTAGGAAATATAAAACTTCACAGAAAGTAAATAATTACCTTGAATTCTATCACCCATAGAAAACCACTATTAGTATTTTGGTTTGTCTCTTGAGTAATTTTCCTATTAATGAGTGTAAAAATTTTAAGGCAATGGAGATCATATCAATTTTGAGACACAAAACCTTTTAAAATCATTTAGTGTATATATAAAAAGGAAGGACCGTGTTTCAATAATATGCAAGAAGATAATGACAAAGGGAAAAGAAACTAGAAAAGAGCATTACTCAGTCTAAACAAAAAATCTTTTGAGCTTGGCCTGCTAAAGGAAAGGAACATGGAGGAAAAACCTGTACGTACCTTTGATCTTTCGTAGGGAAAGAATTTAACAGTTGGATAGGCTCTGATACCAGCTTTCTGGCATGTTTGAGCATTGGCCTGACAGTCTACTTTTCCAGCTTTCACTTTTCCTTTAATCATCTGAAAAAAGACAAATATGGTTTACCATTCTCTTTGGAATGAAGTATTTTGGCAACCACAAAGCAATGTGATACTAAAAATTTCAAATCTTTATAAACCTAAGGATTTGTTATTTAAAACATTTCAATTCTCCCCATTCAAATAAGATTGCTTCCAAATTCTTACTGGTGCTTTGCATTCCTATTTGTCCAGCACATCTCCAATAGCAATAATTTCTCTTTGCCTTACCAAGAAAATTGAGCTTTGCCCTAAATGACCTCAACTTCTTGGTACTACACCTGTCTGTCACAGCATAAACATCCCAGACGGTCTCCTTCCTGTCTTCCTCTGATCTCATGTGCTGAGGTAGCACCCATCTTGTGGAAGGCTGACTACTCCAGCTACACTCTCCAGTTGTCTCACTATCAGATCTCTTACTTCCTCTAGCGTGTACACATCCGATCAAAAAAGGATTCCTTTCTTAATTGCAGGGAAGGAATTAATTGAAGGAAAAAGGGAACAAGTAGAAGTGAGGCTTCTGGCTACTAAGGTTAGGTAGATGATGATGTCATCTAAAGAGGGGAAGAGAGAGAAAAACAAACATTGATTTGTTGTTCCACTTATTTATGCATTATTGGCTAATTCTTGAATGTGCTCTGACCAGAGACTGAACCTACAACCTTGGCATATTGGGACAATGCTCTGACTAATTGAGCAACCTGGCCAGGGCCAGATATATGCTTTTGTATTAATAATCATAGAAGTTATCACCTAAATTTGAATTTGAAGACCCAGTGGTTCAGGGGTGGGCAAACTTTTTGACTCGAGGGCCACAATGGGTTCTTAAACTGGACCCGAGGGCCGGAACAAAAGCATGGATGGAGTGTTTGTGTGAACTAATATAAATTCAAAGTAAACATCATTACATAAAAGGGTATGGTCTTTTTTTTTTTTTTTTTTTTTATAGTTTTATTCATTTCAAACGGGCCCACGGCTGGGTTAGATGCTTAGTTTCTTGTTGAAGAAAAAAAAAAGTCACTGACCCAAAAACAATTAGGTAGAGATGCTGGCTAACTTTTTAAATAAAGAATGAAGCCTACTGCAAAGATTATAGTTGTAGAAATGAAATGGTTTTTAAAATTCAGAGGAAACTTTTAAGAAAGAATGAAAATTGTATTTAAAATGTTTCAGCTAATTATTAAAACATGCATGTGATTACAATTTATTTAAGTAGGTAGACAAGACTTACCCTGGCCAAGAGCTCAAACTCTGGGGCAAAATTTTGGCAAGGTCCACACCAAGGAGCATAGAAGTCAATCACCCAATGGTTTTTCCCTTGTAAAACTTTTTCATTGAAGGCCTGAGGTGTAAGATCTATGGATGCTTGAGGCAAAAATCTGAGGCAAAAATCAAAATTATTTTTTATTATACAAAACCAAAGCAAACTTCTAAAATATAATGCTGCAAAAGTTTTTAAGTTTAAAGTGACTTTAAAGAATGACAGTGTAATAAACCACAACCTTATCTTTGGTAAGTTATAATTTTTTACTAAGTTATAATTTTTTAATTCTAGCTTTAAAATGCTAGAATTTTAAACAACTCACAGTAAATTTAATTATAGACATAGAGGAAGGTAAATAATATTAAATCCATTTTGTACAATAATATATATTTTAGTTACTCACCCTAGACCCCAAATTCTTAGGGAATAGGCATCCCTATTCCAACCATTGTAACTACTGAAAAAAAGAAAAATATATGTCAGTTGTAAATAGAATTTTTCATTATTGGATATGTTCAGAAAACTATCTCATTGTAGAAATCCTATACAACAAAAGGCTAACATGCAAATCGACCAAATGGCAGAACAACCGGTGGCGATGATGCACACTGACCACCAGGGGGCAGACGCTCAATGCAGGAGCTGCCCTCTGGTGGTCAGTGCGCTCCCACAGGCGGAGCACCACTCAGCCAGAAGCCGGCTCACAGCTGGCAAGCACAGCGGCGGTGGTGGGAACCTCTCCCGCCTCCGCAGCCGTGCTAAGGGTGTCCAACTGCCGGCTTAGACCTGCTCCCCAAGGGAAGTGGGCCTAAACTATCAGTAAGACATCCCCGAGGGCTCCCAGATTGTGAGGGGGCACAGGCTGGGCTGGGGGACTCCCCACTTTGCCCCCAAGTGCATGAATTTCATACACCAGGCCTCTAGTTTAGAGATAAGTTTAGTCCAATGACTTTATCTAGCATCTCTTCTCAGATACACCTAGCTATAAACACTACTTACATGGCTTCCCAAATACATTTTTCACTAGTCTCAATGTCTTTTTGTGTCCAGACAGACCTGAATGTGTAGCTGCTTGCTGGACACCTACAAACCCATGGCAATGACAAAAGTGAACATGTCCAAGGCTTCAGTTTCTGAACCTTTACTCCAGTTACTACTGTCTGTAAAATTCATACCCATTTGTAAGAGCCACTTCACAAATGCAGTATTTCATCATTTTTCTCATAGTTGTGATTCCTTCCTCCTTTGAAATCCATGGTTCATTTTTACTTCTTAAATAATATTTATTATATTTTGCCTTGTGTTTTCCAGTTTCCTATCTGAAAAACCATGTGGTGTTGTGAAAACATGGACAATGAGAGAGACCTGGTTTCAAGTTCCAACCTTAAACCTTAGCAGCTGTTATCTAAATTAATCTAAGGTCTTTGAATCTGTTTACTTATCTGATAAGTAATAGTATAGGAAGGGTAATAACTTTTGTTTGTTTTTTCAGGGTATATGTGAGGACTAGTGGAGATAATATGAGCAAAGATCTAGTATAGTACCTGAAAGTAACCAGGGACTTAATAAAGGTTAGTTCTTTCTCTCCTTATTTCTTCTTTACTAGATTGTCAGCTTCATGAACAGTGTAACTGTTCCGTTCTCTTTTCATTTTCTGAAGTTCTCATTAGCACACTATCTTAAGCATGGTGAGTTCCCAAAAAATACTTGTTGGGTTAACTTTTATTTAGTTAGAATAACTTTTAAGTGTTAACTGTATAAATGATTATAGTAAGTGCCTTAAAATTTTAGACAATACTTACTGATATTGATAAGCTTTATTTGATTTTGGGGGGAAAAATCTTATCTCAGGGTATCTTCGAACATTTTCTTCAGCACAAAAAGAATGATACTGTTGGCAGTCTATGCTGCCCACATTGATTAGTCCAGTTAATGTCTGGAAAAGAAAAAAAAGAGGAGACAAATATATCAAAGTGATTAGAAAAAAATAACCTCCACAACTACTTTATATATATTTGCATAGAGAAACTATCACTGTGAGACAATTATTATATTATTTATCAGTGATTTTCATCAAATAAAAAAGTAAGGGCTTAAATATAATAGAACATTTAGAGTAATAAACTGAAAATTTAATTTTGTAGTTAAGAACTCACTACAATTATTGCATATTAAACAATTGATTTCATTCACCTATTATATAGAGAAAATTAATTTTTTTCTAAAAACAATGTATTTTTTTAATCCTCACTCAAGAATGTTTTTTCCATTGATTTTTAGAGAGAGTGGAACAGAGAGGGAAAAACAGAAATATTGATGTGAGAGAAACACATCGATTGGTTTCTTCCTGTACATGCCCTGATTAGGCCTGGCCAGGAAGGAGCCTGCAACTGAAGTACATGCACTTGACTGGAATCGAACCTGCGACTCTTCAGTCTGCAGGCCAACACTATATCCACTGAGCCAAACAGGCCAGGGTGGGAAAAAGAAATTTTTTCTAAAATTCAAAGAATTAGAAACCAAGAACGAATAAAGGTCTTGGCAATGGAATTTCAGAGTTATTTTTTCAAATGGAGACATGGGCTGTGGTCAGCACATGGACTCATAGTTAAATTTAAAAATTTTAATGAAAAGAGCACAAAGTTGTATTATCTCAAATGTTAAGATACCAGAAATCACTTTAACTCAGGTTTGTTCATGTTTTATCTTAGAAATAAACAAAGTAGTTACTGTATTTTCCATTCTGGTATTTAAATCTTTTTTTCCCAATCTTTCATAATTTATATAACACTCTGTCTATTTGTATGAAATTTAAAAAATCCAAATAGTATTATAGGTCAAAGCTATTTTTAAGTCCTACAATATTGTGAAGAAACTATATTTGAGCTCTGAAAGTAAAATAAAGGAGACCTTTGGGTTGACTTTGGCAGAACTTTGGTCAAATACAATATAAAGTGCAACACAAAAAAAGGTAAATTATTCTATACCATTCATATACCAGACAGAAGCTGAGTTGAAATCCAAGTGGTGTGATCAGAACTGTTAAGTTATAATCTAGAGGTGGGTTTACTCATGCTAGCTTCAAAATAATTCTGTTAATTAGATGTTCTTAGTAAATGTTTACATTAAAAATAAACGATTTTACTATACCCGGGCCATTCTTTTCCATTCTGGCATTAAAACTTGACATGGATGACACCATGGAGAATAGAAATCAACCATCCAGACTTCATCATGTTTTCTTTGTTTAACTAGTTCATTGAAAGTGGTGGGTGACAGGGAGATCACTGAAGGATTCATAAGATCCTAAAGACAATACAACTTTCATTATAACAGATATAGAAAGAGTTGTTCACATATTCTTGGCAAATTGTTGGTATCAGTCATTTAGAAAAATTTATTTTTGAATAAAAAGATACTTAAGGGTATTTAAAGAGTATTTATAGTGAATTAATTTAAAAAGGAAGAAATGATCCCAAATTTTTTATGAAGTTTGGATTATTTCCCATCCGTTTTTTAAAAATTTTATTTTATTGCTTAAAGTATTATAAAGAGTAGTACATATGTTCTCCTTCCCCCCCCCTCTGACCTTTGTCTTCTTAAATTAAGATATATTTTGTTCCTATTTCTATGTATCACTAAAATAAACAGGCAACTTTAAGATTATGAGCAGATGAGGTAAGATTTTCAAGAGCTGCCCCAGATCTATAGCATAAAAGGCCTGCGGCCATGATGCCATAACGGCGGAACCAAACAACCATTCACCAGGAGGTGCATAGAGCACCTCTTGCAGGCTGGGGCTCACATGGGGCTGGCACAGTGGAGGCGGGGCCTGCGGTTTGCGCGGGGCAGATCTGGGGTCTCGCGGCTCGCACGGGGCAGTTCTGGGGTCCTGCCCTGCCGGCACAGCAGGTCTGGGTCTTGCACGATTTCACGTGCTGTGCCTCTAGCGCAGGGGTGGGCAAACTTTTTGACTCGAGGGCCACAATGGGTTCTTAAACTGGACCGGAGGGCCGGAACAAAAGCATGGAATGGAGTGTTTGTGTGAACTAATATAAATTCAAAGTAAACATCATTACATAAAAGGGTACGGTCTTTTTTTTTTTTTTTTTTTTAGTTTTATTCATTTCAAATGGGCCGGATCCGGCCCGTGGGCCGTAGTTTGCCCACGGCTGCTCTATTGTCTACATAAGATGTAGTTCTGTTTTGGAACCAATGATTGGTTTGAAAATGGCCCTTTAATTAACGGAAAGCCTATTAGTCTATTTTCCTGACATGCTGACTGGAGACTGCACGACCTCTACAGATCACTCGCTCCAAATGCTATTTTAACGAAGTTTTAGTCTATCATGATTGGGTAATACTAATGAAGATGTTAGCTTCACTGGGGGAAACCTCAAAAATCAAACAACACAAAACCAAAACTATTATTCCTGAGGAGGAGGGAGAGAAAAGGACAGAGAATGGTCACTACATAATTAATACGCTAAAATTTTTCATTCTTAAGAAACCCCTATTTAACTATTTTAGTCAATTAGTATTAGTGGAAAAAAAAGGAGATGCTATAGATATAGGGTACTGCTGTGCTGATAATGGGAGTGGCACAGCTGCCCAGGCTTGAAAGAGGCCCTCCATTGGGGGTTGGGCTAGACTGCCCTTACTCACCCACACATTTCCTGGATGATACTGAGTTTACTCCTACCTCATCTATATGGATGGACCTAAAAGAAGCCATGGTGGTTCTAGCTGAGACAACATGGAGAGGGGGTGGGGCAAAGCTTTATGTGAAAATATAATTTCAATGTATTCAAGAAATAATTGTGCCCACTAAGTACAAGGCACTGAACTAGATAATAAATAAAACACAGACTTATTCTTAGAGTTTACAGTAAGTACATAATAGGAGTAAAACATTAGAAAAATATAAGAAATTCATTTTCTTGCCAGAAAATAATGTGTTGGTATGAGAAGAATAAATCCTGTTATTAAACACTAGTGGCCCGGTGCACGAAATTCGTGCACAGGAAGGGGGGAGGGGGGAGGAGGAGGGTGTCCCTCAGCCCGGCCTGCACCCTCTCCAATTGGGGACCCCTCAGGGGATGTCTGACTGCCAGTTTAGGCCCGATCCCTGTGGGGATCCCTCTCGAAATCTGGGACCTCTGGCTCCTAACTGCTCACCTGCCTGCCTGCCTGATCGCCCCTAACCACTCTGCCTGCTGGCCTGCTTGCCCCCAACTGCCCCCCCTGCTGGTCTGCTTGCCCCCAACTGCCCCCACCTTACCCAGCCTGCTTGCCCCCAACGCCCTCCCCCCAACTGCTGGCCTGATTGCCCCCAAATGCCCTCCCCTGCCGGCCTGATCACCCCCAACTGCCCTCCCCTCCTGGCTTGCTCGCCCCTAACCGCCTCTGCCTCGGCCCTGCCCCCATGGCTTTGTCAGGAAGGTCTCCCGGTCTAATTAGCATATTACCCTTTTATTAGTATAGATGATTAAATATTTATACAAAGAGTACACACACACAGAATGATTTATAGCCATGAACTTAAAATAACTTACATTACCTCTATAATTTATAATACTACAGAATTAAATTAACTTAAATACCTCTATGAACTCCAAGATCTGTTCAGCAGAGTGATGGCCTTCATATTCATGCACATTGGACTGGTTGAACACCACTGTAGTTGGATAAGCCTGAATGTTATACTGTTAAGAATGAGAAGACAAATTAAACATGATTTTATACATGTAACCTATTTGTTTCAAATTTATAACCAGTTTGTCTTTATTTAAGTAATAGGATTTAAAAGACCCATTGCTAAATTTCTGGTGACTGAAAAATTTTAGCCTGGACAAAATTTGCAAAAGAATTGGATTCACAGTTGTACTGATGAATACCTAACCCTTACTTACAGATACTACATAAGACATAAAACCCATAAGTATGAAATGCAGGGAAGTGAACATGGATAATTAGGCTTGGTCCCTTTTTACTCCCTTGAACTTAGTTTAAGTTGAACATTTTCTACGTTTGTTGTATTTCCTCTTTTGCGATATGTCTGTAAACTTTTTTTTCAAAATTTTTTTAAAAAATTGATTTATAGTCTTAAAATATTCTGGACTATAAGGCTTTGTTAGTTATATGTGCAGCCTGTTCCCTTAACTTTATAGTGTCTCTTTGGTAATAGTTTTTACATTTAACATAGTCAAATTCGTTCATATTCATTGATTTTTATATTTAGTTTTTGTGTGTGGAGTGAGAAATTAGTCCTCACACAGATGCCATAAACATTTCATCCTATATTCACTTCCATTTATCTTTTTAAAAAAGTTTGAGTTTTTATGAATTTTGACTTAAAATACACACAAAATAGAACAATAAAGTCTCATGTACTCTCGGGACTACAGCAATCATTTACTCATCGCTTTTTAAAAAAAATATGTTTTCATTGATTTTTTAGAGAGAGAGAAGGGAGAGGGATGGAGACAGAAGCATTGAGGAGAGAGAAGCACTGATTGCCTGCCTTCTGCATGATCCCTACTGGGGATCAAGGCCAAAACCTAAGCATTTGCCCTGACCAGGAATCAAACTGTGCTGTCTTGGTTCATGAATCAATACTCAACCACTGAGCCACTGTGGCCAGGGCCATGGCTATTCTTAATTCCTTTATACACTCGTTAGTCGGGACACTCGTAAGTCAAGGCCCCACTGTACTTCTTCCACTCTACCCTATCCCAAGGTTATTTTAAAGATAATTCCAGATAACTTATCATTTCATTCATAAATATTTCAGTATATTAAAAACATGTATTTCCCCCAAATATAACCACACTATCATTTTCATATCTAAAAATTAACAATTCCTGAAAATAATTAGATATCCTATCAGAGGTCAAATTTTCCCAATTTGCTATTTGTGCAGTTGGTTTGTTTAAATTGCATCCACAGGAAGACTATACTTACATTTGAATGGCATGTCTTCTAAGTCTTTAATCTTCTTCCCCTTTTAATAAATGTGTCCAATAAACTGGTTGTTTGTCTATAAAGTCCTCTACATGGTGGGATTTGCAAATTGCACACCCATGTTGTCACTTCACCTGTTCTTCAATACACTAATAGAGCTGATGATTTGATTTAAAATTTTTCCAAGAATATTTTATAGGGGGCATTGCATACTTTCATCATGAGGTATATAATTTCTAGTACTTCTTAAAACTGAAGAGTGAATATTAATTAACCCCATATCGCATTCATTTTAATTTCCTTCTATTAGCTATACAATTACAAGGAAAGCCAAAGAAAAAAGCTATAGACCTCCAAAAGGAAATATTAAGTTAAAAAAATATGAAGATCTTAAATAATTGAAAAATCAAATATTTTATCAAGTCAACTAAATATTTTCCTGAGCTTAATAAATAAGACTATATCTACACTTAACTACATATATTATCATATTTTAATCCATCATAATTTATTGAAATTATTGGTTTAAAATATCTGTTACACTCTAAATGTAGATGTATTTTTGAAAAAGTCATTTTAATATCAGATTAATTAGAAACCACTTTTAATACTTTGCCTTACCATGTTACAAAGTCCCTCATGAACTGTGCAGTCTAGTGTACCAAATTTAAGCTGACCATAAAGGTGCTTGGATGCTTTTCGTAACTCTGGCAATAAAGCTCGACACGGTGGACACCACTACAAAAGAAAAATATTCATCAGCACGGAGCCAAATAAAGTATACAACAAAACCCACGTAATTTTTGCGACAAGCAATATAAGTTAAGACAAACCACACTTAATTGTGAATCTTATGCTTGTATATGCTTAATCCTTAGAGGAAAGTACATCAGTTCTCTCTTAGATACAATATGTGGTTGTAGCCAAACTGTACCCATGGTTCAAGGTTATCTAGAAAATGTCTTTTTGCTGTAACAAGAGAAAATCTGACAATATTGAATTTTGACAGATAAAAACTTACAGGGGCAAAAAAATCAACAAGCCATGGTTCTTTGTCATTGGCAGGAAAATTTTGAGGTCCAAGTGTGGTAACATGAGAATGAACACTTTCTTTGGCAAAGGCAAGTATATCATAGAGAATCTTCTTTCCTTTGAAATTGAGTAAGAGAAAAGTTAAAATCCATATTCTGCCTTTTATCTATAAAACCATATATGTATGGAAAGTAATATATTAATAAATAATAATATAAGAATAAACTCTATTTTGTGTACTCACAAGTATAAACCTACTTTTGGCCACCTTTGTATTTAGAGGGGCAAGAAGGAATGATTATAATGCAGGAGGAAGAAAAATTTCATATGAAGGCACAGAGGAGTGAAAGAACATCATATTTTCACAGATCCACAAGTAGCTGGAGCTATAATTATTTGGAAGGGTAGAGATGAGGCTGAAAGAGCCATCAGAGGCAGATTGTGAATGTATACCGTTAATTTAACAACTATATACTGAATTCCTACTATACACCAGACACCATTCTAGGTGCTGGAGATAGAGTGGTGAGCAAACAGATAAAGTCTTTGCTCTTATGCTAAGAAATCTGAACTTTATTTTAAAAGAAATCAGTAGTCAAGGCAGAAAAGTGACATGAGAATGTTCCTAGATGTTCTAGGGCAATAAATGCAAATAAAACAAATAACCAACAATAAAAAAGAAAGGCTACGAGATGGAAAACTGTATCAGAGGATGATTCAGTACACGATGGATCTGAAATAAGGCAGCAAGCACAGAAATGAAGAGGAGTCAGAAATATTTCAGAGGTAAAAAAAGAACAGAACTCCATTATTATAACCTGGTCATTCCTGGTCACTTGAAGGAGGTAGCATTTAATGAACTGTAAGCCTAGACTTTGGAGTCAGATATATTTGGATACAAAATCTACTTGACCAGTTACTGGTTTTTGTCATTGGCAAAGTTACTTAGCCTTTCTGAGCCTCAATTTTCTCCCTTGCAGGACTGTGGTGAAGATACAAAATGGAAATACAAAAGTATGCAAAACCTTTAGAAAAATGTTTGCCTTCGAAAAAGTACAGAATAAACAGTCGTTACTATTGGGATTACCTTGCCAAGCAAGCCTTTGTTCACATAGTTCCTATGGCCTAAAGGAACTCACTTCTCATTCTTCTGTATTTGCTTTGGGAAATTGAGCATGCAAATGTCACCTGAATTCAAATATCACCTCCTGACTTATACTGTGCAAAAGTCTCTTTGATTTTATTAATTTATACATAATGGCTATTACATTGGTTTTCATATTTGCTTACAGATCTCCTTCCTCACACCTGTACTAGATATTTTAAGCTTCTTGAGAGTCAAGTCCATGTCTTACAACTTTGCATTCCTAACACCTAACACAGGGCTTAACAGGCACAATGTTAATATCTGTTATTTACTGTGATAGGCTGTAGTTCGCTTGACTCTTGCTACATTTCACCTTTTCAGGAGAGAGACTATGATGCATCCCAAACCCTAGGAACTGGAACTTCGCTTACATGAATGCAGAGTTGCAATCCCTAACAAGCTGTAATATAGAAATGTGATTATAAATTCAAGGAAGATGACAAAGCAGTTAATGGAGATGCTTGGTAGTCTAGTGGAGGAAACATCTAAAAGAATGTCTGAAAATTACTCATAATGGTTGAGATGCTACATTTGGCAAACTGGAATGAACACTATAGGTGCTACTTTGGTCAACAAGCAAGATCCTTAAATTCCTCCCTAGCCTAACATGTCACCACAGTTCTTGCTGAAACACTGATCAAGAGTCAAGAATATAAAATAACTAAATATAATTTAAAATGTTTTTCCTTACAAGAAACAAATTTATTAATAAATAAGAGCAAATTATTTATACATATGTCCATATAATATAAGGTAAAAAGTAAAATTAAAAATTATAGTCAAACCTTGTTTTATTGTGCTTTGCTTTAATGCACATCACAGATGTTGTGTTTTAAAAGTATATATATTAATTTATTGATTTCAGAGAAAAGGGAGATAGAAACATTAATGATGAGAGAGAATCATCGATTGGCTGCCTCTTGCACGCCTCATACTGGGGATTTAAGGCCGCAACCCAGGCATGTGCCTTGACAGGGAATCGAACCGTGATCTCCTGGATCAGTGGTTGAGCATAGGTCTAATTTTAATAATCATAACCATTACTTCAAAATAATGTCAAAAATTCAGGCACATCCATATTCTTATTTTGTAGTTTATTTGGGATAATGCTATTTGGGATAGGTCTATGCTCAACCACTGAGCCATGCTGGCCAGTCACAGATGTTGCATTTTTTAAAAATGAAGGCAAGAAACTTCACCAATCAATAAGATTACGATTCGTTTTATTGTGGTGATCTGGAACCCAACCCACAATATCTCTGAAGTATGCCTGTACTATTTGAAAATGAAGATACATTTTTTCTCCTTCTTACCATGATGAATTTCATATTCTTTGGTTCCTTGTCCTTTAAATACTGCTAGACATGGTTGAAAAACATAGAGATTGCTACAGATATCTGGTGCAGAGGAACAGTCAAACTTGCCAATCTAAAGCAGAAAGAGAAGGTTTAATTAGATGAAAATGAAATCTTATCCAATCAATTAAGTATTCATAAAATACTTAATCACAAAATGACATTGCTCTAACAACAGTTTCTAAACAGAAGTTAATAGGCTATAAATACAAGAGATAGAAATAATTAATTTACATTTAACACTAAAATGCAATTTAAAAAAAAGCTCCTAGAAAGTTAACAAACCTGAGAAGCAATTTCCACGATAATATAAAGTTGTTTAAGAAAGCCACCCTTCTAAAAATGTAGAGAATATTTATATAATCTTGGGGTGGGGGAGAAAGAAACCTTTTCATGTGAGACCCCAGAAGCAGATAATAAAGGAAAAGATTGACATTTTCATACATTGTAGAAGAAAACTAGTTATTTAAAATATAACTTTATGTATTAATAAGAAAGCATAGTAGCAGAATGTTGGGCAGAATACATTTTTCTTACTTGAATATGTTCATTTTTAAGTAGAGTCTTTAGTTTCTTCAACTCAGGATCATTTGAATTTCCATTTTTTCCAAAATGAAAAAATAAGAGCCATCGATGATGAGCCAAACGATCCTACAAAGTTAAAAAGAAATGTGAAAGACAGGAAATTCTGAGTTCTAATCTTTCTTTTTATTCTCTTATAGTTAATTTTAATAATCCTAACCATTACTTCAAAATAATGTCAAAAATTCAGGCACATCCATATTCTTATTTTATAGTTTATTTGGGATAATGCTCTGTAAATCAATTATATAAGATTACAGAAGGATAAAAGTCACTACATTATAAAATATTAAAGTAGACAACTAATTCTACTATAAGTATTTCTGAAGCTGCTTCTTAATTACTCATTGAAAAATATAAATAGTTCTGTAATCAAGAACAAAGTTTCCCATTAGATCCAAAGCGGCTTTGTGATCAAAATCTTGCTTTTATGACATTCCTGAAGCCCTTTAGGACTGGTTACGTTTTACAAAACTACAGATCCTCCCCATACCACCAGCAGCTCTGTCAATTAGAGTTTAACCTAAAATTGACTGATATATAATCCTTTGAAACTGCTACTTTCTCTCTAGTGATGAATAAACCAAATGTTGGCTAAAATATTAAGACTTAAAATGTTAGCAACATTATTTATCATTATAAAAATATTACCTCTAGTGTGTCTGCTGAAAGTAGTTCAAAATCTGGAAGATTATGCATTATTTCCAAATATATTTCTTTAGCATCCAATGAATTAAGAAACTAGAATAAGAGAATTATATTGTAATTTTTTTAAGTCAATATCCATTTACTTTAGTGTCTTTTTTGTTGTTGTTGTTTCCACAGAAGAACTTTTAAGGAAAAAAGTCACAGAAGTTAAATAGTTTTCAAGCTATTTATTCTAAATGTTAATCCCCCGCCCCCCCCCCCAAAAGTATTATCATATTTTGGCAATTATTAAAAATTGTATAACTGGGCTGTTTTTTAAAAAAGTGATGCAAAACAAATTTCCTTATTAGGTGTTTCGTTACCTGGAATTGCCTATTAACTGTTCTGTGTGTCCTACAATAATCCTCACAACACACTGGAGTGACTGCATCACGAGTAAAGTGCTATCTTACGTTCAGTTCAATGTTAATGCTAACCATGTTTCATACAGAATGACAATGCTTTACCCATTATTTAAGAATTGTTAAAACACTAGGGTATTTGATGACCCAAGACACTTCATACCCCAACCAATAATTAATAGGAATTAAGATAAGAACTTATAACTAGAAAATGAAAAGGCACCTTATTATAGAAGTTTTACATCTAGGTCTCATTTAAAACACAAATAACTGAAGAAGGCACACCTCCCTTCGAACACATCACCTTTACTTCTGCCCATATTTCATCCTCAGCATATTTTTCTCACAGAACTATCTGGTGGTCTAATTCTCAATGAAGCAGCTATTACTACAAAGAGTGCAGCAGTGGTTATATCAAGAAAATGTATATGGGTTGACAAAACAGTTTAATATATATTTAATTAAAAACCATCCATGTTTGACAATTCAAATACTACTTGAAAGATCTAAAACTCCATTAAAACTTGTAAGAACTACCACTGTATTCACAGCTTAATTGTGCTTGATATGAAACAATGGATAGAAACAATGGGAATAAGAACAGCAAAGTCAGTTTTTCCCCCTGGAAATTTGTTTTTCTGTTTTTTTTAATCTATAGCATAAATATTCTTAAAGCTCTATATGAAATATTTTGTTACCAAAGGCCTTAAGAGGTCAAAACAGAATTCTTTCATGCCTCTGTACTACAGCTCATTCACTTTAGTCACATTCATTATGAAGATTTTGCTAAAAATACTCCTATAGCAGCTTATCTTATCTATATATATAAAACCCTAACATGCAAATAGACTAAACGGCAGAACAACCAAACAACCAGTTGCTGTGATGTGCACTGACCACCAGGGGGCATGCGCAAGGAACATGGTGGGCATCGGCAGTTGTGGGATGGTGGAGCAGGCGAGTGGGGGTGCCAGACCAAGGTGGGGCGCCAGTCACTGTCATCGGGGCAAGCCTCTGGTGGTTACTGAAAATTCTTTGCTCCCATGTGCTGTGGTCCTGCCCGGCAGTCACACCTCCCACCGGCACTGGCCCCGCTCACACCCACTGCCGGTGCTAGAGCCACCGCTCGCACCCACTGCTGGCACCCAGTGCCGGTCTCGATCGCTCAGCAACGTCTTCGATCGCTCAGCGACGTCAGCGGATGCAGGTGGTAGCTGCTGGCCCCAATCGCCACTGAGGGCTTCTCCACTTCCCCCTGCTCCTGAGGGGCGATCAGGGCAGCAGCCACCACTTGCACCTGCTTACAGTGCTGGCCCTGCTCGCACCCACTGCTGGCGCCGGCCCCAATGGCTCCGCACCATCAGCGGGTGCGAGCAGGGCGAGTGCTATTAGCAGCGGTGGCAGGAGAGGGGCTGATGGCAGACAGGGGACCGGGGGCAGTGACTGGAGGGGCTGGGCAGGGGCGCAGAGGATGGGCTGAGACCCGCCCCTGTGCCCACCGCAGCCTGGTGGCCCACAGTTCCTTTCAAGGTGCATAAATTCATGCACTGGGCCTCTAAGTCTATACCAGTAAAAGGGTAATATGCTAATTAGGGCAGATGTCTTCTGGACAACCTTCCAGACAAAACCGCAGTAGCTGTGAGGGCCAAGGCACGGCTGCGAAGGGCCCAGGCTCAGGCCGGCAGAGCAGCAGCAGCAGGTAATTAGGGCAATGCCTTCCCCTGATCCCCCAGGTTGCCTCCTGCAGAGGTAGGCCAGACTGCGGCTTAGGCCGGGGGCCGAGGCAGAGGCGGTTAGGGGCGATGAGGCCAGCAGGGGGGCAAGGTAGGGGCGATAAGGCTGGCAGGCAGAGGCAGTTAGGGGCAATCAGGCAGGCACGAGAGCGGTTAGGAGCCAGCAGTCCCGGATTGCAAGAGGGATCCTAGATTGGAGAGGATGCAGGCTGGGCTGAGGGACCCCCCCACATGCACTAATTTTATGCACCAGGCCTCTAGTATATATATAAAAGCCTAATATGCAAAGTGTCCCCTTGGGAGTTCGACTGACTGGGATCGCTTGCCATGACATGCGTGGACCACCAGGGGGCAGCGCAGAATGAAGGAAGGCCCCAGCCAGCGGCTGGCAGCTATTAGGGACCCTACCCAGGCACGAATTTCATGCAGTGGGCCTCTAGTAAACATATAAGTGAAGAATACACTATAAACTCATTATAAACCTGTCTGTCTCGGTGTAAAACTTGGTAGTTGTATATATAAAAGGATACTGTCCAGTCTCTAAATTTCACTTTCCAGACATATTTAGCTGGCATAGTGTCTTATATTTTTTAAAACGTAAATGCTTTTAGGAGGGATAAGGACTTTAATCCATCACTCCTGGTTATTACATTTCCAGTATGACTCATTTATGTTTTCTAAGATTGATTCTGAGGTGGCAGTTTATATAAAAAATCCCAAAGGCTCACTAAAATATGAAGTTGCATGTGACTGAAGGTAAGACCCTATATTAACTGTTGGCCAGGGTATAGGCAAATGTCATGAACTGATGGCACAGAGTTAAACAAATTTCTGTAGGGCAGTTTGGCAACATGAATGGAATTTAACTTGCCGCAGCTATCTCATTCTAAACAGATAATTGAAGAAGAACAAAAAGATGAATAAGATTGTTCATTACACTGCTTATAATCATCAAAAGTAGAAACAACTTAAATTATCTATTAAGAGAGGAATGATTAATCTAAGTATGTCACCTTTAGCCAATGAATTACTATTCAGGGGTTGTTGATAATGATTATATATACACAGGGGTGGGCAAAACTAGGTTTACAGTTGTGACTATTCAAAACATAGTTTACTCTTATATTATTTGGTATTATATTATTTGCATTACAACTGTAAACCTACTTTTGCCCACCTCTGTTTGTGTGCATGGCATGTATATTACATTTATATTTCATCAACTGAGATGGGGAAAACTGTGGGTAGAGCAGATTTATTATGGACAATCAGGAGTATAGTTGCAGATATCCAAGTTTGAGACCTCAATTAATATCCCAGGAGGGATGTTGAATAGGTAGTAGAATGCAGTCTGGAGTGGAGGGCAGAGACCTAGGCCACAGATAAAACCGAAGAGTCATCAGCACCAAGTCCTAATAGTATGCACACCTACGCAGAGTTCTGGAAGGATATTTACCAAAATATGATGGTGCTGGTCTATTGGTGATTCGGTTTCAATAAATTTTGCATCTTTCTTTAAGCATTTCTTTACTATATATGAATTTCTGTAATGAATATGTCTGTTTATCAACATAAAAAACAAATTTTACAGAAAAGAAAACTAAAGGAAGTTTGTTCTTCTTAGAGTCTTCTTTTCTTTTGGAGTTCCTTAGAAACTTGTCTGATATCCCACTGTTTATCCCAACTCCTTGATAACTAGCTTGACACTCAGTTTCCTCATTCCTAAAATTAGGGAGGTGAACCATACCAGCAGATCTCCACACTGAGTTTATACCAGAATCTAACAGGGTGCTTAAAAAAAAATAGATACCGGGTTCCAGCCAAACCGGCCAATGATCTGTATTTTAACATCAGAAAACATACAAATAAGTGGAAACTAATGAAACTCATTTAACCTAAAAATGTATTCCATACCTTTGAGGTTCGAAAGTATAATAGTTTATGCCAGTTAAAAATAATTCTTATAGCAGACTTTACAAACTGAATAATGTATTAAACAGAATCCCAGAAATTAAATTTGTTCTAGATTATTAAATGTTCCACATTCAGATGATATAAACTGATTCATTTTCTTACTCTTTGATTAAAAAAAAACATATTTAAGTGTGTGCGTTCAAAGAAATGAAAATGATTCATACCAAAACATTGCTTTTCTCTTTGTTATTTAAAGTGGCTCCAGGAGGAAAATAGGCAGTAGAACTTGTTGTTATATCCAAACTTGTACAAAGGTTGGCCTGAGTGGCACAGTCCATCCATCCTACATTAACAAGACCATCCTAAAATAGAAAGAAACAACAATGAAAACATAGGTCCTGTTGCAAGAGGAAGACCAAGTTTCCCCCCAAAGGGAGCTTCAACAACAAAGTATCAAAAACAAAGACTACTCCCCAACCATTATATGATGAGAGCTAACTAAATAACAAAAATAACAAACAAAACAAAGTTTGGAAATGACAAAAACACTAATATATAACTCTTTGGTTAAAAAGGACTTCATAATTAAATTAAATACTTAGCAGTGAATGACAATGAAAGCACCACATGCCAAAATTTACTGAACACAGTTCATTATTAGAAACCTACAACTATGACTACATTTATCAGAAAATAAGAAAATTACAAATAAGTGAGTTAAATGTTCAAAAAACTACCAAAGACAATATCTGAAATCTTTTTTTAAGTGTGTGTATGTGTGTGGTGTTTTTTTTTGTGTGTTTTTTTTTTAACATGGTTATATGCTAGTAGTCTTACAAAATAATTGATGCTTACCAACATGCCACTAAGCCTGAGACGTGTCTGTGAAGTCAAACAATCTGGAAGGAAAAAAATAGCAAGCAATTTCAGTTCTACTGAGTGTATACTTTCATTTGCCTTTTCACGAAGCTATCATGCTGATTCTAAGACAATCATTTGAGCTCTACTGGTAAATACTGAAATCTTTATTTACTAGGTAACTACTGTGGTCAAAGTCTCATTCTCCACACACATTACCTCTCTCACTCACTCACTAATTCTTTAATTCCTTCCCCTTAGAATCCCAGGATTTCCAGCTAAAGAGAAAACGAGTAATTTTCTCTCAAGCATTCCTTCAGGATCTTACTCTCAAATTTCTCTGATCAATAATCCCCTTTACCTAAGATATCTCACAATTTTGGAGAAATAACATGTAATTAATTTTTTTTGATAAAAATATGCAAAAGATCCTTAAAATAAGATAAAATAGCCTCTTCATTATTTTTATAAAAGTTCTGTAAATATGAATACTAACACTAAATGAGATAACTTTGAAGAAAGGGAGCTGTAGCATCACAGAGCCTAGAGAGATATGTAAAATCTCTAGTTTCAAAAGTTTTTCATGTGTAAATGGACAAAAATTTGTGCATTAGGCCAAAATGAATAAACTCCTCAAGGATAGATTAAATTTAAGGGTGATTTTATTTTCAAGGCAATATCTCCTCAACATGGCAGCATAAAGGCTGTGAGGTGAAGTTTCAGGAAAAGATTCATGTTGGGATTAAACATATGAAAAGATATTAATGAATTAGAATATTTTTTTCTTTTAAAATATTTTTATTGATTCCAGAGAGAAAGGGAGAGGGAGAAAGAGATAGAAACATCAATGATGAGAGATTGATTGGCTGCCTCCTGCATACCCCCTACTGGGGATCGAGCCAGCAACTTGGGCATGTGCCCTGACCCGGAACTGAACTGTGACCTCCTGGTTCATAAGAAGATGCTCCCACTGAGCCATGCCAGCTAGGCTGAATTAGAATATTCTATAATACTGGGACCAATTTGTAACCAATCACATTGCTTAAATACAGTTTATAGTTCGTGGTTTGACAGGTAGGGTATTTTCAACTTAACCTACTGAGGGAAAGGTTCCTAGAAATAGAAAGTTGTCATCTTCAAATATATAATGTTTTGCCGAACCGGTTTGGCTCAGTGGATGGAGCGTCGGCCTGCGAACTCAAGGGTCCCAGGTTCGATTCCGGTCAAGGGCATGTACCTTGGTTGCGGGCACATCCCCACTGGGGGGCATGCAGAAGGCAGCTGATCGATGTTTCTCTCTCATCGATGTTTCTAGCTCTCTATCCCTCTCCCTTCTCTGTAAAAAATCAATAAAATATATATATATTTTTAAAAAATATATAATGTTTTGAGGTAAACATGTATACATATTTATATGCATAAGTATGAGGCAATGCCAATAACTCCAAAAATTATTTTGGGAGGACTGTATCTGTAAATGACTGCTTTTGCAAACTGATAAATATGTACATCTGTGACTATCTGAACATACCATTTACTGTGAATATAATTAGGCTGAAAAACTTGCCCATTGAACAGAAACCATAAACGATACTTTAAAAAATTAATAATTTTAAAACCTCCTATGTGAAAAATAATAGAAAGAAAAATATTTATTAAGTAAAAAGTTATAACCTTGGATATAAATTGTAGTTTGGAGTACTAAACAATCAATTATAGTAGCATACTCAAGATGGTCACCTAGTCTAAGGATACATACTTCCAGTTATAAGATTAGCAAGTCCTTAGCCAGTGGATAGAGCGTCTGCCTGCGGACTGAAGGGTCCCAGGTTCGATTCCGGTCAAGGGCATGTACCTGGGTTGCAGGCACATCCCCAGTGGGAGATGTGCAGGAGGCAGCTGATCGATGTTTCTCTCTCATCGATGTTTCTGACTCTCTATCTCTCTCCCATCCTCTCTGTAAAAAATCAATGAAATATATTAAAAAAAAAAAAGATTAGCAAGAGAGTACATCTTAAATGTTCTCACTACAAAAAAGAAATGGCAATTATTTGACAGGATGGAGATGGTAGCTAATGCTATGGTGGTAATCATTTTGGAAGAGTATCAAATCAACATGTTGACCCCTTCAAGTTACACAATGCTATTTAATTATATCTTAATAAAGCTGAAAAAGTAAAAAAGATTGTCATTTAAAAATTCTATGTCATGGTCTCTTCCTAACAAAATAATGAATAAATTACCTCCTCCTTCGGAACAGAATGTTATCAGCCAGCCAATACCAGAGGCAAAAGAGGTTTGTATTGCGTTAACAAAATTTCCTTAAAAGAAAATAAAGCAAATTTCTGATCACTTGTTACTTGATAATGAAAACAGTTTTCTAAATTTTTTTTTTCCTCTCCTAATTTCACCCTCTTCCAATCCACTCTGAGTAGTCAGGAATTTCTAAAAATCCTTTTGAGTATGTAAAATTCATTCACCAGCTCTCCATTTCCCCCCCCCCCCCATCGTATAAAATCTAAATTCATTATTTCATTAGGAAACTCAAATTGGCAAGATCTACCCTTGCAGCCAGCCATATTTCTCCCCAAGCCACTAATGCATTACACATCCTTCTGTTAGAGTCATGAAATACTGCCAGTTCCCCAAATAACACAATGAGCCTTTAAGGCTTCCTCTTCATTTTCATGACAGATTGGGTCTGACCTCATTCCAGAAGTATTTACTAACCTTTTCCCATTCCCTACCTGAGTTTCCTTATCCTTCATGCTTCCATAAGCTTACCTTTACCATAATAGTTACTATGCTGAATTTTAATGGTTTACTAGTGTTTCTTGCTAAAATAAGAAATGTACAAGCAGCAGCCTTGAAGGCAGGGGCTATTTATTTTATTACTACAGCCCTAGTATTGAACATAGTTTCAGAGGCAATAAATGGTATTCAATGAATACCCTTTAGATGTGAACACCATCATTTCATGGGTAATACAGAGTAGTTAAAATAGCCCATCTAAAGACATTGAAGAATTAAAAGCCTAATACCAGAAGAGTTTTTAAACTTTAAAATTAAACTGGATAGGCATGAATTTACTGCCAGATATAGTATACTTATGAAAGCAATAAAACACTTGATTTGCTAAATATTTAGTTGCACTTTGAAATTTGCCTTTTCCTCTAGTCCCACCTCATATCTATTTCCCATATTTTAACTGTTTTGTTTCTGTACACATATAATTCATTTGTTAAATGCCTACTATTTAGTAGTGGTCAGAACAAAAGACACAATTCCCTTTGAAAAGCATCAAAAAAGTATTTTAAAATTTCAATATGATGACCAAAATATTAATACTGCCACTGAAAAACAAAATATAAATTTCAAAGGAGCCTTAAAAATCAAGCAAATTAAGAAAATAAAATTACCTGCCCACAGTTCTGTCACTGAGCTTCTGACATGCTGCATGGCGAAGCTCACCAAACTGTCCTTTGATCTGTCACCATGGTATTTCACTGCAGCCTATTGGTTTTTTTAATAAAAAGGGAAACATATTTTACTTTTTCTTTTAAAAACACCACTAAAAATAATACTTTTGATTCTACATTATTTTGAAAAATACAGTAAGATCTGCCCCTTAAATGTACAATGTATTTCCAAATGATATACTGAAAATCTTGATTGTATAGATTTCAAGGAAGACATTTTAATAATACTATTCATAATTTTTGTTTCAGTTTTATCACTTGAAACTGGGGAAAAAAGGGACATCAAAATTTTATCTTCACTGAGACAATACCTGAAAATACTTTGTAAACTATAAAGTAGAATATGTGCATATTGGTTATACTATGTTAAGATAGAAACAAATTGGCAATCATTTAATTTTGAAAGTCATCATTTGACCACTGAATGATGTGGGTTGAACTGCACGGGTCCACTTATACTTGGAATTTTTCAATCGGTCCACTTAGTTTTTAACTGTCTGCAGTTCAAACTCCTGTGAAGGGTCAATTGGAGATTGGGAATCCGTGCATGCAATGAGCGCTCACTTGAGTTACACACATTTAAAAAAAATTTTTTTTTAATTTTATTGGTATCAGAGAGGAAGGGAGAGGGAGAGAGAAACATCAATGATGAGAATCATTGACCAGCTGCCTCCTGCACATCTCCTACTGGGGATGGGCATGTGCCCTAACCAGGATCAAACCATGACCTCTAGTTCATAGGTCGGCACTCAACCACTGAGCCACAGCGGCAGGGCTATGCATTTTTCTATAGGCGCCACTAACCTCTATGTTATTATTCCAAGGTGAACTGTAAAGGCATCTAAAAGTATTCGTAATACTAAAAATGTTTATTATGACTAGAGATGAGTTAGTACCTAAAGTAAAACGTAAATACCAAAGCATTCTACTAATTCTCATCTTGTGTTTTCTCTAGTATTTTCTTTATCATAAAGTTCCCCAAATTTAAAAACTGCTAACTTTATCCCTTACCATTCCAGACCTAAATATGAAGAGGCTGGGATAACTGTTCACTCCTTTCATTCGGCAAAGCATTCTATCATCACCACAGTTAACGGCTCCAATTCGAAGTAATCCATCCACTTCTTTAGCAAAGTCTCTCCACTATGAGAAAAAAGGAAACATAAGTATTTCTCTGAACACTTCCCTTGAACATTCTTCAAGCTATACATACTTAAAGACTATTTTTAGCAAATAAAACCATAAGTATGTGAAAATACATAATTATTACTGATAGCTATAATTGCTGTTAATAGGAAAATCCCAATATATTAAAAAACTCAAATAACAGATAAATTAGAAATAATAAAACTTTAATAATCAGGATGTAAAAAATACGTACTGTGGGAGCTAAATCATGACAGTGTGAACATCCTGCAGAGTAAAAGTTCACAAACCACAGTTCTCCAGAATTAACAGCAGCATCTAAAAGTACATGAAACCAAAATAACTTAGAACTATTTGCTGAGGTTTGTGCATAGTTTGGTTAAAAAATTTTTGTTGTGATCAGAAAGAAAAAAAGTCATACACCTTTCATACTGCCTTTATCAATAATTTTCTGTACAAAATTTTCTATAAAAAATGTACTTCAACTGTCAAATAATACCATTTTAAAGAAACTCTTCGAAGCCCATACTTGTACAAGCAGCAGCCTTGAACTGCTTAATACCATCTCACCATGAAGCTGTAAAAAGAAAGGCAGCAACAGCCAAAGCTCATGGAAGAGTTTGTGTGGATGAGAGAAATGAAGAAGAAAAACAGTAAGAGACTGAACTGAGATTTAAGTTCTTCTACTATCTGCAGCATAAGTTAAACATGGAGTCAATCAATTCTGACAGTTATTTCAAATTCTGAAAGAATGAAATAAGAGGCCTATACAATGTAATAAGGACTCTGGGATTCAATTTAATCTTTGCCTTAAGACATTTCCCTTGGAAAACTGCATTATTTGAAAAGTATCAAGATTTTTAACAATTCAAAACATAAATACCTGTAAGATTTTTAACAATTCAAAACAGAAATACCTATTTTGTAAAATAATAGAACTGAACACCACATAATGTCTAGCCAACAATACATTATACATTATAATCTACTAGAGGCCCATTGTACAAAATTCGTCCACTCAGGCGGGGGGTGGGGGTGGGGGTGGGGGGCGCCCTCAGCCTGGCCTGCTCCCTCTCGCAGTCCAGGAGCTCTCGGGGGATGTCTGATGGGTGTGGTTCTCAACCTTCCTAATGCTGTGACCCTTTAATACAGTTCCTCATGTTGTGGTGACCCCCAACCATAAATTTATTTTTGTTGCTACTTCATAACTGTAATTTTGCTACTGTTATGAATCGTAATGTAAATATCTGATATGCAGGATGTATTTTCAGGGGTCGCGGCCCACAGGTTGAGAACTGCTGGCTTAGGGCCTAAGCCACAGGGAGCAGGCCTTAGCCGTCAGTCGGTCATCCTTAGTGCTGCCGCAGAGGAAGGAGAGGCTCCCACCACCGCTGCTGCGCTTGCCAGCCGTGAGCCCAGCTTCTGGCTGAACAGCACTCCCCGTGGGAGCACACTGACCACCAGGGGGCAGCTCCTACATTGAGTGTCTGCCCCCTGGTGGTCAGTGTGCGTCATAGCGACTGGCTGTTCCACCGTCAGGCCAAAACCAGCTCTCTGACATCTCCTGAGGGGTCCCAGATTGCAGGAGGGCACAGGCCAGGCAGAGGGACCCCACTCAGGCATGATCGGCGTTGGGGTGGGATGCGGGCAGTTGGCCAGCAGGAGGGACTGTGGGAGGGCTTCAGGGCTTGTCCGGCCCATCTTGCTCAGTCCTGATCAGCCGGACCCCAGCAGCAAGCTAACCTACCGGTTGGAGCATCTGCCCCCTGGTGGTTAGTGCACGTCATAGCAAAGAGTTGGGCAGCCTTAGCGTATCATTAGCATATTACGCTTTGATTGGTTGAACGGTCAACTGGATGACTGGACACTTAGCATATTAGGCTTTTATTATATAGGACTAGTGGCCCGTTGCACGAAGATTCACACAATAGGCCTTCCTTCCCCTGGCTGCTGGCACGGGTTTTCCTCCGGCACCCGGGACCCAGGCCTTTGGTCCAGCCGCAGCAGCGAGGCTTGGCTTCTCCGCTCTGGCTGCTCCCAGCCCCTCCTTCTCTTTATTTTTCCAGCTCCTCGAGTGGAGCCCAGGCCCCCAGCCCCTCCTTGAGCAGAGCCCAGGGCAGGCTGGAAGCCTGGGTTGTCCCCGGCGACCCAGACCCCCAGCTACTCCTTGAGCGGAGTCCAGGGCTGGCGGGAAGCTTGGCTTCCTCTGTTGCTGGGAGCAACCCAAGCCTCCTGCTCGCTCCAGCTCCGTGGCCACCGCCGTCTTCAGTCTTCGCTCAGTGCCTGCATATGCAAATTAACCGCCATCTTTGTTGGGTTAATTTGCATAGTTGCTCTGATTGGCTGGTGGCCGTAGCGGAGTGACACCAATTTGCATGTTTCTCTTTTATTAGTGTAGATAAAATAATCTTATATAAGTCAACAAAATTTATTCATTTAAAAATTTTAACAATGTAACATTTAAGATAAAAAGGTGAAGACAATTTGCTTTTGG
Source organism: Myotis daubentonii (assembly GCF_963259705.1). NCBI lineage: Eukaryota > Metazoa > Chordata > Mammalia > Chiroptera > Vespertilionidae > Myotis > Myotis daubentonii. Next base: position 37,997,523 of record NC_081846.1, read on the forward strand.
CTAAAGTTTCCATATAATTTCACATCAAAATCAGTGAATTTTTAAATAAAGTTTCTTAATTATAGGAAGTATAGTAAGACATGAAAACATACATACTATTCTAAGTATGTGTAACTGATTCAGGTTAATTAGTAACATGTGAAAGACTCAGTATTCACCTACATTTCAATTACAAAACACACAAGCCTATGGGAAGAACAGTTAACCCATACATTATAGACAAGCTGTATAATTTAGAATTTTATCAGCTGTTCTTTGACCTTTTGCATGATTTGTATTACACTGCATATAAAATTTTGTTTTAGGCTTTTTTTCACTTACCATAATCTGAAACGTTGTAAAAATATTTTAATAATGTGGAAAATAATGATGTAGAAAAAAGAATGATCTTGGTTCATTATAATTTCAAATGTGCCAATCAGGCACAAACACACATGCATTGATGTTGAGGATATTGCTTAGTACCCCTTCCAAGATTTCAATTCATGTGATGCTGTAAAATGTGAGGAATAATTGTAGCTACTGCACAGGGAAGTCATTAAAGTTCATTAAGACAATGGAAGGAAAGTTGATGATAACTGTATACCCATAAACTTACCAAATTCTCTTCTATCCAATGTTATGATTTCAGGATCATCATCATAAATACCTAATTTTAAAAGTCCATAAAAATTATAAAATTAAAACTTCATCATAAAAGTCAATTGCCACATTTAAAATAGGTTATTTACTCTTGTTTTAATCATCAAAATCAGATCACCAAACCTCGAAGTTGAAAAATATGCGACAAACTAAGAGGGAGACCTGGAGTACACAAAACCGCTGCCGGTGCCTTTAAAGAATGATCGAGATACCAGTTTCTGATATGGATTGTCACAGGTGTGTGTGTCTGTGGGATTCCCAATAGTCACAAAATTTTATCTTCACAGAAAATTCCTACTATGTTTTTTTAAACTTTTTCTTTTGAAATAGTTGTACAGACTCTCATTTACCTTTTCCCCTAGGTCCGTGGTCGGCAAACTGTGGCTCGCGAGCCACATGCGGCTCTTTGGCCCCTTGAGTGTGGCTCTTCCTAAGCCTTAGGAGTACCCTAGTTAAGTTAATAACAACGTACCTACCTATATAGTTTAAGTTTAAAAAATTTGGCTCTCAAAAGAAATTTCAATTGTTGTATTTGGCTGTTGACTAATGAGTTTGCCAACCACTGCCCTAGGTGATATGTTACATAGTTTTAGAACAATATCCAAACCAGGAAATTAGCACTGGTACATTACTGTTAACTAGACTACAGACCTCATTTATTTTTCAATCATGTTTTTAATAAGTGGCATCATTTAAAATTATATTCTATGACTTAAAGTTTTATAATTAAAATACTTACAGAGGTAGAGACAAACTTATTAAGTAAATATAAATTTTATTTACCATAATAATTAAAACCAATGTGAAAATTTCTCATTACTATTATGAAACATCCAAATAATATTAGTGATGAATATAGACCAAGGTTCAGCAAACTTTTTCTCTAGAGACCAGTTAGTAACTATTTTAGGCTTTGTGGGAAATATAATTTCTGTCACAACTACTCAAGTGTGAAAGCAGCCATAGACAATATGTAAATAAATGAACATAATTGTTTGGGCATAACTCAGAAAATTGCAGTTTGGCTCCAGACCACCACAATGAAGGTAGGATCAAAGGTAGTTGTAATCTTTTTGCTGGTGGAGGGTCTTGCTTTCAATTTGTAAAAAATGCAAGACCTGTGAATCCCAATGAGATGAGGTATGCCTGTATCCAATAAAACTTTACAAAAATAGGTGGCAGGCTAGATTTAGACTGTGAAATGTGAATTGCTAACACCTGAAATAGCTATCATGCTGTAGTGAATATACCTGAAAATAATACTTAGAAAAGACACTTAAGAAACATATATAATAGCTATAAATTGAAAATATTTTAGTTGAATATAAAGGCATACTTCAATTCTTAGCCTACATTTGAGGTTAATTAATGATCTAAGACAGTGGTTCTCAACCTTCTGGCCCTTTAAATAAAGTTCCTCATGTTATGACCCAACCATAAAATTATTTTCGTTGCTACTTCATAACTGTAATGTTGCTACTGTTATGAATCGTAATGTAAATATCTGATATGCAGGATGGTCTGAGGCGACCCCTGTGAAAGGGTCGTTCAACCACCAAAGGAGTCGTGACCCACAGGTTGAGAACGGCTGATCTAAGAGAAACATTAGGTACTTGAATGCTCCCTCTTGCCGTGATACCTGCTTACTCTCCCTTTCCCTTGATTTTTGAAAAATACATATTTTTATTGATTTTAGAGAGGAATGGAGAGGGAGAGAAACATCAATGATGAGAGAGTCACTGATTGCCTGCCTCCTATACTCCCCTTGCTGGGGATTGAGCCCACAACCAGGCATGTGCTCCGACCAGGAATCAAACTGTGACCCCCTGGTTCATAGGTCGACACTCAACCACTGAGCCATGCCAGCTGCGCTTTCCCTTGATTTTTTAAACTTGTTTACCATCTCTGCTCTTACCTTATTTCTTATTCCTATCAACACTGTAAACAATTATTAAAGATGGCATTTCTACTGAAGTGACCACTGTTAAACTTAAAAGAAACTAGCTTTTCTTGGAAAATATGATGCTGTAAAAATCTTGAAAAGCTTCAATATTTAACTTCTAATGTAAGTATTTTTAAATTAAACAGCAAACCTTATTTTACAAGCATTTAACAAGATTATGACCCAAATACCTTCATATCTGTTCAGATAATAGCTACCACCTGATTTTCCTTTTGAATAACACTCTTATGTTACATTAAAAAGAGTCAAGGTGAAACGTGTTAACTACATAAGCTAAGTGGTGAAACAAAATTAATTTTCTGAATTTATCCAAATAAAAAACAATCATTTCATAAGGTATATCATATTATCTTACCAAAATCATAACGATAATAATTCCAGCTTTCATACTGGCCTCCTTCTTGATTATCTGCAAGTCCCTTTTCTCCGTATTTGTCATACTTTTTTCGAAGATCTTCATCTTTGAGTACTTCATACGCTCTATTTATTTTTAAAAAATCACTATGTGCATTTGGGTTATTCTATTAAAAAACATTAGATATAACATTTATTTCAGATACATAATCAAGTATCTTCAGAACCTGTATTTTGATTTAATTTAATCCTGAGATTTTGGGGAGAATAGATATCCAAGTTACGAGTAGTAGTACAATATGAAGTGGGTTATCATGCGTTGAAATAAAAAAGGATTTTTAAAGAACGGCAATCTTAAAAAAATGAGAACTGATGCCTCAAAAGTCTGATTGATAGATGTGTTTATACAATGTGATTCCTCCTAAGAAATGCAACTGAGAAAAGGCCAACTTATGAACCCTTGAAAAGCCTTTGTATTTGTTAAGCATTATCTGTTGCCCCTAAAACAATTACAAAGAAATTTGTAGGTTACTTTGCTATTTGAGGCAAAACTAATATATTAACTAAATAAAAAGTATGTGCCCCAATCCATCAGATAATTACTAGTAAATGAAAACTAATATCAGAGTAACAACTTAAAACTGGATTGGAAATAGTCCTTATTTGTTACTGGTTCAATTGGTTTTTGAAGAATGCTTTCATCCAAATAATACTTAGTTGTAGGTCCACCATTTTTCATATGGAAACAAAATAAATCGAATTCTGAAATTTCAAAGAAAAAGAAAAATCCTATAAATAGAATACAGCCCAGCCAGTGTGGCTCAGTGGATTTTTTAAAAAAATATATTTTATTGATTTTTTACAGAGAGGAAGGGAGAGGGATAGGAAGTTAGAAACATCGATGAGAGAGAAACATCGATCAGCTGCCTCCTGCACACCCCCTACTGGGGATGTGCCCGCAACCAAGGTACATGCCCTTGACTGGAACCGAACCTGGGACCCTTGAGTTCGCAGGCCGACGCTCTAGCCACTGAGCAAACCGGTCAGGGCAGCTCCGTGGATTTAGCATTAGCCTGGGCTCTGGGAAGTCACGTTTGACTCCCTGTCAGGGCACACGCCAGGATTGGCTTTCAGACTGATCCCCAGGTGGGGTGTACAGGAAGCAGCTGATAGATGTTTCTTTCCCTCTCCCTTTGGATCTATCTAAAAATCAATAAAAATATGTTAAAACAGCAGAATATAGATTCTGGGGAAAGATTACCAAGTAATGAGAGTTTTAGAAAAATACTGATTCTAGTGCTCAGCTTAATGCAATCAAAATAAAATAATCTTTTAAAAAATTCTATCTAGAAAGTAGAAAATTAGAACTTATCTTTCTCCTTGATGATCAAATCTCAATAAAAAATTAATTAGGTGAATTATAAACATATCAAAAGAATTAAAATTAATTCAGTTTTGAAAGATTACATTATGGGACACATAATCAAATATTTATGATTAGAATTAACTAGATTTGGCTGTTCTCAAATTTTACTTAAAATACTTTCTGACTCTGGTCTTAAACTTGTGCATGGGAGAAAATAGTGAAATAGTAATAGCATGATATTAATAGCATGCCATTTTTACCAAGACATACTCTCTAACTTCTAAGAAAATAATTTTTTTTACTGCTTTAAAATACTTGATCTTAACCTACTTTACTAAGAAAACTACTTCACAGACATTGCCTGCTTTGGGATTAACATCTGTAGAAGAACTGTTGGGAATTTAGTTTTCAAATTAAGAGGTAATTGCAGTTTTGGTACTGACATGTCTTTATATTGCTCTAAACAGACACTTTTGCTTATTATGTTTTTAATACTTAAGTTGAATTACAATTTTTGACATGTGAATGTTCTTAAGCATTTTGAGCACATATTACTTAAACTTATTTAAGTAGATACTCAAAGTTACTAACATGCATTAATGAGGTATGTTTAAAAAGAAATTTTTACCTACCGGGTTTTTATCAGGATGAAGCTTCAATGCTAACTTCTTGAAAGCTTGTCTTATTTCTCTACTGCTCGCAGTTTTGGATACTCCAAGTAAACTGTAAAAATCCTGGTCTGTGTCCACTACAACGGCCATAGACACTATTAGAAAGCAGAGAATGACCCTTTTCAGGTCTCCGACATAGTCATCTCTATTTAACCAGACTCCCATTCTTTTTCTTATACAAGTTCTGATTTAAGTGAACATTAATATACACCGCTGGTTCCGGGTGATGTAACATGCAAGGTTGAGAACTTCTGTCCACATTACTCCACGGGTGACTCAAAGATCACAAAATTGTCTCCCAAATGTTAATCTAAAGAGAGGAAACCAAGTAGTTAAAATAGGTTAAAAACAAAACAAAACAAAACACCCCAAACCCAGCAATAATACTACTTATTAAATAACATGGTCAGCAATACAATCTCCATTAAATAGTGAATCAGAGCGAGTGCCCCGGGCTCTCTTATTTTGGGGCCCCTTTCGCTGCTTCCACATCCAGGTACGCAGATTTGTGAAATCACCCAAGAGATGGCAGGTACACGGTGGAAGCTAGTGCGTGGTTGTGGCTAGCCAGAACATTTTATAAGCTCAGCGAATGGTTCTGTTCAGCAGCAGAAAACAAGGCGGCGGTGGGGGGGAGGGGGGAGGCGAGGGGACTGTTCCTTCCTTTTTCTCCCCTGCTCTAAGCCTTGCCCTTTTGCGATACCACTTCCTTTTTGGCTACTGCTTCACCTCTCTAACGCTATCCAGTTTTCATTTTAATCAGATTTCACTTGTAGGGAATATCCTTTGGGGGGTGGGGACCAGAAAGGACAGGTACCTTCCAGGGGGTCTGTTTTGTTATACAACACTTCCAAAAATGGCAGCGCATTTTTATTGTTATCATAGACAACTCCCATAGTAGGCCGTCTTCTCCCGCGTTTTCTCAGAAGGTGCTTACATTACATAGAAGCAGAGACTATTTCATAAAAGTAGAAGAAGAATAACTACAAGCTAACAGTGTGACTTTATTGCAAAGCTTACGTTTGGTAGAAGCACAAACAGAAAAAGAAGGGAGTCAGTTACTTAGACATGCTCCCTGGTGTAGGGGGAAAATAAGGTCAGATCCTCCCAAAGACCTCATCATGCTTAGAAAAAGCTAACCTTCCCGCGCATCCTCGGGTTCTTTCTTCATTTAACCCTAAATGTCCATTCAAAACTGTTGTCCTGACCTGTGAATCACTTCTAACCCCTCCCTCTCATGCCACCAAAAAGCACCTTTGCAAAAGACAGCGATGTATATGAACAAATATCCATCCTAGACCACAACGATTAGGAAAAAACAGAGCATATTCGCAAACAGGTCCCAGCAGGGGTGTGACGGCGGGCTCCGCGCGGGGCGGCGGCGCAGGTGGAGGCGGCAGGTAAGTGCGCCCGGACGCCTCCCGCAGCTGCCGCTCGGATGGCAGGCGAGGAGCGGGAGGTGGAGACAACGGGCGACAGGACGGTCCTCGGATGCTGGTGGGCGAGGTCTCGGGCCGGAACGGGCAGAAAGATGCCCGAGTAGCCGAGCGAAAGGGAGGACCTGGAGCAAGAGGCGGGGAGCAAGGCGGTGTGTGTAATGGGAAGGAAGGAGCAAGCACACAATGAACCGGCCGCCGAGCGACCAAGGCTCGAATCCAGGCGCACGGCCGTCCTGCCCTCCCTCCCAGCGGGCCCGCGCGCCGCCGGCTCCAGCCTGTGCCCACCTCGGGGCTGCGGGGTCGCCGCCACAGCTCCTCCCCACTCCGCCTCCCCTTCGGCTGATCCTACCGGCCGAGCGCCGCGCTGCGGGCGGGAGGGAAGCGCGCACTCTCGGGCCGCCGGGCCGCCGCGCTCGGGATGGGGAGGTGAGGAGGTTGAGCCGCCCGGGCAGCAGCGACAGCCACCTCCGGTCGGCTCCGCACGCCGGTCTCCAGCGCGAGCGGGGCGGGGCCTGGCGCGGGGCACTGTGGGAAAGGCGTGGACGGCTAGGCCTGGGCGGACTCGCACAGGCCTGGGGCGGCGGCGGCGGCGGCAGCGGCCGGGTAGGGAGGGCGGCGTATGTTTAGGTTGACGTGGCGGTCAGCGCGGAATCCGGCTCCGGTTCCAACCCGGAGCTGAGGGACACGCTCTAACCGCAAAGTCCACGCCTCTCCCCGCACTTCTGGGACCGGCGCTGCCGGGGGCCGGACGCAGGCCAGCGAAGCCCGCCCCTTCCGGCGCCCGTTGCTATGGTGACGGGGAAACCCAAAGGGCCCGCGGGGCTGGCGATTTTCCGGTGATCAAGTTCTTAAAGGGAAGGCAGGGCTACAGAGGATTGTTCTGATTGGTGGGTGGGTGGGCAGAAGGGAAATTTTGCAAAAAAAAAGGGAAAGCTTGGACCCTGGCCGGGTTGCTCAGTTGGTTAGAGCGTTGCCCCTATACATCAAGGTTGAGGGTTCAATCCCTGGTCAGGGCACATGGGAGAATCGACCAATGAAAATCAGCCAATGAATGCATAAGTAAGTGGAACAAACTGACATTTCTCTCTCCGCCCCCCCTCCCCCCCCCTTCTTTTTCTCCCTTGGAAGAAAAGGAAAGCAGGGAGGGAATATATGTACATTAACACTCACACACATACACAGGTTCATATTTGCATATATATGAAACTATGAGTTTACACCAAAACTTCCAGTTCCAATATAATGTCACAGAAGTCATTCCAGTTTTCTCCCTTCATGTGTAGCTCTTTTCCCTGACAACGAGAAATCTGGTTCCCATTATCCTTGCTTTCTATGTACTTAACTTTCAATTCCCCCATATGTAACCAATCTCCCATCGCTGGTGCTAGCCCCTTTGCTGTGCAGCTGCCCTCTTCATCCTACATTTTAGATTGGGCTGCTCTTCACTCAGGTTCCAATCTATGTCAGGCTGCCTTCCCACAGGGACACCATGAAAAGGCTCCAACATGCAGTCACTCACTGCCCTCCCCCCCATCCCTTACCTCTGCCCAATGTGGGCACACTCCTCGCCTTGGTTGGACTCTGACACTGCCCACCCACCTAATGGCTTTTGGTTTGAATTATTCAGGATGAGGGAGGGTTATGATTATTTTTAAACTAGAGGCTCAGTGCACGAAATTCGTGCATGGTAGGGTTCCTAGGCCAGGTTGGAGATCAGGGCCTTCTGGCTGCTGACCAGGGCCTGCCTTTGTTCCACGCCGCCCCCTGGTGGTCAGCGCCTGTCATTGCTAGCGATCAAACTCCTGGTCTCCTGGTTGAAGTCCTGAGGGGACACTTTGCATATTAGCCTTATATATATATATATATATAGGTTCCTATTTAAGCTACTGTGGGAGGGCAGTAGCAAATATTGGAAAACTGGCTAGGAGACCATTGTAATGGACCAGGTGATAGATGATGAGCTTGGACTAGGGTGGTGTTAGTTCATGTACAGAGAAATGAAGAGAACAAATAGGAGGTAATATGTGTAGGATTTGGTGAGGAATTGGTCATCCTGGGGAACAGAAAGATATTTGAAAGCACATTCCTACTTCAGATACTTGACATCAGGAATGTCCACTTGGTTCAGGGAAATCAAAGCCTTGCCAGCCTCAGCATAATAATTCAAAACTTGATACACTGCATGAAATATGTTACAACAAAGGGACTTCTTTGTTTCATTTTTAGTTCCAGCTGGAGAATTGCTACTCATCTTTCCAGACCCAGTTCATGTTTTTTCTGAAAATGATTTTCTGTAAGCCATTCAAACAGATTTGATCACACCATTTTCTATTATCGCATTTATCATACCATAATATAATTACATTTCATTGGTTTGTCTACTATAATGAATTCTTTGAGATTAGGAATAATTTTTTTTCTTTTTTTTTTTTTGCTTTGCAATACTCTAAATATTGGGTGCATTAAAGATCTGCTTCAAAGTACAATGATACAACGAGACCTTATTTTCTGTTATTATAATTTGGGCCATTTCAAACAAACACATTCCTCTGAAGACTTCTGGTCAAGATGGTGATGTAGGTAAATGCGGTACTCGCCTCCTCCCACAAGCACATAAAAATTTAAACTACAGAACAACCATCATTCAGAACCACCTGAAACCTTGCTGAATGGAAGTCCTACACTAGGGAATTAAGGAAGAAGCCATATCAAGACTGGTGTGTGTGTGTGTGTGTGTGTGTGTGTGTGTGTGTGTGTGTGTGTGTGTGTGTGTAGGGGAGGCGGAGATGCAGAACGTGCTGGTCCCACACCCATGTGTGCAGATAAAAATCAGGAGGGATTTTTGTCTTCCTCAGCCCCACACCAGGCTCCCCATCCAGGGTTCCAGTGCTAGGAAGAGAAGTCCCCACAACTTCTGGCTCTAAAAACCAGTGAGGCTGAGGAAGACAGAGAGCTGCTGGAGTCCCAGTCACTCTGACTCCCTCCCTCTGAGTTCCAGCACAGGGGCAGCAGCTTGCAAAGCACCAGAGGGATGTGGGGAGGAACTGAATTGTCCTGTGCTGGCAGAGACCATTGTCCCTTTGATGAAACCTGTCTACCCCCCTATCCTCCCCCCCGCCCGCCCCCACCCCCCAATCGAATTTTATTTACTTTTCCATCAATGCCTAGTTAGGGCAGTGCTTGGCGTCTATTCAATACATGCATTACAATAAACTGAAGGCTCAGTATTTATTATATGCAGAGAGGAAAGAATAGTTCTTTGTTCCTAAAAGTCCTTATTGTCTGGCCTCAGGGGGGAGGACGTGGAGAACACACCCATTCACATGTAGAAATATACAGTAATATGTTGAGTGAGTGATTTAAACAATATATTTCATAGGGACTCCATTTTGAGCTGAAGTGCTCAAAGTAGAATGAAAGAACATTATGGGTGTTTCTAAATAAAGAATTCCTGAACAGACTTGGAATTTTAGAACCAGGTAGAAACTTTAAAGTTCCTTAAACTCATAGGGGAGGAAACAGGTCCAGGAAGGTTGATGAGTATGACTTGCCTAAAGACACTCAAATCTAAATGATTGAAATGGAATATAACCTGTTTTCTGTTTTCTTAGCCAGTGTGAAATGATAATGAGAAGCATAATAAGTGAAACTTACCTATATTCCCAGGTATTATATCAAGCATGTTACTTATCTTAACATTTTTAATTGTCACAACAACTCTATGAAGTAAGTGCATTTATTATGTCAAGTTTAGAGATGAGAAATCGGAGGCTAAGAATGGTTAAGCTACTAGCCCAACATTGCCGTTAGTAATGGTAGACGTTGGATTCCAACCTGGGCAGATGTGGAGTCCATAAGGAAACGCCACAATCAGTTCATTGAAGTACTTTTATTATTATTATTATTATTTTATTTTTATTGATTTTTTACAGAGAGGAAGGGAGAGGGATAGAGAGTTAGAAACATCAATGAGAGAGAAACCTCGATCAGCTGCCTCCTGCACACCCACCACTGGGGATGTGCCTGCAACCAAGGTACAGGCCCTTGACTGGAATCGAACCTGGGACCCCTCAGTCCCCAGGCCGACACTCTATCCACTGAGCCAAACCGATCAGGGCCATTGAAGTACTTTTTGATAGCATTTATTTAAGCTAAGTAAGGTGTTATTGTCACAGAGTTTTTAATAACAAAATAACCCATCACATAGCTTGATTTGGGGGATAAATTGTAATATTTTATTAGGTCAGAACTAATTTGTAAAGACAAATTGATTAATGTTTTAAAATCACCTACAGCACTAACTAGTGGATTTGGCATTCAACATATGTGTTGAATTCAGTTGAATTTGTAGTTGTTCATATTTCTATGATAATTGTAATTTTATATTTTTATCTCCAATAAGCAGGTTTGCCTCCAGCTGTAACTGACCTTTCTTTTGTGCTTATTTCCTTACATTCCAATTATTGTGACACTACATTTCATTAAAAATGTTACGTGGTAATTAACACTTTAGTTTGTTTTTTTTTTTTGGCACTAATTCCTACATAAATATTTGCTAAGATGAATTGATAGCAAACACAAAGCAAGTATGGATTGACAGTCCTAGTGAAATACTTTTTCTTTCCATTTTACTTGATAAACAACAGAAGACCAGGAGATCAGATTACTAATTGATAAAATGTGCCAGAATAACAAGTAGCCTCGGACCAGAAATTTTGAGGAAACCCTGAAATATGGAAGACAAAGTGTTGAATTAACAAACAAAATCACTGAGCAAAGCCCAAAGGAGAATGCTGCAAAATGTGAGGATGGCTCTGGTTGTTTTTAAGAACAAAATGACACAGGAATGAAGAAATTAGAGATGTTGGTTGGTTGAGGCATTGCCTTTAGGGTAGCTATACAGGTTGACCCCTGTGCCCACTGTCCCTACAATCATGATTTGATGACTTACTAGAATGGCCCATCAGACTAAGACTATAATCGTACTGATGGCTAAGCTTTATTACAGGGAAAGAATTTGAAACAAAGGCAGCAAAGGGAAAAGGTGTGTGGACAGAATCTGGAGGAAATCAGGTGGAAGCTTGTAAGCATCCTCTCCCAGCGGAGTCACACAGGAAACACAACTCATGCTGGAGTTTTAACAATACGTGTACAGGGTTGTGTACAAGGGAATTTATTAGGGAACAAGTGACTAATTTATTAGGGAACATGTCTTACTGGGAGCAAGACATGTAGGCATCCTCTGCTTGGCAGGCACCAAAATTCTAGACTCTCCAAAGGAAAGTAGATGTTTAGCACAAATCACATTTTTTTTAGAGTTCAGGCATAGTGAGCCATTCTTGTCAATCAAGAACATTTTTTGTGACTGAGCCAATCCTATATAATAAAGAGGTAATATGCAAATTGACCACAACACCCTCACACAAGATGGCTACCCCCATGTGGTCAAAGATGGCCACCACAAGATGGCCAGCCGGGGAGGGCAGTTAGGGGTGATCAGGCCAGCAGGGGAGGACAGTTGGGGGCAACCGGGTCTGCAGGGGAGGAGGGCAGTTGCAGGGGACCAGGCCTGCAGGGGAGGGCAGTTATGGGGGACCAGGCTGGCAGGGGAGGGCAGTTGGGGGTGATGAGGCTGCCAGGGGAGGGCAGTTGGGGGCAATCAGGCCAGCAGGGGAGCAGTTAGGCATTGATCAGGCTGGCAGGGGAGTGGTTAGGGGCAATCAGGCAGGCAGGCAGGCAGGTAGGCGAGTGGTTGGGAGCCAGCAGTCCTGGATTGTGAGAGGGATGTTTGCCGATTTAGGCCTGATCCCACGGGGGGGGGGGGGGGGGTTGCCATATTGGAGAGAGTGCAGGCTGGGCTGAGGGACACCCCCCATCCCACAAGTGCACGAATTTCATGCACCGGGCCTGTAGTGGATACAATTCAGGGAAGATCTTACATGAGAGGAAATGGAAAAGGACTTTATATGAAGCCCTTTTTATATGAAAACTAGGGGCCCGGTGCACGAAATTCGTGCACTGGGTGGCAGGGGGGAGTGTCCCTCAGCCCAGCCTGCCCCCTCTCACATACTGGGAGCCCTCAGGCATTGACCCCCATCACCCTCCAATAGCAGGATCGGCCCCTTGCCCAGGCCTGATGCCTCTGGTCTAGGCGTCCGGCCGGGGCAGCAGGGACCCGCAGCTGCAGTGGCCCCACGATCGTGGGCTTCGCTTTAGGCCCAGGCAAGGGACCCCTAGCTCCTGGGACTGCCAGCTTCGACGGTGCCCAGCTCCCATCGCTGGCTCCACCCCTACTTCCTGCTATCACTGGCCAGGGCAGAAAAGGCACCTGATTCTCTGATCATGGCTGGGGGGCAGGGCAAAGGCGGCCCCAGGGCCGCCTTTGCCCTGCCCCCCAGCTCTTAGCTCCCCCCTGGGTTTCCAATCACTGTCAGTGGCAGGGGGCTTCTTCCTGCTTTCCCTTTCGCCTCCCTGCATTGTGCCTACATATGCAAATTAACCGCCATCTTGTTGGCAGTTAACTGCCAATCTTAGTTGGCAGTTAATTTGCATATAGCCCTGATTAGCCAATGAAAAGGGTAGCTCGTACGCCAATTACCATTTTTCTGTTTTATTAGTGTTGATGACTTCAAATATGTATGATGAAAATATACAAAGGAATAAATCAGGGTAAAATTTTAGAATAAAGGTGTCTGAGTCTGATTCCTTATAGGTTGTCCTCTCAGAAGGGACTGGGCCTTTTGCTGAGCTCCATGGAAATCAGCTACAGCTGAGCGTTTAAGGATCTCAATGTTGGTAGAATTCTGAAATGATGGATCAAGCCCTGTTGGCTATCAGAACTAGGTGATTTGGGGCCCTGGCATTTGGGTGGCGTCCGTGAAAGTTGGCATTTTAGTTGTGAACGTTTCTTTCAGGGAGACACTGAGGGTGTGATTGTATTGTTGGAATAAGCCAGATGGAGAAAGCAGGGATGTGCCCATTGGTTTCCCCGTCTCTTTGGAGGATTGCAACCGGCCTCTAGATGCATGTTAAGTTAGAAGCCGATCCTCAGGCAGCTGCTTGTAAAGTATGCAATCAGACCTCTTTCAGGGAAAAACTGGGACATGAATGTTTTTGCCTGTTCCTTCTTTTTAAAAAATATTTTTATTGGTTTTAGAGAGAAAGGAAGAGGGAGGGAGGGAGGGAGGGAGAGAGAGAGAGAGAGAGAGAGAGAGAGAGAAACATCAATGTGAGAGTGAAACATTGATCTGCTGCCTCCTGCATGGCCCTTACCAGGGATAGAGCCCTCAACCCAGGCATGTGTCCTAACCAGGAAATGAACCAGCAATCTTTTGGTGCACAGGATAATGTCCAACCCACTGAGACACACTGGCCATGGCTGCCTGTTTCTTCTATGTTGAGCCCTGGGGGACAACCGTGGCAAGTGCAAGCCATGCTTGCTCTCACAGCCAGGCAGTTAGGGGTCCTATTTTTCAGGCAGCAGCCAGAAAAGATGAGGCTTTAGACTAGTGGTTCTCAACCTGTGGGTCACGACCCCTTTGGGGGGCGAACGACCCTTTCACAGGGGTCGCCTAAGACCATCGGAAAACACATATACAATTACATATTGTTTTTGTGATTAATCACTATGCTTTAATTATGTTCAATTTGTAACAATGAAAATACATCCTGCATATCAGATATTTACATTACGATTCATAACAGTAGCAAAATTACAGTTATGAAGTAGAAACGAAAATAATTTTATGGTTGGGGGTCACCACAACATGGGGAACTGTATTAAAGGGTCGCGGCATTAGGAAGGTTGAGAACCACTGCTTTAGACAATGCTGAACCCTGGGAGGATAGCTGTGGCCAGTGTCCATACACCCTTTAGGAACTGCTTCTTTGTTCACCACAGTCCCATGGGTGTCATGGACACTAACCTTTTTGGCCCTCAAGAGCCAGGTGTCTTGGGGGCCTATCCCTTGGGTGGGAGTCTTAAAAGTTGAGTTGCTAGATGTGAGGTCTAACCCTTCACTTGTCAGAAAGAAGCTAGAAGCTGGGGGGTTCTTTCCCGATTGTTTGGTGCTGTGCTAGGGAGGGATTTTTGGTGAGGATGTGTCTCAGCGTTTTCTACCAGTCTTGTGGCACTCTCTCATTTGCCCGTGTGCAGGAGTCACTGAGCTAGTGTCTAGATCTCTTTCAGAGGGAATTGCTCCGTGCATGGCTGCACATTTGGTGCATTGATGGCAAGAGGAAAGTTCAGGAGCCTCCTTTGTCACCATCTTGTTCCCTCCTCCTCCACCAATTTCTTTCTAAGAACCATTTTAGTGGCATCCCATAAATTTTGATACCTTGTATTTTCATTCTTATTCAGTTCAAAATATTTTCTAATTTCCCTTGTAATTCTTCTTTGGTCAATGGGGGATTTAGACCTAACAAAGGGAATAGACTAGTGCTTCCCTCAAACAATTGTGAGAAAGTAAGCGAACCATTGTAGAAGTGACATTGGTTCATTGTCAGAGAAGATGTTTAGGAACAGAGCCTGACACATACTAATTGCTACAGTATCAGCTATTATTTTTACTGTTTGGGTTTCCTTATTCTGCTTTAAGGAGAAACCTGGATTTTCTCTTACTCCTGATACTATAAACCCTGGGGGTCATTTAAACCAATGTTTACTCTCTTATACCCTTGGTTACTACCTGTCTGAGATCAAATGCTTTGAGGGCACCGGCTTTCTTAAAGTTGCCAAAATGAAATTGGTCTCTGTAATTAAGCAGGCTCTTTGTAGGTAAGAGAGAACCACTATTTGTTTTTTGCAACTTCTGCTTGTTCTACCAGCCACGTGCCCTTTAAATTTTTGTGGCCAGAACAAGAAAACAAAGAACATGGGTGGGGTGTGTGTGTGTGTGTGTGTGTGTGTGTGTGTGTGTGTGTTTGTGTGTTAAGTCTTGCTGCTTCTTTGTCTTTTTTAATCAGAAAAGTTTACTTTCACTGCCTTGGAATGTATTACTCATTGTAACCAGGTTCAAGTTATATGACTCCCTCCTTGGTGAATTTGTTTTCCAGTACTCCTCCTACTCTACAATGTCATTTTCCACAGTTTCAGTTACCCATGGTCAACTTCAGTTTGAAAATATTAAATAAATTCCACCTCACTTCACCTCATGCCTTGGGCAGGATATCATCACAGAGGTGTGGGTACAGTACAATAAGATATTTTGAGAGTGAGAGAGCACATTTCCATAACTTTTATTACAGTATATATTTTTTACAATTTTTCTATTATTATTATTGTTAATCCCTTCCTGTTTCTAACTTGTAAATTAAACTTTATCATAGGTATGTATATACAGGAAAACACACACACACACACACACACACACACACACACACACACTTCAGAACTTTCTGAGGTTTCTGGCATCCACTCGTGGTCTTGGAAATGTATCCCCCCCCAGACAAGGGGGGACTACTATATACCTAAAGTAATTACTTTATTAAATGCTGTTGCCAGGCGTTATTTCTTTTCCCTCCTCAACATTTAAAAACATCAAACAAAACTGAATGTAATTTTTTTTTCTAATCCTCACTCGAGGATATATTTTTCTCCCCACTGATTTTCTGAAAGAGTGGAAGAGAGAGGGAAAGACAGACAGAAATATCGATGTGAGAGAAACACATCGATTGGTTGCCTCCTGCAGGCACCCTGAACAGGGCCCGGGGCAGGGAGGAGCCTGCAACTGAGGTACTACGTGCCCTTGATGGGAATTGATCCCGGGACCCTTCGTCTGTAGGCTGACGCTCTATCCACTGAGCCAAACTGGCTAGGGACTTTCGGGAGCCCCTAAACTCTTTCCAACTATCCATTATGTCAAAACTATTTTCATAGTAATAATGAGATGCTAATTGTTTTATAAACTATTTTCACAACAATAAGACATTATTTTGTTCACTCTCATTCTTTCACAAGTGTACAGTGAAGTTTTCCAAAGAGTACATGATGTGTCATATCACAGTAGATTAAATATAGAAATAAAATATGAAAATCTAGCCCTTTTTTGTAAAGCTGGACATTAAAGAAATGTGCATAAATGTAAAATCCTATTGTCTTATCAATTTTTAGGAAACTTTTCATAAATATGTGTTCTTATTTAATGGATTCATTATTTTAAAAAAGGATCCCGGGACCCTTTCTCTGACTGGCTTATTTCACTTAGCATAATGCTCTCCAGTTCCATCCATGCTGTTGCAAATGGTAAGAATTCCCTTTTCTTTTCTTTTTTACCGCAGCGTAGTATTCCATTGTGTAGATGTACCACAGTTTTTTAATCCACTCACCTGCTGATGGGCCCTTAGGCTGTTTCCAAATCTTAGCTATGGTCAACTCCATTTTTAATTCATATATCCTATGCCTCCCTGCTCTTTGCACTGCCACCTCCTCCAACCCCAGGTATCAATTCTGCCAGATCAATTACCTTGGTTCCTAAATTTTATGAGTCCTTGGTGACTTGGGAGACAAAATTGCATGGAGAGGTATAAAGAGATAAGAATAGGAACAGTGAGCTTTAAAGAACCGAGGTTTTAGTATTTTTTCCTATAGTCCTTATATTCATACTAGAGGCCGGGTACACAAATTCGTGCACAGGTGGGGTCCCTGGGCCTGGCCGGTGATCGGGGCCCATCGGGGCAGCCGGCCATGGGGAGGGACCATGGGGGGCAGCTCCCGCGTTGAGCGTCTGCCCCTTGGTGGTCAATGCGTGTCATAGTGACTGGTCAACCGGTTATAACGGTCGCTTAGGCTTTTGTATATATAGATAACCAAGGCAACAAGAACTGACCAGAGCTAGAACCTTATCATTAATGATGGTCTGTAATATATGTCAGACGTTCTATTAGCTACTTTATGTTTTTTCATTTTCTTAATCCTGACTCATTTTATGAATGAGGAAACCAAGGTTCAAAGAAGACAAGTGATTTGGTCAAGACCATACAGCTAGTTGGCAGAGTTGGGATTCCCTGCCTGGCTTGATTAGCTCCCAGGCCACATGAGCAAGAGGTGCCTTTTAATCCTTTTGTGATATTTCTTCTTTAGGGAGGTCTGGACCATAATAGATGTTTAATAAATACATTTATGTAGAATGGAGGCACACATCTGACCCAACCCAAGAGCTGAGTGCTACTTAGTTGTTTTATGGTTCTTTCTCTTTTCTCTGAGATCATTCCTGCTTCCTGATTAGAATCAGAATTTCTAACTGTTCCCTTTGTTCATAAAAGCATTATATTCAGGTATCTTTTAGCATGGAGAGTCACTGACCTTTCAAGAGCTGTGAAAATTAATGTGTGCAGATAGGCTTGTTTTTTTCCAGAATGTAAAGTTGGAATTAATATACGAGGAACTCAAAAATAAATTGCTACTGGGGACTGAAGAGTTATTAGAAAGAAAGATCAAATCCCAAGTAGGATTTTTAATTTAACATGAAACATATATCTTGAAATTCTTACCCACACTCCCTCCCCAAAAAGATATTCTATCTTGCTTTCATTAGTCTCTCTAGAACAATTTGGTTGGTTCAAATATACTTTAGCAATCAATTTAAAATACATGAACAGTTTCATATCATTAACTTTCATTTCTATTTGCAATTATAACTTGAATTTTTAAAAAGTAATGGTTATTTTTTTAGAAAGTACTTCGTGTGAAAGATCACAAGGAAGAAAGTGAATAATTCACACAAATCTGAACTGTTACATTTTAACTATTACCCATTGACTCATTTTATTTCTAACAGAAAAGACTTGAATTTTTACCAGTCACATCAACAGTGGTGAGAGAACTCTACCAGCCACTTTGCTAATAGAGTTAGATTGACTTCAGACAAAAATTATTAATATGCATATGAGTTAAGAGAGATCTAAATAACTAAGAAAGTAGCTTTTAAAAGTATTGTTCTAATTTAATATTATGTTCATATTTTCTTATTCAAAAATATATATTTTAAAATAGTTTTTATAATTATGAAAAATAAGACAGTATGTCTTTATTTTCTCTAATCCTATCTGCTAGTTCATTGCACATATTTGATGTGGTGCATCACCTATAACCTTATAAACATTTCTCTTACTCCTCACTAGAGTGCAGACTTGTATCCTTCACCAAAAGTAGCACAGTGCTTTTTATATTGTGTGTATTCAATAAGTACTTACATGCACAAATTATTACTTATCACATATGCTAAGGTTTCTCTCATAATTTTAAATTCAACTCTATATTGGTTTCTTTAGAGGAACCGAGATACTAGAGCCCAAATTTAACCGAGTCTTTCTTATTACTTATTTATATTCTTTAAAAGAGTGTTCACATAGCCAAAACCGGTTTGGCTCAGTGGATAGAGCGTCGGCCTGCCGACTGAAAGGTCCCAGGTTCGATTCCAGTCAAGGGCATGTACCTGGGTTGCGGGCATATCCCCAGTAGAAGATGTGCAGGAGGCAGCTGATCGATGTTTCTCTCTCATCGATGTTTCTAACTCTCTATCTCTCTCCCTTCCTCTCTGTAAAAAATCAATAAAATATATTAAAAAAAAAAGAGTGTTCACATAAAATGCAGTAATCACCTAAACAATGGTTAAAATGGTCTCATTAGCATTTTCTCAGTGAGTTACTTTTGTTGGAATAAATGTCCTGTTCTTTGATCACACTTGAGAGATCACAGATCCTCTGTCATGTCTTTGAAGACTGGCCTAGAATCACAAGAGAGTAAAACCAGTAGGTAGCTTCGGACAAATCTAGCACTCTCAGTCATTTGGACATAGGTTTAAAAGTAAACAGACATTAATTGTTGAAAGTATTACAGATGTCTCCTCCAACCCCCCCAGCCCCCGCCCACATTGACCCCTTTCACCCTGCATCCGTGCCACCTGCCCCCCCGCCCCCCCAGGCCTACCACACTATTTTAAAAAATTTTTAAATTCTTTATTGTTTAAAGTATTACGTAAGTCTCCTTTTCCCCCCATTGACTTCTCCCCGGCTGCCCCCACCCCCTACCACATGCCCTCCCTGTCCCATGTCTGTGTCCATTGGTTATGCTTATATGCATGCGTACAAGTCCCTTGGTTGATCTCTTACCCCCTCACCACCCGCCTTCCCTCATAGTTTGGACAGTTTATTCCATGCTTCTATGACTCTGGTTCTATTTTTTTTCATCAGTTTATGTTGTTCATTATATTCCACAAATGAGTGAGATCATGTGATATTTATCTTTCTCTGACTGGCTTATTTCACTTAGCATAATGCTCTGCAGTTCCATCTATGCTATTACAAATGGTAAGAATTCCTTCCTTTTTACAGCAGCGTAGTATTTCATAGTTTTCTAATCCACTCATCTACTGATGGGCCCTTAGGCTTGCTTCCAAATCTTAGCTATTGTAAGTTGTGCTGCTATGAACACAGGGGTGCATATATACTTTCTGATTGGTTTTTCTGTTTTCTTGGGATATATTCCTAGAAGTGGGATTACTGGGTCCAATGGAAGTTCCATTTTTAATTTTTTTAGGAAACACCATACTGTTATCCACAGTGGCTGCACCAGTCTGCATTCCTACCAGCAGTGCAAGAGGGTTCCTTTTTCTCCACATCCTCTCCAGCACTTGTCATTTGTTGATTTGTTGATGATAGCCATTCTGACAGGTGTAAGATGGTACCTCATTGTTGTTTTGATTTGCATCTCTCAGATGATTAGTGACTTTGAGCATGTTTTCATAGGTCTCTTGGCCTTCTGTATGTCTTCTTTCATAAAGTGTCTATTTAAGTCCTTTGCCCATTTTTTTAAAAATATATTTTATTGATTTTTTACAGAGAGGAAGGGAGAGAGATAGAGAGTCAGAAACATCGATGAGAGAGAAACATCGATCAGCCGCCTCCTGCACATCCCCTACTGGGGATGTGCCCGCAACCCAGGTACATGCCCTTGACCGGAATCGAACCTGGGACCTTTCAGTCCACAGGCCGACACTCTATCCACTGAGCCAAACCGGTTTCAGCCTTTGCCCATTTTTTGACTGGATTGTTTATCTTCCCTTTGTTAAGTTGTATGAGTTCCCTGTAAATGTTGGAGATTAAACCCTTATCTGAGATAGCATTGGCAAATATGGTCTCCCATGCAGTGGGCTTTCTTGTTGTTTTGTTGATGGTTTCTTTTGCTGTGCAGAAGCTTTTTATTTTGATGTAGTCCCATTTGTTTATTTTCTCCTTAGTTTCCATTGCCCTAGGAGCTGTATTCGTAAAGATATTGCTATGACAAACGTCTGCTATTTTGCTGCCTATGGCTTCTTCTAGGATTTTTATAGTTTCCTGTCTTACATTTAAATCCTTTAACCATTTTGAGTTTATTTTTGTGTATGGTATAAATTGGTGATCTAGTTTCATTTTTTTGCATGTATCTGTCCAATTTTCCCAACACTGTTTATTGAAGAGACTGTCTTGACTCCATTGTATGCTCTTGCCTCCTTTGTCAAATATTAATTGAGCATAATGGCTTGGGTTGATCTCTGGGTTCTCTGTTCTGCTCCATTGGTCTATATGTCTGTTCTTGTGCCAGTACCAGGCAGTTTTGAGAATAGGGCTTTGTAGTATAGCTTGATATCTGGTATTGTGATCCCTCCAACTTTGTTCTTCTTTCTTAAGATTACTGGGTCTTTTTTTAAAAAATTCCAGATGAATTTTTGGAGAGTTTGTTCTAGGTCTTTGAAGTATGCCATTGGTATTTTAATGGGGATTGCATTGAATCTATAGATTGCTTTGGGTAGTATGGACATTTTAATGATGTTGATTCTATGAACATGGTATGTTCTTCCATTTGCTTATGTCTTCCTCTATCTTTTTTTTCATGGTTTATAATTTTCTGAGTACAGGTCCTTTACCTCCTTGGTTAAATTTATTCCTAGGTATGTTAATTTTTTTGTTGCAATGGTAAATGGGATTGTTTTTTTTAGTTTCTCTTTCTGTGAGTTCATTATTGGTGTATAAAAAAGCCATAGATTTCTGGGTGTTTAATTTTGTATCCTGCTACATTGCCAAATTCATTTATTCTAGTAGTTTTTTGATGGAGTCTTTGGGGTTTTCTATGTCCAATATCATGTCATCTGTGAATAATGACAATTTTACTTCTTCTTTTCCAATTTGGATGCCTTTTATTTCTTCTTCTTGTCTGATCACTATGGCTAGCACTTCCAGTACTATATCGAACAGGAGTGGTGAAAGTGGGCATCCCTCTCTTGTTCCTGTTCTTAGGGGAAATGGTTTTAGTTTTTGCCCATTGAGTATAATGTTGGCCGTAAGGTTGTCACATACGGCTTTTATTATGTTGAGGTATGATCCCTCTATTCCCACTTTGCTGAGTTTTTATCAGGAAAGGGTGCTGGATTTTGTCAAATGCATTTCTCCATCAATTGATATGACTATGTGATTTTTGTCTCTCAATTTATTTATGTGATGTATCACATTTATTGATTTGTGGATATTGTACCAGCCTTGCATCCCTGGAATAAATCCCACTTGGCCATGGTGTATGATCTTTCTAATGTAATGCTAGATCCGACTTGCTAGAATTTTTGTTGAGGATTTTAGCATCTATGTTCATCAGGGATATTGGCCTGTAATTCTCTTTCATTGTGTTGTCTTTATCTGTTTTTGGGATTAGGGCAGTGGTTCTCAACCTTCCTAATGCTGCGGCCCTTTAATATAGTTCCTCATGTTGTCGTGACCCCCAACCATAAAATTATTTTTGTTGCTACTTCATAACTGTAATTTTGCTATTGTTATGAATCGTAATGTAAATATCTGATAATGCAGGATGTATTTTCATTGTTACAAATTGAACATAAAGCATAGTGATTAATCACAAAAGCAATATGTAATTATATATGTGTTTTCCGATGGTCTTAGGCGACCCTGTGAAAGGGTCGTTTGACCCCCCAAAGGGGTCGTAACCCACAAGTTGAGTTACGCTGGATTAGGGTAATGTTGGTTTCATAGAAGGAACTTGGAAGTGTGCCTTCCTCTTGACTTTTTTGGAATTGTCTGAGAAGGATAGGTTTTAGTTCTTCTTTGAATGTTTGGTAAAACTCTCCTGTGAAGCCAGCTGGCACTGGGCTTTGTTTTGCTGGAAGCTTTTTGATGACTGCTTCAATTTCCTCCTTAGTTATTGGCCTGTTGAGATTTTTTTTTATTCTTCTTGATTGAGTTTTGGAAGGTCGTATTTTTCTAGGAATATGTCCATTTCTTCTAGGTTGTTTAGTTTTTTGGAGTAGAGTTGCTCATAGTCCTTTTTTTTTTTTTTTTTTAACAATCTTTTGTATTTCTGTGGGGTCTGTTGTAGTTTTGCCTCTTTCATTTCTGATTTTGTTTATTTAGGTCCTCTCTCTTTGCTTCTTGGTGAGCCTGACTAGAGGTTCATCAATCTTGCTTATCCTTTCAAAGAACCAGCTCTTGGTTTCATTGATCTTTTGTATTGTTTTTTTTTGGGTCTCTATTCCATTTATTTCTGCTCTGATCTTTATTATTTCCTTTCTTCTGCTCACTCTGGGCTTTTCTTGTTGCTCTCTTTCTAGTTCTTTAAGATGTAGAGTTAGATAATTTATTACCAGTTTTTCTTGTGGGTTTTTTTTTTTTTTTTGAGGTAGGCCTGTAATGCTATGAACTTCCCTCTCAAGACTGTTTTCACTGTGTTCCATAGGTTTTGGATTGTTGTGTTTTCATTGTCATTCATTTCCAGGATTTTTTTAATCTCTCTGGTAATGCAATCATTGTTTAATAGCATACTATTCAGCCCCCAAGTGTTTGAATTTTTTGATTGTTTCTATTCCTACCACACTATTGTCTGTGTCCATGGGTTATGCATATATTCATATAGATTCTTTGGTTAATCTCTTCCCTTTCCCCCTTTCCTCTGAGATTCCTTGTTCTCTTCCATGCTTCCATGTCTCTGGATCTGTTTTGTTCATCAGTTTATTTTGTTAATTATATTCCACATATAAGTGAAATCATGTGATACTTGTCTTTCTCTGACTGGCTTATTTCACTTAGCATAATACTCTCCAGGTCCCTCCATGCTATCTCAAAGGAAGAGATCCTTTTATTTATTTATTTTTTTTACAGCTGCACAGTATTCATTGTTCTTTCCATTGTTCTATAAAGATAAAATAAAATGAAACAGAGCAAGCAAACAAACAAAAGAAGTTCACATATAACTTTGACATATAAATGAGATACATAAATAAAATATAAATAAATATAAATGAAATATTAAAAAGTAAGCAGACATTAAGATTTAAGATGAAATAAAATATAACTAAACAGGGCAGGAAGAAAACAAAGTCTTCATGTCAGGAAAGAGATATTTTCCTTAATGAAAACCAATAAGAATATGCATTTCAAGGATTACATTTTTTAAATGGGAAAATCCCCAGAACTAATTTGCCATATGTTGTATTTTGGAGATAGTTAAACCACGAGAGTAAAGTGTACTCACAATGCAGCCAACCCTAGAGGAAACCACTAATTTTTACTCTTGGGAAATGTGACCTACTATGAAAGTACTTGTGTTGTCAAGAAGAGTGATATAATGGCAGAGGCAAAGAGAAAGTGGTTTTCCTCATGAGAATGGAAAATTGGAGAATAAGGTCTTGCCTATTTATTTATTTAGGGAAAAAACAGGACTAGATGACCAGCAGTGTGCAGCAGCCTGAAAACCATGATCAAGAGCAGGGATCACAGGAGAGTGAGACGGACCTGGGTTCGAACCCCACTATGCCATTTTAGACTTGGACAAATCAATGAAGCTTTCTTATATTCTGTAAAATAGTCATAATGATGATCTCAGAGGGTTGTTTTGAAAAAGACCATGTTTTTAAAAAACTTGGTACATAATAAGCATTCACAAGTGGTAATATAAGACAAACAAGCAAGCAAACGTTTGCTTGCTTGTTTGTCTTATACAATACAAAAAACAACACGAACCACACACACACAATTTTCTAAAACTAAAAAGCAAGAAAAGTATGCTCCTGAAATTTGGTGTATCTACCAAAAGGCAACACCTGTCAACCTAACACAATCAGTAGGTTGTACCTACTTCATCACCAGGAAAAGAAATAGAGTGAATTGCCTCCTGACAGTAGACAGTGAGCTATTTAGTACAGAGTTTATCTAGAAGCGTTAGTTATCCTGATGCCTGTAATTCCTAGCCTGGTTTCCTTTGTGAAGGTTGATGGTGGGGTGGAGAGTTGAGTCAAACAGGGGTCAAGACGCCAACATTATTACTCATAAAGGACTGTCAGGGATAGACATAGACATGCAGCCTGTCTCTAATATTTAAGAATATTGAAACAGGTTACTGCCTGATCCTCCTGTTAGTTGACAAGTACTGCCAAGTGTCTGTAGTCATTCCTTGGAAACTAGAGGTCTCATGGCCAAATACACTGTGTTCTCGTGTTCTCCCACATGAGTATATTTAGAGATGAAATCAGTTTGAAATGAACATTAGCAGTCTTAAAGGGGAAATGAAGTCATAACCAGACAGTTTTATCTTTTTGCCTTGGTGACAGGGTATGTTAAGTGCTCACTGCATTCAAATGTTTCTGGGCTTTAAAAAAGTATATATTTTTTCTTGGTAAGAATAGGTACAAAAAGGAGAAGAAGAAAAAAAACCTCATATCTGCCACCCAAATATAATTACTACTAGCACTTTTCTGTGTATCATTCAGTTTTTACAAATCTGTAAAGATACTGAAATATTTTAAATCTGCTCTTCCTTTTCAAAATTATAAATATTTTAAATGTTTTAACATCTTTATAAACATATTTAATAATAGCATAGTGTATAATATTTCACTAAATAGATTTAGCACAATTTAAGTAATCACGCCATTGTTATTTCCAGATTTTTAAGTTGTTTCCAGATTTCGCTTTGCTGATATAAATAATGCTGGTGTATCATTCTGCATAAAACCTTTTGCTGTTTTACATTTCTTACTTTAAGATAGATTCTCCAGAATTGAATTTTAGAGTTCTAGGTATACAGGGGTGGGTCAAAGTAGGCGTACAGTTTTATTGTGACATTCTTTTGAGTTAATAAAGCCATCGCAATAAACATAATCTGCATGTATTTTTTCATATGAACTGTAAACCTACTTTTGCCCACCCTGTTTTTAGGGTATAAGGCATGTTCCCTCAAGGCATTTTTAGTAGGAGGCAAAGAACCACTTTCTCGGATAAAAACCTAACTGGTGCCCTGCAATCTGGTGCCTGAAGATTATCCCGACGGGTTATATTTTAGAAATCTCAATGGGGGGTACTCCCGTATATGCGAGTTGTAAACCATTTAGCCGCTGCTACCAGGAGAAAATGTAAACCTTCTTTGCTGCTCTTCTGATGTAAAGGAGAAGCTTAACAGAAAACTGAACATATTCTTTCACCTTGATAAATTCCTTAAGGAAGGGGAGAGGAACTAATATTTGTTGAGTGCCGACTTGGCTTCAGGCACAGTGATGGAGTTACATAGTAGGGTTGTTGCCTCAGCTGTACCACTCATGCCTTTTCCCCTCCAAGATTCTGGTCAATAAAATACAGCACAAGAGACATGAGTTTAACAGGGCTCAACATTTCAGCCATATGACTGGTAAAGTTGGATTGAGGAGGTGAAATGTCTCCAAATTCCTTCTAAACTTAGACTTTGGAATCCATCTGTCTGTCATATCTACCCGCTTACAGGTGAGCAGCCAGAGTTGATCAGCATGCCCTTTTGATCTGCTTATCACATAAGGATTAAAAACACAGGTGTTCACTGTGTGAGCGCAGGCTTACAGAGTATATTTACCGGTGTTCACTAAGTAAGAGTAGGCTCCAGAGGACATGAGGCAATCTCCTGTCCACATGGCCATGCAGTCCTTGCCTTTTGGTCAACACAGGCTCCTGGAGAGCTGCCTCTCCATGAACCCAGTCAGACCAGCCACTCCTCCTCCCCTGGGGAGTGCTGTAGAGGGGTTGGGCCCTCATGGAAACCTGAGAAAGGGAAATACTTCCTCAAGTTATCACAAATAGCCTTTAATAAGATTATTATGAAGATCAGAGCCATACTTATGGGTAGGGAACCTGAAGTTCAGATATGGTCTACAATTTCTTAAGGTCACATAACTAAGTGACCAGTGGCTGAATAAACATTCAAACTCAGATGTGCCAGACCCCAGGTATTACTGGTGGAAGTGGGGTTCCTGGGGTGCTGTCAGGAAAAGAATTTCCTGAGGCCCCCACGGGAGGATGGAGGTTTGTGGAGAGTTTTATTGATAATATAAAATTAAGCGGGTTCCCCTCCAAGATCCTATCTCTGTCCATCTTGCCATTTAAATCCAATCTTGTCTTCAGCAGGGAGAGAATAAAGGCTACTGCCTACAGCTTTTGCTCCATATTAAAGTCCAGTCCAGTCCAGCAACCTTTTTCTACCTATTTCATATTGAGTCATAGGCTGCAATCCTTCCTAAATCAACATCCATGAGCAAACTTCAGGTCTTTTTTAAGGTTAAGTGCCAAATTTATTATGTTAAGTATTTCTTAACCATTTAGCATGTATCAAACTGTGCTATACTTTTAAAAATTAGATTTCCATTTTTAATGTGTTATTGATGAAGTTTTTAAATTTTAAACCCTAGCCTATTTTTCCTATAAGTCTTGTGATTTTTATTGGGCAATTTTGCTTTAATGGGGTGATTTAAAAATTTTTTTTTATTGATTTCAGAAAAGGAGAGGGGGCGAGAGAGCGAGCTAGAAACATCAACGATGAGAGAGAATCATTGATCAGCTGCCTCCTGCACGCCCCACACTGGGGATTGAGCCGGCAACCCAGGTATGTGCCCGGACCGGGAATGGAACAGTGACCTTCTAGTTCATAGGTTGACCCTCAACCACTGAGCCATGCCAGCTGGGCTAATGGAGTGACTTTTAGGAATATAAATATTCCATTACAGCAGAAATAATTATACATATTTTCTGGTGATTTGAAATACTGCTTTTATTTTTTATTAAATTTCTGTATGTGCCTTTCCTATTTTGTTTCATGGCTAGTCTGACTATCCATATGCCAATGCCACATAATTTTAATTATTAAGGCTTGATACTATTTTAATAGCTAATAGAGCTAGCTAATCCTCTTCCTTCTACTCACCTCCCTCAACCCATAGTTCCTATATTTCAGAGTTTTCCTGTCCTACTTTGCTTTCTTATTTTTCCATGTGGACTTTTGAATCAATTTTATGAACTCTAGGAAAAGATTTTGATGATTTAAATGGAGTCACATTAAATTAATGAATTAATACAGAAAGAACTGACATCTTTATAATATTGATGAAATATCTTCAGAAAATGCCTTCCATTGCTCAAGGCTATTATATTTGTGTTTTTCAGAAGTGTTTTAATGATTTTTTCTCATAGAGATATTTACATTTCTTATTAAGTATATTTCTAGCATTTCATATGTTTTTTTTGTTGCTATGGTAAATGGGATCTTAGTTTCCATTATATCATTTAAATGGTGGTTGTTTTGATAAAGTCTATTGATTTCTATATCCTGCTACCTGAGTTATTGTTTGTGGTTGTTTTTCCATTGATTTTCTTGGAGTTTCAGGTATACATCATATCAGATGACATAATTCTTCTGTTATTAAGCAAGAGAAAGCTTTTAGGGCATTTTCCAATTCACATGCCTTAAAGGCTTTTTCTTTATGGCATTGGACGTAATGCTTCCAATACATGTGAAATAGCAGTGACAGCAATTTTTCTGGGGTAGCTCTTGCTTTAAAAAAGAATGGTTCCAGTATTTACCACTTATGTGAGCTCCTGGCTTTTAGGCTGTAATATATTAAAAGCAAGTTTCTATCCATTACCAATTTAATGAGTAATTAAACCTTTATTAGTAACCCTTATTAGGAAGGAGAAGAGAATTCCTGGGTCTAACTGAGCATTGTTTGATGAAATAGGCTGTTAAGGATGTACAGAAGAAAATATAGTAACTAGAAAGCAGGCTTCTTGAATTTTTAATAAATAGTTGTGAAAATAGAACTTCTTTGAATCTACCACTGAATCTGTTTCCAATTTTACCATGATGAGAGGTGGTGATTCTGAATGGATTATGGACAAATTTGGGTGTGGAATTAGGGTGGGTGGGGAGTATAAGGGTGAGCAAAAGTAGGTTTACAGTTGCGAGTATGTGAAAGAGTTTATACATGTGCTATTATTTTTTAAAAAATATTTTTATTGATTTTTTTACAGAAAGGAAGGGAGAGGGATAGAGAGTTAGACACATTGATGAGAGAGAAACATCGATCAGCTGCTCCCTGCACACCTCCCACCGGGGATGTGCCCACAACCAAGGTACATGCCCTTGACTGGAATCGAACCTGGGACCCTTCAGTCTGCAGGCCGACGCTCCATCCACTGAGTCAAACTGGTCAGGGCTACATGTGCTATTATTTATTAACTAGAGGCCCAGTGCATGGATTCATGCACTGGTGGGACTCAGCCTGGCCTGCAGGGATTGGGCCGAAACCGGCTCTCTGACATCCCCCGAGGGGTCCCGGATTGTGAAAGGGGGCAGGCCAGGCCTAGGGACCCCACTGGTGCACAATCGGGGCTGGGGAGGGACCATGGGAAGGGTCCAGGGCGTGTTCCGCCCATCTTGCCCAGCCCTATCAGCTGGATCCCAGCGGCAAGCTAACCTACCAGTTGGAGTGTCTGCCCCCTTGTGGTCAGTGTGTGTCATAATGACCCGTCAAATGTTCGATCAGTGGGACACTTAGCGTATTAGGTTTTTATTATATAGGATTATTGTATTATTTTTATAAGAACAACTGAAAACCTACTTTTGCCCACCCTGTGTTCATGAATGAAACTTTAGCCTATATAATAAAAGCCTAATATGCTGTGTCCGTTTGTCCGTTCAACCAAAGTGTAATATGCTAATGATATGTTAAGGCCACTCAACCGCTCACTAAGACTTGCACTGACCACTAGGGGGCAGACAGTTGACTGTTTGACCAGTTGCTATGACGTGCACTGACCACCAGGGGGCAGATACTCTGACCAGTAGGTTAGCTTGCTGCTGGGATCTGGCTGATCAGGACTGAGCGAGATGGGCCAGACATTCCCTGTAGCCCTCCCATGGTCCCTCCCAGCTGGCCAACCTCCCTCATCCCTCCCTGGCCCCGATCGTGCACTGGTGGGGTCCCTTGGCCTGGCCTGCGCCCTCTTGCAATCTGGGCTGAGGGACCCTCCCTCCCAAGTGCATGAATTTCGTGCCCTGGGCCTCTAGTTAAGATACAACAGATAGTTACTAAAGATAAATATTTTTGTGACACATTTTCTGAAATACTATTCTCTTATCATTTTTTTATTGTTTAAAAATTTTAGCATGTTATAGTCTAAATCTAGATAGGTAGAAGGTAGACTATAGTAAAAAAAATCTGGGTCATGTTACTTATCTCTTTGGGCTTCATGACCTCATAAAAGTAGAAATTTATACTAGATCTCTTACATATCCCTTCCAATTCTGAAATCTTATAAATTTCTTATAAAGGACACTTCATTCTATTTTTAATGTAAATGGATACAGAAATGTAATGAAATGTATTGATCTTTTTAAGGCAAGCCATGTAAGTAAATAATGTGATTGATATAAAATGTTCTCTTGAATACCCCTACAATTATGGAAATGTTTTTATTAAGTTTTAAATTTTAGTTTATAATATATATATAGTAACTCTATGTCATTTGTCTGCTCTTACCTTTGACAATTAAACTTTGCTATCAAAGCATTTTATGGAAAAGAGTGCTTTTATTACAATGACATATTTGGTAACAACCTCCATTTGTAGAAAAATGTAGATTATTTATTGTAACCTATTAGGAATCAATATAGCAACTTAAGTAGTCTAATATTTCTTATTCTCAGTAAGTTTTCAGGATCTGAAAATCTGCCCTGTTGACAAGCTAATAATTTAGTCTCATGAATGCTGTCAGAAGGCACTTTTAAATCAGAGATAAAGGACAATTTTAAAATCACAGATAAAGGACAAGTTTTTAATCACAGCAGTAGTGGTGGCCAGAATATCAGCACTTTTGTATGGCTTCTCTGACTTCCCACAGTATAATGAGACTGAGCCTAGATAATAACTGCGTCCATAGTGGGTTGTGTTATGGGAGAGAAACCCTGAATCTTTTATAATAGACAACAAGGATCCCGATACCTGCTCTTCGCTCCGTATGACACATTATCTCTGTTTACCTAAGCTGTTCGCTATACAAATATCCTTGAAAAGATAGTCTACAACAACAGACAGTGAGTGCCTCGGCTCACAGGAAGTGCAGAAACATGAGCGACCCACAGAGAGGTGTCTCTCAACACTTACACATCTTGATACTAACTTTACATGTTCTGATTAATTTTTAATAACTCTTACATGTTTAGATAAAGATATGTCAAAACTTGAAATTTTAAGCTCAGCCTAATACATTTGTGAAGACATAAATCTGGAATAAGCAGAACTATAGAAGCTTTCATATTGGGTTAAACAATGATATGTCTAAAATGGCATGTAGCTAATTATAAAATGGTATATCTTTATTAATATTTGGTAGCAACTGAATCCCAATGCTATTATGTGAGTTATTATGATTCCTTTTCTGTCCTACTGTTATTCTTTTGACTCTGGGGAAATTACTCTGTATAAGTACCGCGAGCTAACCGATTGCGCCACTGGAGCTCCTGGGGAAATTACTCTGATGTTTTCTAAAAGTCAATCCTGGAGTGCTGTGAGTAGCAGGATGACAACTTTGCAAGTCAGTTGATAACAACTGGAAATAGACATTAGAAGATGAAATGGACAATGCTTTAGAATGGGGATTCCAAATTTGGGGTTAGCAAGAGTTGAGGGGCCATAAAATCATCATTACAAAGTAGAATGAAAATCGAGTTGCCTATGGAATTGAGAAATTTTGAGGGGACAAATGGTGCAAATTTAGTTTTATGAAAGTGATATGTTGACTTATATGCATGTATGCATAATCACGGACACAGACAATAACCATGGACACAGACAATGTGGGGAAGGTCTGGAGGGGGACATCTGTAATACTTTGAACAATAAAGATAAATTAAAAAAAATAAAGTGGATGTGTTAACAGAAAGATCTGGCAGACATCACACAGAGGCAGCCTGTCATGAATGCTGTCAGCTAAACTCCCAAGGTTTCTCAGTGAATCCAGAAGAAACTAAAATAGATTTTACTAATAAATTGTCAACTGGTTCCAGGGCTGCCTGCCAATGGCCTCCAGCCAATCATCTTCCACAAAGGAAAGTGCAATAAGTGTCCTGCTCTCAGTCTGTGTTTTGTTTTTCCAACTTAGTCTCCTCTTTGTTTTATAAACTCTGTTTTTGCTATTGTTGGTTGGAAAGTGTTTAATAACTGGCTTTAATATGAGTTACAATTTGTGTGAATATTAACTGTTTCGGAGTTACGTGTTGACAGTCCAAATTTGTGTCTTCTGCACTCATGTGCAAAATTATTTTCAAATGTATAAGCTATTTAGTTAAATACATTACAAGTTTATATAAAAGCAGTAATAAAAGCAGCTTTTAATGTGTATTTTCTCCATCAACAGATAATGATGAAGACAAAGGCTCTTATACTAACCATTATCAATTAGCCAGTATTTTAAAAATACCTATTATATACTTAGCATGGACTCAGAACACAGCTAGTTAGGAATACAAGAGAAACACAACATGTTTGAGTAATTGGTAATTATGTTGTTAAGCAGGAAAAAGATTAGTCTGGACAATAAATACGCTAACAGTTTAGAGGAGAGGTTTAGCAAGCAGAGGTCAGGGTGGGGCTGAAGGGATGGAGGGGTTATAAAGTGTGTGGTTATGAAGAAAATGTCATGAAGAACATTTTAAAAAGTTACAACAACCAGAGCAAAGTGGCAAATCACACCAACAAAGATGGAGAAAATGCATGTAGACATGGCTCCTGACTTCCCGTGGTTCAACCTCTGAGTTTCAGAGTTGATAATGATGTGAAGGCAATATGCACTCAGCAGACACTGTACCTCAAAGTTTGAATTTTGACCTTTTCCTGGGCTAGCAACATGCAGTATTATATTCTTGTGATGCGGGGCAGTGGCAAGAAAATTAGTTTGCCCAACAAGGCTAATGTAAGTGTTCTGAGCGTGGTTAAGGTCGGCCAGGCTTAGCTATGATGTTTAGGTGTTTAGGCGATTTAAATACATTTTTACCTTACAATAGTTTCATTTGGGTTTATCAGGATCTAATCCCATCATAAGTAGAGGAGCACCGATATAGGGAAAATGGGGTTTGTATAGTTGGAGTGCTGGTTATTGGTGAAACGTCTATCATTGACCAAACTCTACCCAGCCTCCCCCGAACTCTTTTTCAACTAGGCCTGACGTTTGGACTTTCGTGTTCTTCTCTGTATTGTCCAATTTTAGCGAGTATACGGCTATGTCAATGTAATTAGGACTCCCCACCCTCAATATTTGATTTGGTTCCCCATCTTCCACCATCCTTCAGTGATGTCTGGTCATCCTAGCCTGCCTCAACAAGAATCCTGTTAGGACAGTTTAGCCAGAATCCTCCTTCACCCCTTATGTTCCCTTTTAGTAATTTTCCATCCACTGAGACCATCCTACTTTTTTTCATAAATTCCCACTTGCCCACGCTCTATATGGAGGTGAGCGTGATCTCTCTCTCTCATTTCAGTATCTCAGTGGTTTCTATAGTATCGCAATATCCCCTCCTTGAGTAAAACCTTCCTCACTGTGCTTTAACAGGCACCATTGAGTATTTTTTATTCTTTAACATAGGGCAGCAGCATAGCCTTTACATGAAAGCTTATTAGAAACACAGAATCTCAGACGCCAACCTTGCATTTTTAACAAGATTTCTCAGGTGATTCATATGTACATTAAAGATTGAGAAACATTGCCAGGTGATTGGTTTTCAATGCTTGTCACTAAACCAGGACTACTTTGGGCTAAATAAAAATGCCTGGAGAACTTGTCAAAATAGAAATTCTCGGTACTCTCCACTGGAGACTCTAATTCAGTAGGTCTGAAGTCTTGGAATGTTAACAAGCTCTGCCGGGGGGTCATGATGCATCACTGCCCAGGCTTAGGCCAGTGTCTTCCAACTTTGACTTGATCTTATTCCAGATCAATGAGTCTCAACGTTGGCTGCACATTAAAATAACTTGGAGAACTCTTTAAAAATATTGATAGCTTAAGGATGAATAAAAGGAACCCTGGATTTTTTTTTTTTTAAAGAAGAGTTACATATGAGATAGACCTTTTAGGAAGATTATTTTCATCGTGATATGAAAAATGGATTAAAAAGAAATAAGGAGTGTGAAACCATTGTAATAGCATAGGGGAGAGCTGTTGTACTGAAACACTTACAATAAAAATGGAGAGGAAGATTTTGAGGGAAGAAATATTTAGAATGAAGAATGATCAGGGCTGTGAGATGAATTTATGGTAAGGAGTGTGTTCCACAGGGTAAGAGTCTGTAGAGAGGTCAGACTTGAAATTGAAGGTTGAAAAATTACTCTTGAATTGGATGGTTAAGAACTGATAGATATTTTTGACAGTATTATTCTTGTAAAGGGATGGGAACAGAATTTAAAATGCAAGAGATTGTAGAGAGAATTAATGACGAAAAAAAATATGGTTGTTGGATGAGTTTGTTTAAAATTTAACCAAGAAGACAAGAAAAAAATAATGTTTGCTAGAAAATAAAAATAGTCTAGTGAAGGTGGTGGTTGTCTTAAAGAAGGGTGAAATCTATACATTTAGCCCAAAATGGTACTGGATTAGTGACAAGCAGAGAAGAGACTGAAAATAGTAAGCAAAACAAGATAATTCTCGATTTTTTTTGTACATTAAAATTGTGAAAACAATTCAAATTTTACTTCACTAGTGGCAATATTTATCAAAAGGTGCTATGGGTTAAAAACAAAAAACAAAAAACCAATCCTGAGAACAGGTTTAGATTTTGTGAAATTAATTCTTGTCACTTTAATCCATCGCATAGCAACACCCGAACACCTGGGGCATGGTATTAAAGGACCTCAGACAAACACAACTGGCCCAGAACAAGTGATGTTCTTTCATTTTGAGAACTGATCTCCCTTTGGAATCCTGTGAATGGTGGGGCTGAGATAGACGGAGGATGAGTACACATAATCTTACCTATTACAATTCATTTAGTCTCTTCTGTCTAGAATAGCCTCTTTTGGGGAAATAATCAATTCATTCAAAATTCAAACTTCCTAACGGGCTGTTTTCCTTCTCTCGCAAGGGTCTCTCTTTTGCTTTTTCCATTTCAAGAGAGTGTCTAGGTGTGTGTTTATGATGGTGGAAGTCTGACTTACATTAACTCATTGTGGCCTCTCAATTAGCCTAAGTTTTGTCCTTTTTTTTGTCTCATACTGGTCTCCACTGTGTTGAAGTTGATTATCTTGTCTGGTCCTGCAGAGATGTGCTTATAACACCTTGATTCTGACTAGTATGTAAGTGTCTTCTGCTTAATTCCATGGTTCTTCCCATTTGTCTCCAATAATGGCGTGCTTCTCACCTATGTTGACTAATTAACCAAAGTGTCACTAAGAATGAAAGAGATGAATAACCTGCTAAAATGTTGCTTAATTTATATAACAGTAAAAACTGTAGACCTGATGACTATTCATCCGACTTCCGTCACTATGTGGAGAATGATGAATTTCTACTTAGTTTCTAGATCTAACAGAAGTAACTCATTTCACAGACCTAGAACTCCTTGATTGAAGGGAAGGTCAGTTTCTCTTGAGGAAGGATGCCCCATACAGCCACCAAGTATGTATTGTAAATCTTCCTTCACGCCTTTCCCATTTCATCATATGCACAGGTTCTGCCCACACTCGAGGGGAGAGGCTAATGGTCAGTAGGGATTATATTAGGATTCTGACTATCACAGCTACTATATACTCATATGTAGAGTATCACTTTCCTTCTTCCATTCTCTCAGAGATACATTTTATTTCTTGTTTCATGGCATCATTGTAAGAAGGTGTCAGTAAATCTCTTCAAATATTTATACTTGCTTAAACTGCCATGTGTCTTAAATTGACAGTTTGGTTTTAGCCTTATTTCTTAGTTGGATAATTGGTGAATTTTAATCCAAGGGATTCTGGATTTCATTGGCTGTAAGCTATGTTTTCGGCTATATTCAAAACCATAGGACACACACACACACACACACACACACACACACACACACACTACAGCCATATTCAGAATTTCTGATGGATTATCCCAGAGTTTTAATATTGTCTTGCTGTTTGTTAGTAATAGGCCTGGCATAATTTTATTCTCTCCCAGTTTGAATATATAGAATGTATAAAAACTTATGAGAGCATTACAGAATTCTAAAATGACAGAAAAAACCCCAGATGTTCATGGCATTTTGTTTTATCTTTGGGAATGTGCACTTTATTAGTAGTAACTATGTTTTAGTTGCATTTTGCAGTTTACAAGATATTATGCCACATATTTATTTATGTCATTATTGCTTAGCAGGACTATAATGAAGAGGAAAGTGAGGCCTACATTGGTGATTTCCCAAATTATACACGTAGAATTGAATAGAACTGGGACTTTCAACTTCAAGTATAGAGCTTTCTCATAAAGCTGCTTTTCTACCACATGAGTAAAAAGACTTCATTATTACTCCTATATTTGCATGAAATAATAGAGATAGAGCTTTCTAGAATTGGGGTGTTCTTTTGTGTAGTCCTATTCTGGGCAGCTCTGAACTCGTTTAAAAGTATGAATCTGTATTTTCCCTATGTCTTATGTGTAATTCCTTTCGAATTGGTTTTATTTTATACTAGAGCCCCGTTGCAGGAAGATTCCTGTAAGAATAGGGCTTCCTCGGGCCGATTGTGCCACCAAGCCCTGCCACCCAGGGCCGCACACGGGGGTCCTGGCTGGCGGCAGGGCTGAGGTGGCACATGGGGGACCCGCCATCCAGGGCTGCACACAGGGGCCCAGATGGCGGCTCGCGCTGGCCCGCCCTGCCTGCAGTATGCAAATTAGCCACCATCTTTGTTGACGGTTAATTTGCATATCACTCTGATTGGCTGATTGGCGTAGCAAAGGTATGGTCAATTAGCATCTTTGTATTTTATTAGATAGGATTATGATCTATCTTTACATTTTGGTATATGTTTTTTGTCTGCTTCATGTTCTCCTTGTATTTTTATGAATCTTATTTAAAAGAGGGAACAAATGGAAAAACAGGTAATAGATTTATTCAAGGATTTCACAGCTCTTCACACTTACACTATTCCTTATTATTCACATTTCATTGTCTGGTGGCAAATTTTCTAACAGAAAAGAAGGATGATAATATTAAAAATGGAAATATTCAGGAGGTTTGGATATTTATAAGCACAATCTACAATGCAAGTGGCTTTTGTTGAGTAGATGGAGCTTACAAAAGATGGTATAACCTGGCAGATATCAGGTGACTTTAAATTATTTTGCACAAATAATAAATATAGGTATAGATGCATGCTAAATGTGAATAGTCACAAGAATGTGTAGTGAGAAGTGAGTTTTTCTCCTGACCCTATGTTCCAGTCCCTGTCAGTTGTTTGGTGACTTACAGTGAATACTTGGAGAGGTTTAGTCCTTCTTCAAAATAGGAAAAAAGGATTTGCTAATGTTGGAAACTATATCAGAATTTAAGAATGAGTGGGAAAAGACAGTAAAATGCATTTGTATGTGTATGGGAGAAAAATCTCTTGGTATCCAATTTCCAAGACAGACACAAAGTTGAATGACTGAGAGAACATGATACTATTTTATGTATGCTTGCTGAATTCAGCACAACATGATGAATATTTATCACTTATTGAGCTCCTTCTACCATGTTCTTGCTAAGCTCATTAATAGAGCCCCATTCCTTCAGTTATCTTCACTTGGATTGATCTCTCAGTTATGATATGGAAGAAACATGTCATTAGAGATAACCCACAAGCTGGCTGCCCGACAAAAGTAAAAAAAAGACAAATAATTTAGACTTTCAGAGGTTTTGATTGTAATGAATGTTGCTTGTTAAGTAAATTCATTTCTAACTCTATTCTTCATAGTGTCTCAGAGGGTTGAGAAGAAAAGCGATGAGGTTGAATGGAATGACGATAGCTTCTGGGGTGATGTGGTGTCATGGTTAGGAGCCTTACCTGTGGTGGATTGGATGCGCAACAGGCAAAGGGTGAAATACTGGGTAGTGTTAGTAATTGAATGATGTAGCAGGGAATAATATAATTGTCTGGCTTTTGTTAACTGATTTTGAAGGAGAACCACAGGCTCCGATCAGCCAGTTGTTCACTTAGGACAGGGCAGTGTTTAAAGTGACTCATCTCTTGCAGCTGGAGACCAAACTGGAACTGGAATAGAATTGTGAGGGTGGTCAGGATGCAAAGGCGATGGAGAGAGAACCCTTGTCAGGTCCTTTATGTTAGAGACAGGGTCCTGATAGTGGAAAGCTGAGAAATAAGAAGAGAAAGTTAGGTAGATGTGCCAGAGAGTTTTGAACCCTTAATTTCCCTAGGCTGGCAGAAGTGACCCCCGCCCATGTGTTAGAGAAGAACATCCTTTCCTCGCCTGGAGATGAAAGACGCTACGTGAAAAGCATTAATAAGGTCAAATGCCTTGCAAAATGATGCTTGTCCTCTTTAAGACATACTCCTTCCTTCCCTCATTGCCTAGAGACAAGAAACAAAAGTCAAATTTGAGGACAGCTTGAGGAAGAAAGCCTAGGGGGGTAGATAATAGCAAAGCACTGCAGCGTCTGAATATGATGTACCAGCTGGAAGTGGGGAACATGTGTGGGAGTAGATCTTGAGGTCACTGGCCTTGGGCTGGAATATAAGGCTGGGAAGTGGAGAGTTTATTGACCTGGGTTCACATTCCCATGACTCAAGATTTAATGTACTAACAAGGACAACCCGAGCCTCTCCTAATGCCCTACTGCGATGGCTCTTTGAAGCTAGGTGAAGCCAGAACTTCCTTAACAGAATATTGAGAAATGGAGTTAGAAGCTCAGGAAGGTGGGTATGTTAGAATGGACTTATTATGTGAGACTAGCAAACCCGTCCCTGTCTCTGTTTCCTGGGAGATCCCAGATGACACTTCATTCATGAAAACAGTACAGAAGGCACTGTTGAGGGAGACATTGGCATCTTGGGAAAGTTCTGTAGTGGCTGTCCTCTCTGTTCTACTACCGACAGCTGGAGATTGCCACCTGGGCTTGCCTAGAGAAAATGGGAATGACAGGATATCAGAATATCTGAAGCCAAATGATGGCATCTAGGACATAATTACTGTGACAGGCAGCAAGGCCAGAGTAGCAACCAGGAGATCTTGATGTTGTGGGATCTGTGGCAAGGGTTTCATACATTGTGGTGCTCCTGGGAGAAGGGAGATGGAAAGCTAATCAGGGTGTAGCTTGCTAATTTCAATTAATGGAAGAATATGAGGTGTGAAGAAAAGGCTGATGTTAGAGGAGACAATGGAAAAACGATTCCAGATCTGAGCTAGTTATCAGAGAGATATGAGCTAATTCACAGATGTAGAAACCATAGGTTGAAGGAAAGGCTGGGTTCTCTTGAGAAAGAGCCCTGAGAGTTTAAGTTTATACAATAAACTAGAGGCCTGATGCACGAAGATTTGTGAAAGGATAGGCCTTCCTTCCCCTGGCTGCCGGCATCTGCTTCCCTCCGGCACCCGGGACCCGGACCTTCGCTCAGGCCCTGCCGCCCTCCTGTAGCTCCCTCCACCTTCCGCACTCCCCCTCATAACAGGCATCCTGCCCCGTCCCAGCCACTCCACTCTTGTGCGCGCGTGCTGCCCAGAGGCCTGAAGCGGCCGGGGCGGGGCAGAATGCCTGTGTCGTCGCCATGGAGATGACGCAAGCGTCCACCATCTTTGTTGCATCAATTTGCATATTCCCTCCTTATTGGCTATGGGTGCCACCATCTTTGTTGCGGAATGACAGTTAATCTGCATATTCTGTCTTTATTAGAGAGGATATTCTCCAATTCTTACCCAGAAGGACTTATAGCCATTTATCATATAATAATACATTGGATAAAGGCTTTTCAAGGGATTTTGGATAAATAATCTGAACTAGTACTTATGACAGGGAACCAGAAGCCTTGGTTCTGAGCCTTGGTTCGGGTGAATCTTTGAAAGGGCAGGTTTTAAAAGGAGTCCTGTCCAAAGTCTGTCTTATAGTGAGTCCAGCTCCCTGCACCAAGAAAAAAATAAGTTGAAACTGGGAGAAATTGCAGAGGTTAGTGTCACCCTCAAAGACTTAAAGTGAAAAGGGTTATTTCCAACATATTTCCTTGCAATTCACCTGTTTGACTCATGTAACAACCATGTGGATTTGGGAAGATGACAGTAGACTACCACAAATTTAACCAAGTGGTTGGCCCTAATGCAGCGGTGCCACATCTTTTATCTCTGCTAGAACAGATCAATATAGCTTCTTATATGTGGAATTGATCTAGCAAATGCATTCAAGAGTTTCAAGGTCAAATTACTCATAGTTAGATGAACAGTGGTACACATTTACTGTCTTGTCCCAGGACAATATTAATGCTCCTGCCCTCTATAATAATATCTTCAGGGACTTTGATATCTTAACATTTCAAAGATCATTACACTGGACTACTATTCTGATGCCTCTGCTAACTGGATCTGGTGTGTAAAAGGAAAGTACCCTAGTTACCCTAGGAATGGCATTCATGTCAGAACATAAGAGAAAAACTCTGTAAAGTTTCAGAGAGCTACTTTATTGTTAATGTTTTTAGAGATTCAGTGACCTTGGACATTCCAGGATATTCTCTCCATGGTAAAGGACAAATTATCTCACTTTGTGCCCTGTACCCAGTACAACAAAGAAAATAAGCAGAGTGTTTAATAGGCCTTTTTGGATTTTAAGGCAGCATACATGGCACTTAAAAACACTTCTTTTACCAAACACTGTAGCTAGTTTCAAGTGGGACCTGTAGCAAAAGAGGGCTCTGTAGCAGGTCCATGCTATAGTTCAAGCTGCCCTGTCTCTCAGGCAGACCCACTTGTGCAAGAGGCAGATAAGGACTCCACATGGAGTATCTGGAAACCCTAACAGAGAAGTTGCAGAACAGACCCCTAGGGCTTTAGAGCAAGATCTTGTATTCCATCAGCAGTGGGCTCTGGTGCACTGCTGAGCACTAGTAGAGACCGAGCACCTGTCCACCAGCTGCCCACCACAGCCAGGGTAGATCACTGAGTTGTCAAGTTAGGCTGAAGATAGTGAAAATTCATTGCAAAATGGTGCTATGGGTCATATCTTAGCATCCTAACCCCCAAGTGGGATAGTATTAGGAGGTGGGGTCATTGGGAGGTGATATTTCATGAGGGTGGAGCCTTCATGAGTGGAAACAGTGCCCTTACAAAGGAGGCTCTGAGAAAGCTCCCTTGCCCATTTCACCATGTGAGGTTATAGCAAAAGAACAGCTGTCTATGAGGAAGTGGGTTCCCACCAGACACCAAATCTACTGGAGCCATATCTCGGACTTCCCAGCTTCCAGAACCGTGAGAAATAAATGTTGTTTATGAACCACCAAGTTTATGGCGTTTTTGTTATAGTACCATGAGTGGACTAAGACAAATGGAAATGGTATTTTTGGGATCAGGCCCACGAAGGTCATAGGGCAAATAAATTAAGTCAACAGATGACCCAATTTCTATTTACTTCTCTTTAATGCATTTATAATAGCTCCCTCACCTCATACATATAGGTTGGCTCCATATGTGGAACCAAGTATGGGCTGCTATCTCAGTATAGCCTTATTCAAGGGTGGCCCTGAAGGACAGCGAGAAGGAGGAAACAATCCCAGTTAGCAGAGGTGTGAGCATTACACAGTTGTTTACTTTGTATGAAGGAGAAATGCTGAGATAAGGAGGTGGGGCTGAGCACCTGGCAGACAGAGGGAGAGAAAAATACATAAAGGGTAATAGAAATGTGAGACGATGAATATGAACTTTGGTTTAGGTATCAGTTGCAGCAACTGTAGTGTGTTCCTCTAACCCTTGTGTATTAAGCTTTTAAAAGAGGACAACACTTTGAAAGCTCAGTAATGGATTCACTTAATGTAGGGTGCGAGTGGATCCGAGAGGCACCAGGGGTGGACACTATCAAGGTGCCTCTGGTGCCCTCACATCCTCTTGGTCATTTCTCTGAATCCAGCTGTGGCTGGAGTGGCCACTTTCCTCCTTTTACACTCATAGCATCTTGCCTCAAACACTGTATGTCTTTGATCTCAGCCCCCAGGCTCCTCTGACGCTGTAGATGAAGGAGGTGGGAAATAAGCAGCTGGGATATGGAGCTAGATGTTAGGAAGTAGGTCCATAGAGGTCAATTTAAGTGTTTCCAGACTGTAGAAGGTATTTGAAGACATTGGAGGCAAAGATAGTCTCTAGGAAAAATTTCAAGAGAAAAGAGAAAGGTCATGGGGGAAAGTTCTAAAGAATATGTAAACCATTTATATTTGAGGGACAGTTAATATACGGGCAAAGAGGGAACACTGACAAAAAGCTTATAATATCAGGAGAATGCTTAAGGTTTTTATTTAGGATGGCCTCACTTAGCCAAACTTACTAACCTCAAATTTATATAGAAAACATAAAAAATAGCACACACTTCTATAAGCAGTAGTTTATAAAGCCCTTCTGTAAGTTTTCACATCTGATACATAAAAAAAATCATGCAATATGCTCAGCTGTCGAAATTATCCCCATTTTAGAGGTTAGGATATTGGATCCCTGACTTTATTGATAAAGAATGAAGAGCTGAATGTTAAAGCAAAACCGACCCCTTGCCGAAACCAGTTTGGCTCGGTGGATAGAGCGTCGGCCTGCGGACTGAAAGGTCCCAGGTTCGATTCCGGTCAGGGGCGTGTGCCTTGGTTGTGGGCACATCCCCAGTGGGGAGTGTGCAGGAGGCAGCTGGTCGATGTTTCTCTCTCATCGATGTTTCTAACTCTCTGTCCCTCTCCCTTCCTCTCTGTAAAAAATCAATAAAATATATTTAAAAAAAAAAAAACCGACCCCTTGTTAAACTGCAGGAAGTAATTGATCATCTTTCTAGACTTTGAATTTTGGTTTCTGAATCAAAGTTTACAGCTCCCAGCTTCACATGTTATTTATAAGCCTGTTCTTGTTATGCCTGGAGTTACAGCCGCATTCCGATCTATGTGCCTTGAACAGAGCAAAGATATGTCACTTAGGCCTCTATTTTAATCATTGCATGTTGATCAGTCTGTACATGAAAGCATTTATTAATTACTCTCATGCACTATCTCAGTTTAAGATAGGATCCTCAACTGTTAGGTTCATAAACATTGTTTCTCCTTTTGGGATATATAAACCCAAATGAATGGATAATATAAACAAATAACCTACACATACAAGATGAAAATAGCCTACTGGTATTAGGTTTACTTTAAATATATTTGTATGTCTAGAGTAGAACATAGAAAGAAAGGAAAAGAAAAATGTGATACACATTAAATACAAATCTTTAGTTTGTTGGTTTTGTGTAGATAAGTAATGTTCAAAGATTTTTTTTTTTTTGGGGGGGGAGAATTATATTAAATTTTGTAGATGTATACATTTTTGTAGCAACAATAGACAAATTTTACAATGTTTCTAAATTTAAATGAACATAGCCAGAAATGATCAAAATGAGATTTCCCCCTTGGTTTTGCATTAGGTGTATTACAGAATTAGACACTTGAAACCTGTATAATTTTATTAACCAATGTCACTGCAATACATTTCATTTTAAAAAGTAAATTAAAAAAACCACCCGTATTAGACCCTAGAGGGCACTCTATGCCTGCTGTTTTCCAAGAGGTGGTGATATTCCTTCTCTACGCAGGGATGACTGTAGCCATTTAAAATTCATTGTGACGACTTCACAGGAGGTTAGAATTCTTATGCAAAATCTTGACATCTGTATGAATTAATGGGATTTTGCATTTTATGTTACATGTTTTCACTTGGGATATTTTTAAATTCCTAAGATGTAGTTACGTTCTCAAGGGAATATACCTACATTTAAAAGGTTTACATGTTCTAATATGTGTAGGTCTAATAGTTTTCTCTGCATTGCTTAATGACATTTTATTTAAGTTTTTTACTTGATTGCTATTGCTATAATAACATTATTATTGCCATAAGTATTAAAAACCTTTTTT
Source organism: Myotis daubentonii (assembly GCF_963259705.1). NCBI lineage: Eukaryota > Metazoa > Chordata > Mammalia > Chiroptera > Vespertilionidae > Myotis > Myotis daubentonii. The sequence continues at coordinate 38,041,355 of NC_081846.1, forward strand.
TAAAATTAAATCTTTATTGTTCAGATTATTACATTTGTTCCTCTTTTTTCCCCCCATAACTCCCCTCCTCCCAGTTCCCGCCCCACCCTCCGCCCTCACTCCCCACCCACTGTCCTCATCCATAGGTGCACGATTTTTGTCCAGTCTCTTCCCGCATCTCCCACACCCCTCTCCCCCCCAAGAATAGTCAGTCCATTCCCTTTATATGTCCCTGATTCTATTATGATCACCAGATTATTTATTCACTTGATTCTTAGATTCACTTGTTGATAGATGCATGTTTGTTGTTCATAATTTGTATCTTTACCTTTTTCTTCTTCTTCCTCTTCTTAAAGGATACCTTTCAGCATTTCATATAATACTGGTTTGGTGGTGATGAACTCCTTTAGCTTTTCCTTATCTGTGAAGCTCTTTATCTGACCTTCAGTTCTGAATGATAGCTTTGCTGGATAAAGTAATCTTGGTTGTAGGTTCTTGGCATTCATCACTTTCAATATTTCTTGCCACTGCCTTCTGGCCTGCAAAGTTTCTGTTGAGAAATCAGCTGACAGTCGTATGGGTATTCCCTTGTAGGTAACTGAGTTTCTTTCTCTTGCTGCTTTTAAGATTCTCTCTTTGTCTTTTGCTCTTGGCATTTTAATGATGATGTGTCTTGGTGTGGTCCTCTTTGGATTCCTTTTGTTTGGGGTCCTCCGCGCTTCTTGGACCTGTAAGTCTATTTCTTTCACCAGGTGGGGGAAGTTTTCTGTCATTATTTCTTCAAATAGGTTTTCAATATCTTGCTCTCTCTCATCTTCTGGCACCCCTATAATTCTGATGTTGATACGCTTGAAGCTGTCCCAGAGGCTCCTTACACTATCTTCGTATTTTCGGATTCTTTTTTCATTTTGCTTTTCTGGTTGGGTGTTTTTTGCTTCTTCGAATTTCAAATCTTTGCCTTGATTCTTGCGCTCCTCTGGTCTGCTGTTGGGAGTCTGTATAGTATTTGTTATTTCAGTCCGTGTATGCTTAATTTCTAGTTGATTCTTTATCATAACATCGAGGGTCTCATTAGATTTCTTGAGGATCTCACTACATTTATCGGCGGCTTCTAGACAGTTCTTAAGAGACCTTAAAAGTGTGGTTCTGAACTCAATATCCTCCATTGACAGTTTTGTCCTGTTTCTTTGTCTCTGCATTTTGTTATGCTTCCTTGGTGCACCCCCTAGTGGTCTTTGTGCGCAGTCTTGTTGTAGTTAAGCCTTGATTGTTGTCGGCAATACCGGGGGTGATTTGACCTCCAGGCTAACTGGCTATGAGAGTCCGCTGTGTCTGCAGTGGGAGAGCTTCTGTGCTGGATCTCTAGGGCGGTGCTAATCTAGCATTTGCCTGAGGCTATCCGGCAAATGGTTCTGCGCAGGGCTTGGGCGGGGCGGGTCCCCGGGGATCTACAGGGCAGGCCGGAGTGAGCAGTTATGGCTGCTCTCAGTTCCGTCCCTAGGGGCTCTGCCTCACAGAGTCCCAGCAACCGCTGCAAACCTCGGAGAGAAAGCTGCCTTCGAGTTCCGACCAAAGCCAGACAGTCCCGCTTCTCCTGTTTGAGTCTGGGTCCCTAGAGACTCGCCCGGATCTGGAGCTCAGAGTCTGAAACTCCCTCCCGATTGAAAACAACAACTGCGCCCTCTCACTCCAGCCCGCTTCGCATGCACTCCGCACCTTAATATTTCACTTCAGCACTGGGCCTCCTCTGAGTCTGGGTATTATATTCTCTTTCCTCCTAGTTGTAGAATTTCCACTCAGCCAGCCTTCCTGTGGCTCTGGATGATGTCCGTTCCGTCTTTTAGTTGTTTTTTGAAGTGGTTGTTCGAGGGAGCAATCTCCAGCGTTAATCTATGCCGCCATCTTGGTTTCCTCCAAAAACCGTATTAAAACCCTTTATTCACAGTTTGGGTATGTTTTCTGGAGTGGGATCGTCATGTTACTTTGATTCTTCTATAATTACATGCACATTATGTGTATGTGGGAGGGCCGCATCTGGTGTCTGCCTTGTAGTAAGTGTTAAATGAATGTTCCTTAAATCTAAAGCTGAAGATTAAAAAACCCTCCTAATGTTAATGTAAATATTACACTCTCTGTATCTCTATATCTCTGCTCTCATCCCTGGGCCACTTATGGATTAGGCAATGGTAAGAACCTGGTTGCTAGGGGTTTAATTTAGCTCAGAGACCATTTTTGTTTAGCAGTAGGTTTTTAAAAAATCTGAGTTTGACTGTATTTAAATGATTGCATTCTAAATTCTAACAATGCGCACATTCCCCCATTGATATACACCACCTGCCTGACCTGAAATGCTGTGTGTGTTTAGACTTCTGAATAGACGCAGGATCTTTTGCTGGGAGCAGGTGTCTCTTTTGAACACTGTTTTGTGGTTAAGTGTTACCTCATCAACTTGGTTTATGGGCCCTTGTGTAAAGCCTCCTTAGCTTTCTGAATCTTTCCACTCTTTATCACTGACATTTTCTTTCCATTTGCAGGCGCAACTTGGCCAGACTTGAGCAAGGGGAACTGAAGTCTTAGGAATAGCTCACTGCTGCTTTTCCCGTTCTGACTTTGCTTTCATTGCTAATAACTTGTGTGGCACAAAGCTCCCATCATGTTCCGCATTTTCAGGAGGTGGGTACTGATTTTTTCCCTGTTGTCTGAAACTTATCTTGGTAACATTTCGCCCCAATTCCTCCTCAAGTAACTTGAGTCCTATTTAAAATTTCTTTATCTGGAGACGACAGCGTTACCTGATCTACTGACCACTAGAGGGGGCTGTTATCTGCTGCCACTTACAGCCTACATTCCCATGGCAGGGTTTCCCCACCCACCTATAAGGACCTGCCTTGTTGGACTCTCCTGACACCAACACTTGCCCTCGTACTCTTTACCAGGTAGTCACAATCCCTCATGTTTAGGTGCACCTTTAAACACGTTATTTAACTTATCACATCAGCTCTGATAACAAGCCTCTATACATTTGATATCATCACTTCTTTTCTATAGGTGATAAAAATATTGCTGAAAAAGTCAGGATTTGCACCCAGGTCTTCATAGGGCCACTATCAGGGTACTTTTTTGTTGTTGTTTGTTTAAAGCAATTGCGATCGGTAATAGGATTGTACTGTCTTACCTGAACTTCTGGTTATTACTGAGTCTGCGTAAGCTCTCGCCCACATTTTGAGGCCTCGATATTTTTGTTCAGTTCACTAAACCAGAGCTCAAGGGTGGCTCCAAGAACTGGATGATCATCTTATTAGAAAGGGGGCTCACTATTCCCAAGGCTCAGCACATCGCCATGAGCACATGGAGGCACCTTCTCAGCTAATAGCTTGACATTCTCTTTTCAAACTTATCAGAGAAGACTCACCCAGGGCCTTGTAATATGCACATATTGCCAAGTTACCCTGTTTCTTCCCAGCACACGGTGGTTTATGGGGGCTGGGATGAGGTCTGAGAGTTTCTAAACAAATATTATAGAGAGCTCTTGTTTTCAAGCAAATTTGAAAATCAACTTCCTGGGGCAGAGTCTCTTGGAAAGGTGTGAAATCTACCCGCTCACGCTCTCTTCCTTTTCTGTGCCCCCCTCCTCCCCTGCAGATACATTAAAGCATCCTTCTTTCCCCTTTCCTCCTCCTCTGCCCAGCTCCTGCTGTCAATGACAGAATGTCATTTTTATAGCCTATCAGCCCACTGTGTAATTTGGGTTTGGATGGCCATTTGATCTGTAGATAACCCTTGTCCTGGATTGAATTGGAGTAAATGATTCTGAAATTGTACCCAACCAAGATGATTACTACCACAGTTGCTTTAAATCCTTCTCTTATCTTCTCAGAGGAAGGTGATATGTCTTTCTCTAAATGACCCCATTCCATCCCGATGAAGTTGCTAGACTATCTCAATGACTCTTAAGTTAAATTCCAGGAGACCCTTGGCCCATTATAAAAACAAACTATAAATATAAAAATCCCATAAGAAAAAAAGACAAATTATATAATGATGTCAAGAAATAAGATGTTCTGGAAAAGCATGCAATCTAGCCTAACCATCCTCTTGGAAGGAGGAGAGAAACAATTCTCAGCTTGAAAACTGCGAATTCACCCACTAATGAATCTATATTGTCATGTTCCCTCATCTTTGGGGCATAGCTCGAACAGAGCGCACGGCAGGGCCCAGGCCCAGGGTGAGGTCACACAGTGGCTGTCTCCCAGAGAAGAGACCTCATGGAATGGAGGCCCTTTGGAGGATTTGCTGTGATCTTAGCAGGGCAGATTTAAAATCATAATCCAGTCAGTTCCAGAGTTGGGTTCAACTTAAAAACACACCACAACTCTAAAAATTTATATATATATAAAAGCCCAATATGAAAAGTGTCCCCTCAGGAGTTCCCCCAGGAGACTGGGAGTTCCATTGTTTGCTATGATGTGCACTGACCACCGGGGTGGGGGTGGGGGTGGGGGAGGCGAAATGAAGGAAGGCCCCAGCCAGCAGCTGGCAGCTAGGGAAGGGAGGCCCCAGCTGACAGCTGGAAGGCCCCGATTGGCCCTGATCAGTGGCCAGGCCTAGGGACCCTACCCATGCACGAATTTGTGCACTGGGCCTCTAGTTAATGTATAAAATCAGAGCGGCAATTTATTACCTTGCCATTATATTTGTGATAAAAACTGGAAGCCTTCTATCAGCCAGAATCTCATTTTTCTCCATGTAAACCTACATGGAAATGAATTTTATTATGCTAGTCTGGTGGCTAAATTTCCCATTTTTTTCTTGACAGTCTGATCTGGGTAATCACTGCCAATGTTTGTAAAAGACTTCTATGACTTTGAAGTCATCAAATCTTTCTTTCTGATTAATACATAATTTCTTCAGCTATATTACAACCTTTAATTGGGTTATACTTATGTTTCATGAACTTGGGAATTACACTTTTTAGGTGACGTTGCTTAACAATTACTGTAAATACTCATGATCAATTTGAACTATATTACTTTTAAAAAATATTTTAAATTGATTTTTAGAGAGAGAGGAAGGGAGAGAGATAGATAGAAACATTGATGAGAGAGAAACATCATTGATTAGCTGCCTCCTGCACGCCCTCTACTGGGGATTGAGCCTGCAACCCAGACATGTACCCTAATCACGAATCAAACTGGTGACTTCTTGGTTCCTGGATCGATGCTCAACCACAGAGCAACACAAGTTGGGCTGACCTATATTCTTCTAATTACAAAGAAGAGTGGCTGAAGGTTTTTTTACACTATACCATTTCATTTACGTATCTTTTATATTTTCAAGTAGCCCTTCAGAAGTTATTTTCAACTGAAACATGACATTTTATTCCCCAAATTGGAAAGATGTGAATCACTAATTCAGCATATTTAGAAAAAATGAAAGTTTATTTTAGGCAATTTCTTTCCCTCTGGATGACATGAAGATGAATAATAATTTACCTTGTTAGCAGAGTGGTAATATTTGAAACATGGATTTCTCTTAACTAAGGAACAAGCCGATGGCATAACTTTTACTGTCTTGCTTTATCACATTAACAATTCTGATTACATAGTACTTGGATTTAGCATATATTTTGTTCAGTATTGGCCACATATTAATTTTTTTCATTAGGAATTAAAGATTTAAGGTAATCTGAAAAAAATTATGTTTAATGTATTTTAAGTATTCAGGGTTTTTGCTTATTGCTTTTCCTTGAGCATAAGATTTTGATAAACATTGTCCACTATAATTTGAATATCTGACAGGGTCTCCATTAATATTCCAAATAGTATGGTAGTTGACTTCAGTTTGACAGGAAAAGATGAAGTGTACTCTGGTCTACAAAATTATTGATGTGTTTTGAATAAAAAATATGTCAACCATGCTTGTGTGGCTTTGTATAGATAAAGCAAATGTAAAAAGAAATAAATTGGTAGTGATTTTATAATGTGACAATTTTATTAGAAAGACTACCCCAAAGAAATAATATGGCATCAGGGGAAAAAGAATATTCACGTTAAAACAACAATCCAAAGCAGAAAGCAGTTGTGGAAAAGGGGAAGATCTTGCTGTACCTGAGGATGTAGGGAATAGTTTATGCTATTTCAGACGAGATCGGGCGCATTCAGGGTGGTATGGCCATAGTTATGCTATTTCAAATTACTACGCTTTTGAAGATTAAAATAATTTAGTACTATTTATCTTTTTAAATACATGTGTTCATATAATTTTTATTTTAGAATCCATTTATGTTCAAACATTTTGGCAAGTTTCACTGGCCTTGCTTGTCTTAAACTTGAGGCCTGGTGCATGAAATTCGTGCATGGGTAGGGTCCCTAGGCCTGGCCACTGATCAAGGCCGATTAGGGCCTTCTGGCTGCTGGCTGGGGCCTCCCTTCCCCAGCTGCTGGCCGGGGCCTTCCTTCATTCTGTGCTGCCCCCTGGTGGTCAGCGCACATCATAGTGAGCTGTTGAACTCCTGGTCTCCCAGTTGAACTCCCAAGGGGACACTTTGCATATTAGGCTTTTATATATATAGATAGGATTGGGAAAGATGAGGAAATTATTTTCTAGCCACCCTGCCACTTATGCTGCCTCCCTAGTCACAGTTAATCATCAGAACAATCTTTAGGAGCAGGGTGTCTCCTTCCCACTCAGAGATGTGACAATAAGTCTCAAAGAGATTAAGCCATAATGAAAATCACAGACATATGATGTCAGAGCCAGAGATAACCTGGAAGCTGGGTATAGGGCTGTGCTCGGCAAACCGCGGCTCAAGAGCCACATGCGGCTCTTTGGCCCCTTGAGTGTGGCTCTTCCACAAAATACCATGTGTGATTGAAACTTCATGGCCCATGCGCAGAAGTTGGAATTTTGTGGAAGAGCCACACTCAAGGGGCCAAAGAGTCGCATGTGGCTCACGAGCCACAGTTTGCCGAGCCTCAGTTTGCCGACCACTGGTATAGGGGAAAAAACAAGTCCCAGGAGGAGATCTGGCTCAACAATTACCTGTGTCAGTCTAGGCAATTTATGAAAACGTCTCTGAGCACCAGTTTTTAATCTCTATAAAATGAGAATTAGATCCAATTCAAAGGGGGTTTACAAGTACATGAATGGCTAAAAAATAATTTAATATTGTAGGATGCATTATCATATGTAGGCCCTGCTGAAGTGTTTGATATTGCTTTAGAAATGACAGATAAGTTTGTCACATAAAGTCTATTAACATGAAAACTTTTCTTATCCGGGTCTTTGTCTTTATTTTATTAATTAGATTAAATGCAGTTGCTTGGGAAAGAGTTTCTATAGTGATTTCAAACAATAGCTCTCAGATGATCTTAAGAGGTATGCCATAATAAATTAGGAAAATATGCAGATATTCTTATTTGAATACAGCCTTTGACAATTGAAGATTGTTTAAAATGTCAACTGTTAAGGCAATATATTGTCTCATGCAACCTGAATAGCAGCTAGACTGAAGTGCTAAAATTGCCAAGTGAATGTCATGTCTGTCTAAGAAGAGTAACAATAAAAATATTACTTGAAAAAAATAAAATTGTTTTCTTATCTCAGAAAAACTTTGTAAAGGTCTTTAGCCATTTTTCAGAGTTGTACAATTAACTCACTATATGAGGATGTGAAAGAAGACTAATGGTGTTCTCAGAATATAGGACTATATATAATAAATTGTTAATTATACATGATCTTCTCCTTGTTCATCATAATGACTAACTTTTAAAAATCTGAGATGAATAACCCAATTAATTCATTTTGATTAGGAGTTTGCTCTTGGTTAAAAAATTTCAGTTTATATCTGTTTTGTTGGGGGAAAATGTTTAAATACACAGGGTTTTAGAGAAATATCTAATAAATAATTACTTTAACTTTATATTAGTTATAAAACATTGAGAACAGCATAATTATATGACAATAAATAGAAAATGGATCTAGTTTTTAATGACTGAATATATTTTTCATATTATATCTTATTTTATTTTTTGATTAAATTTAATTTAAAAATTCAGTGAAAAGTCTATATCATCCTTTTGCTCCATATGCCAGTATCTACTATATATTCCTCCTCCCTTGCCTCCCCCCACATAAGTAACCATTTTTTTAGTTTCTTATATATCCTGTCAGATGTTCTTTATGCATATAAAAAGAAACATGTGCATAGAACCTTAAAGTGCAAAAAGGGTAAAAGTAGATTACTTAACAAATGGTTCTGGGATGATGGGTAGCTCTCTGAAAAAATATTGGATTCACATTGTACATTATATACTACTAGAGGACTGGTGCACGAATTCGTGCACAAGTGGGGTCTCTTGGCCTAGCCGGCGATCAGAGCTGATCAGGGCCATCTCGCCCAGTCTGGGGGAAGGGTCCATGTGGGAGTGAAGCTCCTGCATTGAGCGTCTGCCCCTTGGTGGTCAGTGTGCATCATAGCGACCGGTCATAATGGTTGCTTAGGCTTTTATATACATAGATAATAAATTCCAGATGCATCAAGAATTTATATGTAAAAATATAAGCCATTACAATATTAGATGAAAATTTGACAGTAGAAAGGCTTTTTTAAAAACTACAAATGAAAATCCAGAATCTGTAATAAAATATTTTTAGTGAATTTAGTGAATATAAAAAGAAAAATATTCTTCATGACAAAAACATCACATGGTAAGCCAAAAGACAAATTACAAACTTGGAAAAGTTTTGTAGCCACCTTACAGGCAAAGAGTTAATCTCATTATTATGCACAAAACTCCTAAAGATCAACGAAAGACAAATAACCCAAAAGTTAAGAAGTAAAAAAATATGAGCCGATAGCTCACAAATAACAAATAAATTAAAAACATATATAATAATATAACCAACCTTACTGAAAATTAGAGACATGCATATTAAAACTATACTGTTACCAATTCTCCTGTAACATTGGCAGTTTTGATTTTCATAACAATCTATTGATAACCTGAAACAAGCATGCTTATTCATTGTTTATAGGAGTATAAATGAAAGTAAATGCATATTAAGGGTGATTTGATGATATTTTAAAAGTTACAAATGTACATTCCACTCTTTGAACCAGCAATTATATTTGTCATAGGTAAATTCCTACAACTGTGAAATGATGGATGTACAAGTCCATAGGGTTTATTGGTTAAATAAAAATGGTATATCAATACAAAAGAACATTTTCATTTACTAAAAACAAGCAAACAATTGCCCTATGTACCAAATGATTTTTAAGGTATAATCTACACTAATAAAAGACAAAGATGCTAATTGACCATACCTTCACTACATCCATTAGCCAATCAGAAGAGTATACAAATTAAGCCAACAAAGATGGCCGTTAAATTTGCATACTGCAGGTGGGGCGGGCAGTGCAGACCGGTGAGGCGGGGCCGGCAGTGTGCGACGCTGCCCCCTGGACTCCGGCCCTGGATCCCTGACCTGGCGAGGCAGGGCCGGTAGCGCCCAATGCTGTCTGCGGGATCTGGGCCTTGGATCCGTGACCTGGTGAGGGAGCAAAGAGGTGGAGAAGGGAGAGAGCCCAGGTGGCAGAGAAGGGAGGGAGCCAAGGGTGAAGCGGTGAAGAGAGGGAGCGAGGCAGCGGAGAAGGGAGTGAAGCCTGCCTTGGTGGGCTTTGCTCCCTTCTCTGCTTTGCTCCGGTCTCAGGAAGCCCTATTCTTGCAGGAATAGGCCTGAGGAAGCCCTATTCTTGCAGGAATCTTCCTGCAACGGGCCTCTAGTCTATAATAATAAAAGAGTAATATGCAAATTGACCAAACGACCAAACAGCAGAATGGCCATCTGGACAACCTTCTGGATGACCATGCTATGACACACACTAGTGCTAGGCCAGCCAAGGCAGGTGTGATATGATTGTCGGGGGGGCCTGCCATTGCCCCATGATTGCCCCACAGAGGGAGGCCCAGGCCACCGGCCAACGATGTGTTGTGGGTGTGTGGGGCCAGCCAGCGATCACCCCACTAAGAGGGAGGCCCAGGAAAGCCAAGTGATCACACCCCACACCTGCTGCCTGCAGAAGGAGGCGACCAGTGGTGGAGGAGGGAGGGCAGCACTGCACAGATGGCAAGCAGTGTCAGTGGCGGGGGTGGGGCCAGCTGCCGGTAGCCGGGGGAAGGAAAGCCCCGATAGGCCCTGATCACCAGCCAGGCCTAGGGACCCTACCCAAGGGGTCCCAGATTGTGAGAGGGCGCAGGCTGGGCTGAGCGACACCCCCTCCCATGCATGAATTTCGCTCACCAGGCCTCTAGTGATAAATAAAAATATAAAGTCAGGAAAGTATAATATGCCACATTTGTGTAAGCTGGGAACATGAATATATAATATGTATATATCCATAATAATATATTTATCATATAAAACAGTTGTTACAGGGAAAGGACAATTGGGCACTGGGCAGATGGAGACATTCTTGGAGGAGTCTTCACTGTATATCTTTTTGAACTTTGTAATTTTTGACCATGTAAATTATCTATTAAATATTTAAAAATATAAAATAAAAGCAATATTGATAAAAAATTCTAAAGTGCCCTGACTGGTTTGGCTCAGTGGATAGAGCGTCGGACTGCGGACTGCAGGGTCCCAGGTTTGATTCCAGTCAAGGGCATGTACCCCGGTTGTGGGCACATCCCCAGTAGGGGGTGTGCAGGAAGCAGCTGATTGATGTTTCTCTCTCATTGATGTTTCTAACTCTCTATCCCTCTCCCTTCCTCTGTATAATAAATCAATAAAATATATTTTAAAAAAATTCTAAAGTAAAAATAGAGGAACTAGTATTGATTGAAATTTAAAAATTGCCTTTTTGTTCATTCAAAATGTATCTGTGTATCTATCCCATTCTCTTCTCTCCATAGTCAGAAAATGAGGACATGTTTTTATAATGAAGGGTATCCAATTGATTTTTCTAAATTTTAAAATTCAGATTTTCACATGGAGTGACATTTATACTATCTTTTATTTTGCACCTGTTTTTAAAATTTCTGAAACAGGTTCCAATAATGAGGATGAAAGTGGTAATTAAGGGTCTACCAAAGATGAATCATCATCTATAAATGCTGTGTGAATTTTGATTAATATCTACCACTGCTGTTAAAACAATTACTCTCGCTTCATCAAGTATTCTTGTAGACTTTTATTTTCTTTAAGTTTTCACATTAGCAAGTTGTTTTTCTCTTTGAGTACCACGAAATGCTACCCATGTGAAATGAGGATTTTGCATTTCAAGGCAAGGGTAACATGATTCAGCGAATCACAGTGACACCTGCAATCATTAGTATCACAGAAAATGGTAATAAGATCAGCTCCAGGCTACAAAAATGACAGTTGAAAACCTTTTACCAAATCAGGACTCTTCTGTGACTGCTTGACTTGTTTCCATTGTTTGTGCTCTTCAGTCTACTGTTCCTGGAGTTATTTTCATCCCTTCCAATAGTTATCTTAGTATTATTAACATATTGGAGAAGGTCAAAGTACATCTTTCTTTTTTGATCTCTCTTGTAGAAAAAATCTCCCAAGAGTACTCTCTGGGGTAACTGGATTTTCCTGTCTGGCTCAAGCTTTATAGATCTACTCAACGGCTCTATGAGGTCATGTTGTACTGAGTTAGAGACTCTCTGAGCATATCTCAGTTTATACAACTTGCCAGTAAAAATGGTGCTCTACATTCCCTCCACAGAATACAGTCGTGTCCAGAGAAAGGTGCATGTGAATGACTGGGGATTGCTTTCGCATGGGCTCTGCCCCTCTTCTGACAAATGCATACTTACCGTAGGTCAGGGAACTTGTCCCCCAAAACTTTTAATACTTTCATGATTCACTTTTTTACACGGACTAGTTTTGATGAGCTGACCAGTTACAAATTGCTGGTGTGTCTGATAAGGAGGATTTCTACTGAACTTGACTTTGAAAGGTGGACCCAGGTTTTTTGAGATAGGTATAAACTTAGCTTTGGAAGAACGTGATGTTCTCTTAGGATGCAGGCAAAGTGATCAGAAGGATTTAAGAAAATATCTGCAATGGAAATGGGAGCCAAATAAAGAAACTCTGGATCCAGAGTCAAGTTCTTCCTATGCCTGTTGTAAGAAATGAATGTTCCAAGTCACAAGTTAACATCCTTCTTCTTCCCCACTATGGTTTCCTTTAATAACAGACAAAGACTTTCATACGACATTAAGTGCATTTCAAATACAAATAACGACATAACACGAGCCATTTCTAACTTAGTGTGAATGAGTGAGTTTTTAAATGACTGAGACTGGCGGGGGTCCTAGAAGATAATGTAGATAAGAAATAAAAAGGAGTGCATAAACATCAGACTAGATAGGGTGGGACAGGGCGTACTTTCTTGAGAGCTTGTTTGGAGGTTCTAGCAGGGGAGCGCAGCTACTCGTATACCCTTGACCGAAGACCAGTCCTCTCCTGGGGGGCGGGGAGGGGAAAGGTCGTCCTCTTTGACCAAGCGCGCAGCTTCGGGAGGGACGCACATGGATCGGTGAGGGAGGAGGGGGACACCCTCCTAGCCAGCCAGATCAGCCGAATCAACCCTGGCGATCAGTGGGGTGACAGATGTCGCAGCCAGATCGCCCTCACATCCTGGGGTGTACTTTCTTAATCTAGTTTTAGAATGAGGAGAATATATTTGACTACTGGGAAAACCTATTGTTTTCAAAATTGTCCATGTAATCCATTGTCTTATTATTGACAGGAGCAACTGAATTCTTATTCATGTTGTACTATCTACCCGTTTGATGCTGACCTGCTATCACCCTGACATTTCAGTCTTCACTGTATTTGAGTAAGTCTATTCATCATGCCATTTTATTTGACATTGTTTTGGTTTTAGCAAATGGAGAAAATGAAATTTATCTTTATTTTTAATCTAGCATGCTTGGAAAAGTAAGTTTCTAAGACCTACACGGATACAGCATAACCTGAGCACCACCAAATTATGTGGTTCGGGTTTACCATGACATCATGAAATCATTTTCCTTGTTCTGAAGTTTCTGGAAAAAATATGCATTTTATTTAATAAATTAAGAAATTCACAGAGAAACAAAGCAACATTGATACCTTAAGTAGGCATAATTTGAGATCATCCTGTAATATCCTAAATTTGATCATTTTACTTAAAATTGAGGGGCTATGGAAACCTTTGTTTATAAGAGTAACTAGAGGCCTGATGCACGAAATTCGTGCAAGAGTAGGCCTTCCTTCTCCTGGCTGCTGGCACCAGCTTCCCTCTGGCACCGGAACCCGGGCTTCCCTTGCAGCCCCGGCTTTGTCTAGAAGGTTGTCCGGAAGGACATCCAGAAGGACGTCTGGTCTAATGAGCATATTATGCTTTTATTATTATAGATAATCTTTTAAAATGAAATTTGAATTGTTGTAACCAATTCTTTTCTGTATTCCATTTTCTATTTGTTAAAAAGATACTTGAAAAATCATTTTTTAACTTTGTGAAACTAGGAAATATAGGAAGTCTAGAACTCAGTTGGGCTGTGGAGGCAATAAGGTATAATTTTCAAGGTAGCAGATGATTGCTTCTTGTGGTGTCTAACAGAGCTGTCCTCTTGCTAGACAGAGGAAAAAGCAACTAGGGCAGCAGGGGGGATATTTACAAATAAAAGGGAAATAGAATTATGTTGATCTTTCAGCTTATTGTCTAAGGTTTTAAAAGAAAGCATTATGCTTGTAGTTATTCTTCCATTTACTCAGGTGAATGATAAATCTTGCACAGTTGGTAGTAAAAGCCTCAGTTTATACATTTAGTTTCTTGCATAAAAGGGGTCTGGTTGAAATATACTGGCAATTTAAAATTATATTTTCAATGGTGGTACAGTTAAAGAGAGTATATTGGTTTTTTTTGTTTGACTTTAAATCTGATGAAATATTTGTCTAGAAGAAAAATATACTAGTGCTTGATTACGTATTGTCCTAAAGGCTTTTTCCTCTGAAAGTTGTTTACAATTAGCATAAAAAAGGGAGAAAGAAATGACTATAATTTAATATCAATGTATCTGATTCTACTCATTTGATTGATAATGCTTCCCATTTATGGAGATTACAAAAGCAAATGTAATCATTGCCATTTCTGCAGGACTCTGCGTTTAACTTACCAGTTTTGAGAACAGCAAATATTATAAAATTTGACATTATGCTTGATAGCAATGCAGGGAAATATTTTTACATAAAAACCTGACCAGAAAGAAAGAAAATTGTGCAGAAGCTTTTATTTGCCTTTTTATGAAATTAACTTTCACTAAGTTAGCTCTGTTAAGGCAAATCCCCAAGTACATGTTGCCTCATCATGTTTAAGTACTTTGCAGTTGTAGGGACTCAAATTCTCATTAAATGAATAATCAAAAAAAGAAAGAAAAGGCATAGAAAAAGCTTAAAAAGAAAAAAAAAAGGAAGAGAAAAGGTGAATAGGAGAAAATTTGCTGAGCTTATGATGTTTGTGTTCTAGTGAGTCCCAGATTCTGTGAGAATCCCAAAAAGAGAACTGGTGCTGGATTTATCCCTACATTGAAAACTACATATTTGTTTTGATGAGCATAACATGCGAGTTGAACAAAGGGCTGGAATACAGTTTTGGGAGAAAAGAATGACTAACATTACAATGTAAATCTTTTAAATGTTAATATAAAAATAAAATTTGTTTTTAATTAGAAGTCCTCACAAGATTTTTAAAAAAATCTGATGAAGTGTTTTAAAATTTTTAATGAGAGAATAAATGCCTGAGTTAAGGTAAGATATTTTTGTGAAAGAGGACTAGAGGAAGAGTGCTGACTTTAGTAGTCGAGAACATGAAGTAATTCACTGTATTTGAATCAATATGGCATTGGCATGAGAACATACCAGTGGAAAAGAATCCCAAATGTGAAAAATAGATCTTGGTAAGGATAAGAATTTAACATATGGCCAAGTTGGTATTTTAAATCATTGGCACATGATGTTTTTTGCACCATATGGTACTAGCCCAGTTGGCTACCCATCAGGAAGTAAATAAAATTGTACCAGTAACTCACACCATATAGACAAATTTTGGATAGATTAAAATTAAATTGAACAAAAACATAATAATAAACAACTATAGAAAATCTAGACAACCATGGGTATAAAATGAGGGGAAGGAGAGATTTTATTTTTAAAAAGGTGAGTGGAAAAAAGAATATATTTAGAAAAATATCTGCAGGTAGAACACGGACAGAAGATTAATATTTATAATACACAAAGTCCTTTCAAATCAACAAGGACATAATCCAAGAGAAAATTGGGCACTGGATAAAACTAGGCAAATCATAGAAAAGCTAATCTGAAAAAGTTCAAACTCCTAAAAGGCAGGCAAAAGTAAATTAAACTAACATCTGTATATCTCTCAAACTGTCCAAAATTAAAAAAGAAAGAAAACACGACTTTCTGCCCAGGAATGAAGAGGTGGGAGCATTTTCAGATGTTACTAACAAAAAAGTAAATTATTACATCCTTTTTGGAAAGTTGACTTTGATCCAACAGTCCTTCTATTAGGAATCTAGCTAGTAGAAGTAAAAACACCCATGAAGATTACATACAGAATATTGGTTGTAACATTTCTCATGGGCAAAGAACTGGAAATAAGTGAATGCTCATCACAGCACATTTACATCATGGGTTATTTGGTAGCCATTAAAAAGACTGTGTTAGAACCATAGTAGAAAACCTGGTAGGATTTCCATGCGTCATTGGTGAGTGAGAAAAGCAGGATGCTGATGATGTTGCATAATATCCAAATTTTGAAATATACTTTAGATCCCCACAGAGTATTTACATTTGTGAATAATTGTAATTTTATAAAATAAGGAATTTTGTCACCTGGGT
This sequence comes from Myotis daubentonii, assembly GCF_963259705.1. Lineage (NCBI taxonomy): Eukaryota > Metazoa > Chordata > Mammalia > Chiroptera > Vespertilionidae > Myotis > Myotis daubentonii. The sequence goes on from NC_081846.1 coordinate 38,057,255, forward strand.
TGCCTGGGTGGTGATGTTGGGTTGGTGTTGTGCGTAAAGGGGAGGAAGAAAAGGGAAAGGTAATGCATTAGTCTTCTACTGTTACGTAACAAGTTAACACAAATTTAGAAGCTTAAAACAACATACACCTATTTTCCCACGGTTTCTATGCATCAGGAATCAGACCTGCTGAACCGAAACCCCTGCTCAGTGTCTTGTAAGCCTGCAATCAAGGTCTTGGAAGGACTGGATTCCTTTCTAGAGCTCATGACATTTTTTTAAGTTCACGTGTTTGTTAGAGGAATTCACTTCCTTGTGACTGCATGACTGAGGGTCTGGGCTTCTCACTGGCTGTTGGATGAAGACACCTTAATATCCTAGAGCAGTGGTTCTCAACCTTCCTAATGCCGTGACCCTTTAATACAGTTCCTCATGTTGTGGTGACCCCCAATTTCATTGTTACAAATTGAACATAATTAAAGCATAGTGATTAATCACAAAAACAATATGTAATTATATATGTGTTTTCCGATGGTCTTAGGCGACCCCTGTGAAAGGGTCGTTTGACCCCCAAAGGGGTCGTGACCCACAGGTTGAGAACCGCTGTCCTAGAGGCTACCTGCAATTTCTTGTCCCATGTCCCTTTCCATAGACAAGTTCACAGCATGGCTGTTTGCTTCTTCAAGGCCAGCAGGAGCGTCTTCCCTGCTAAATCATCTAAGGTGGAGTCTTATAAAACAAAATATAATCACAAGGTTGACATCCCACCCCATCACCTTTGCCATATTCTTTTGGTTAGAACCGTGGTCGGCAAACCGCGGCTCGCAAGCCACATGCGGCTCTTTGGCCCCTTCAGTGTGGCTCTTCCACAAAATTCCACATGCGGGCGCGCAGGTACAGTGTGATTGAAACTTCGTGGCCCATGTGCAGAAGTCGGTATTTTGTGGAAGAGCCACACTGAAGGGGCCAAAGAGCCACATGTGGCTCGCGAGCCACGGTTTGCCGAGCCGCAGTTTGCCGACCAATGGGTTAGAAGAAAGCCATAGGTTTCACCATCAGCCAAGGGTATGGGAGTATTACAAGGGCATGGGTCACTGAGAGGTCAAGATTACAGTGTCTATAGAGAGCCAGCATGAGAATAATATTATTTCAAAAACACAAAAAACTAATCAAAATAAAAAACTATTAATATGATCATACTACATAAAACTACATGCATGTATTAAGTACTTTAAAAAAGCAAAGACATTAAGAAAAAGAAAACAACTGTAATGTCTAATATGTATATGTACAAATATATATCTGTCTATATAGATATCAGAAAGTAGCACTGTTGAGTTGAAAATAGTATACATTGTAAGATATAAACAGGTCAAATCACTATATTATACACTTAAAAGTAATATCTTATTGTACACCAACTATATTTAACTAAAAAAGAAAAGAAAATACAACATAAATTTGAATTATTTTTTGTCAGCTGCATATGTCTGGAAATTTTTTTCGCTAAGCACAACAAATAGATGTAATTATAATACTGTGTGTGAACAATGTTTTTCCTTAGATAAAATGAATACTAGTCAATTCTGAAAAGCAACTTAAATGAACTCTCTTAAAGTAATTTTGAATGTACTGAAAGTGACTCACTCATTTGTTTGAAAGAGATTATATTTTTAAAAATGAAGGTAATTTGCTCTTTTCTTTGGACTTTTTTTCCTTTATTTTTTTTCCTCAAAGGCTTCTGTATATTAGGAAACATTTTTCTTATGAGACCTATAGGTTATTGGTCTGTTATCTTGCTTCTTTCATACCAGTAAAGGATTCATATTACAAGCTCTAAAATTAGTTTAATGTATCCAACAGGCATCCTATATAATAGAAGCCCAGCGACCCGAATGGCTGAACAACTAGAATGGCTGGTCGACCAGTCACTATGATGCGCACTGACCACCAGGGGGCAGATGCTCAATGCAGGAGCTGCTCCCCCCTGGTGGTCAGTGTGCTACCACAGTGGGAGCACTGCTCGGCTGACCGGGATGAGCAGCACTCCCACAGCGGCCGATCCCTGCAGGCCACGCCCCCACCAGTGCACAAATCCCGTGCACCAGGCCCCTAGTTTGAAATCATTATAATTTTCCAAGGAACACCCTAAACTGGCACCTTTAAAACATTACAGATAGTATTATATTTAAACACGTAGGCTTTTATAAAACTGCATATCCTTTGCTTCCATTAAATATTTTTGTGAAATTTAAAGTTTTTCTCTAGCCTTCCTCTGAAATTGAATTCTATGTGCTATTCTAGTTTTCATCAACAAAAGCTTTCACTAGAATTTGTTTACATTTCTTGATTCAAAGTGACCTGAAGCTATCTGATGTTGCAGTTTGCTTGTTGCTTCAGAAATCAGTGAGACATATCAGACAGAGCTATGAGCTCACCTCTAACCTTCAGTCACCTTCCATACCTTCCATGTGCAGCTGCCAGCAGCTGGAGAGCGGGATCAGCTACCCATTCCTGCTTTGTCGGTATTACCATCTACCGTTGCCTTAAGAGGCAGCTTTTCTTTGTCTCCGCCTTTGTCTTGGGCATTGCTTGAATTTTATCCTTGTAAACCGTCCTATTCCCTGCTTCCCTTTCATTTTTCTCCCACACAGGCAACAATGATGCCAGTGCAATGGCACACATTGCTGTGCGCGAGGAAGGGTGTCTTTATTGGTAAATGTAAATGATTGGGCTTCTTTTCTTCTGAGCTAAAAGTACATGACAAGCTTGGTCTTATAGCTGTGGGTCTGGAAAATACATCCTGGCTTTATGATATTGACAAGTTAAAAACCATGTAAACTGATGTCACATTTTTCCTTTTTTCTATTTCTAAGTCTGTTTTCACATGAAAGCTGGAAGCTTTATGCTCTCTCAGCACTGGTGAGAGAGCCCTGTATCCAGCCAGCCAGCCAAGAGTTAACTCCCCAGCCTACCCAACCTAACATTAAATGGAGCCACCTCGAAACAGACTCTTTTCATGGCAGTGTTCCTGCACTTAGGCAGGTGCCCCAAACTCAAGCTCTTCTGTTAAATGTCCAAAGGAGGAAACATATATGGAAGTGGGTTAATCCTTTATAATATGCAATCATTTATAAATGAAACTATTAATTAGATTTTCAAATCTTATCCTCCAAAGTCATGAAAATGTGCAGTTCTCTCCTGAGGCTATTTCCATTTTTAAGTAAGTGCATTATAAATTAGCAAACCAAAGGACTATGCATTAACTGTAATTCATAGTCTATAAATTTCAGACTAAATCAGAAACCTAATTTTCCTCCAGGATGTCTTGCTGTACACTTCTTGTCTACCATCTTGAACTTACTCATGTAGACATTACATAAATACTACTACTTTGAAATCCTCAGGAATTTTATAAATGTTGGAAAAAACAACAAACATCTTGTTGTATTCACACAAAAATCAAGCTTCAGGAATTCCTGTTGGAGATTGAAAAGTATCATAACATACTGAAAGAGAGAAACGGACTATTTGTAGAATGATAACCAAGAATTGAAAGTTGTTTTAAATGGTTGAAAATACTTAATGAGTTTATGAAATGACAGAATAGAATAAAAAAATATATATTTTGTACTGATACTTCCCCTTAGGAGAGTGTGATAGGTTGGAAAGTAAAAAAAAGATTAGAGCCTCTAGCTTTTGTGTTTCCAAAAAACCTCAGCCACCCCGAGGAGATTATATTAGGTGCTCTAACAGAAAATTTGATTGGAAATGTGATTCTTCTCTTAAAGAAGATTGGGGGTGGGTGGGGCTCACCGGGAGAGAGCCAAACACTCTCCAAGGTTTCTAGGAGCTGCTGGTTTTGGGTCGCCGAGAGAGGAATGTGAAATAGAATCCTGAATAGGTGAAAAGATCTGAGAGGTTGAGGAAACCAAGACAGGAAGGGATCTGCACCCAATTTTCAGTTTGAGAGCTGGGATGTGGCAAAGCTTCAAAGAGTGAATGGCTGCTGGATGCATCTGGGCAGAACAGGCCCAGGGAGTCCAAGGGAGAGGACTCCTGTGGAGATGACTCCTGGATCACTAAGTGCTAGAAAGTGAATGTTTGTGTCAAATTCAAAGTCACAGGTTCTCATCCAAGTATTCACTCGGTCGTGTGCGGCTCTGACAGAGTCTGCAGCATTTCCCTCTGTCACTGTGATTTGCTCATGTGACTGTTCTTCTGGTCGCCGGGAGCATCACTGGCTACACGTTCCTCTACTCGTGTGGGCCACACGGTGTCTTCTCGGAACTCGCTCTGTCTCGTTTTCTGAGGTATCTATAGCACTTGCTGGTATGTTCAGATTTTTGAAAGTCACACATCAGAAATATTTCCCCTCAGTTTTTTTGAATAATAATAGTGTTTTGATTTTTCTATTTGGCTAAGTGAGCATGTTAAGAAAACAAACGGGTTGCTACCTATTCTTATCATATTGAACAAATGGACATTTTAATAAGAGATACATAAGGAAAACATAATTCCAAAAATGAAGAAAGTAGAATTAATTTAGTTTTAAATTAACTTATGATAGTGGTTATTATTATTTTTTGCAGATACATTGAAATCATTGACAATTTAATCACTCACTGGCACTGGACCAAGTCCTAGAATTTGGGAGTCACTGCTCTTGATAATGCTCATTCGTTCTGGCCAACTTTAATGGTGCCTATAATTCTAACATAGTGTCAGAACAGGGATTTCCTTTCTCGGATGTTTATCTTCTTTTTGTAAGGCATTCATTTATTTAACAAACACAGTCCCTCACTTACTTTCCAGCCTTGTGCTTTGTGCCAGGGACACAGAGATAAAATACCCTGCCTTCTGAAACTTGAAATCTATAAACAGATAATTTTTCTGTTGAATCCTGTTCCTACTGACTCATGTTCTTGGAAATAGTCGTGTGTTATAAAAAACACACGAAAGAAATATATAATGCGTATCATCTTTTAAGGCAGTCAACCTATTACCAATATTCAAAGAAAACTTTTAATTCTATCTTTATTAAATTCTCATTTACATCTATTCATTTTTACAAATAGAATCATCACTTTTATGACGGGGCCATGTGTCTTTGATCACCCAGCAGACCAGCCTCGCCTTTTGATATGGTAGCAGCAACAGAGCTGTGAAGACTAGCAAGAGACAGATCTTTAATACACAAGCACTCATTTATTTTTTCTTTTTTAAAATATATTTTATTGATTTTTTTACAGAGAGGAAGGGAGAGGGATAGAGAGTTAGAAACATCGATGAGAGAGAAACATCGATCAGCTGCCTCCTGCACACTCCCTACTGGGGATGTGCCCACAACCAAGGTATATGCCCTTGACCGGAATCGAACCTGGGACCCTTGAGTCCGCAGGCTGACGCTCCATCCACTGAGCCAAACTGGTCAGGGCACAAGCACTTTTAAAATAATGCTTATGTCAGGTTTGCCATTGACCAAAGAAAAACACATGGCCAAACCCACAATCAATGTGGGAGGGGAACACTCAAGGGCAACAATACAGGAAGGAGAATTATTAAATCAACTAGAGGCCCGGTGCACAAATTCATGTACCAGTGGGGTCCCTTGACCTGGCCTGTGGGATAAGGCTGAATCCGGCTCTCCAACATCCCTGAGGGGTCCCGGATTGCGAGAGGGTTCAGACCAGGCCAAGGGAACCCAGTAGTGCATGATCGGGGCTGGGGAGGGATGCGGGCGGTTGGCCAGCCAGGGAGGGACTGAGGGAGGATTCCAGGGTGTGTCCAGCCCTTCTTGCTCAGTCCCGATCAGCTGGACCCCAGCAGCAAGCTAACCTACTGGTCGAGTGTCTGCCCCCTGGTGGTCAGTGCATGTCATAGCAAGCAGCTGAGCAGCCTTAGCATATCATTAGCATATTACGCTTTGATTGGTTGAACAGCCAACAGGTCGACCGGACACTTAGCATATTAGGCTTTTATTATATAGGATTTGTAAACAATCTACCATGCATTATTTAACTTTTTATCTGTTTACTTTTTTATTGGTCATCTTTCCTTATAGGGCACAGGTATCCCATTGCATTGCTTGGCTAACTTCTCTTTCTGTGACCTCTTTTATTTCCTCCCTGACTCAGTAACTCCATTGTGCCTACCCCCTATTTTGTTTTATTTTATGCAAAGCAACTCTTTTCAAACTTTTTTTCCTATGTTCTCTAAATCCAACCTTAAAAGACCCAATTTTTGTTAACAAACCTACTGCTGAATACATTTAAAAATAAAAAGGCTCTCTGTATGATAGAAATTCAGTAGACAACTCAATCTTTTTCTCATAGCCACACAATTATGAAGCTGAAACTGAATTCTCACAAAATAGTAATAATACTTTTATGTATTCAGTGCATAAACAAGGTTGGGATTTATAAGCCATTTCCAGTAGTTTGGGGCCCCTCTGTCCATCCTCTGTGGTTGAAAAATCTTATAGCACATTTGGAAAATAACACCTTTCAGAGAGTGAACATCCCAAAACTGACTGGTACAGAAAGAGAACTGTGTTAATGATGATGAAAGGAAGCAGGAACATTTTAAAACAGTTTTTTAGAGCCAATTTGTATAAAAGTGCCCAGTTTTATTTTTAAAACCTAAGAGAACTTCGCTGTAGAGTTTTAACATCTAATTACCAGTGACAGCAACTCTAAAATCCGAAAAAAACTTTACTTAATGACTTATTTTGTTCTTGGGTGTGAAATCTCAGACCAGGCTCTCAGGGACTTCCCTGTCATGCTGAGCTGGCAACCTGAAGATCTGGGTCTAGATGTGCAATTTCACTTTATGTTTCCTCTAGAGGGAGTAGAGTCTAGTGGTCTTCTAGATCTAGTTATTCAGCAATGTAATCACATACCATATTTGGATCGATAACAGGCATAATTGAACCTCTTTGATGCCTACAGCACTGGGATATGTGCTTGAGTAAAATTTGAATTTCAGATAAACAACAAATACTTTTTTAGTAACAATATTGCCTAAATACTGCACTGGAGATATCTATGTCTCTATGTTAAAAATTATTCATCTGAAATTCAGATTTAATAAGGGAATTGTATATTTTTATTTGTTATTTCTGGCAACCCTCTCAGCTTAGAACAATGTGAAGCTTAAGAACCAGGACATAGTATACATAAAAAAAATAACATAAAGAAACATATTGTGGTAGTTGTCATTGAATAACGACCAGCTGAAGCCCAGACATTGTGGAACGGAGATAAACCATTTCCGTGTGTCCTATCTCGATTCCCGACCTACATCATTCGAGAGCATAATAAAGTGGTTCTACCAAGCCACGAAATTTTGGGATAATTTGTTGTTTTGCAGTAATAGTGACTATAATACCCATGTTAAGTACAGAGTGAATGGTTAACATAATTTGTGCTACAAGAGCTTAGAAGAGGAAGCACAAAGACTTGTGTTTGGGTAGGGCTCCCTGGCTCAGCACCCCCTACGTCCCCCCACTTGAAAGGCAGAGCTTGATAGGAAGTGTCTGACATGAACAACGAGAAAATGTGAAAACAGAGTAACGGCAAAGATTCTTGTTCTTAAAAAAAGTTCCTCTTTCTTAGAATAATTGCAATTTTAAAATAAATCAATTTATGAAGCACTTGAAAAAAGATAAAGGGTTTAGAAGAGGCATATATTAAACTCCCATCTTGATTTTTGGGCTATGCTTCTGAGCATTTAAAGATGAAGCGATTATGATTGTTTACAGCACTTGATGAGGGAGACCAATAAACTGAGAAACGGATTGCAGTAATTTTGGGTTGGTCACCCACCAGGCTGACAATCACTTCAGTTTCACATTTCTTTAAAATGCTGAAACAAGGGCATTCTAAACTGTTCTTTTAAAAGGACAGAAATGTTTTATGGGAGAACAGAGCCATTTGGTGAAAAGAAACGTTGTTTTAATGCTAGTTTAATGCCTTTTGAGAACTGCTAAATGACCAAAGATAAAAGCAAAAGAGAATATTTTGCCTCTATCTGTGGAAGGATTTTTTGAGAGCCACCTAGTGCAGCTATTGTGGGAGAGATGTTGAAGGTCCAATCCTTTTCTTTGAGGACTTTACAATGTCAGATGTTTATAACGTATAGGAGGTTTGTACATTACTCAAATATAAAGCTGAAACCTAGAGATTTCTATTTACTTGTGTAGTAGTGTACTTCTATTGTAGGAGTGGACTTTGGGGGAAATGGTGAGTTAGGTGTTGCTAAAAGAGCTCCCTACCCCCTTACTGCATTCTTTATTCTCTTTACTCCCCTCCCCTCTAACCTCTCTGGGTCTTCCCAGGTCCCCTCAGTTTTCATGCTGTGAATGGTTCTATCAGCCCCTCCCTTCCCCTGCGACACCAACATTGGCTTCTTTGAGTTTCCTCCAAACTATCCCTTGCACCTATTGACGACCCCTCCACATGTACTTGTCCAAACGGTCCTCTCCTTAGTGACACATGGCAACCACATAGGCTGGATCTTCCAGGGTATGTTATATGCAAACAATTCCATTGTCTCCATAAGTTGAAATTCCTCAGAAATCCCAAGGTTTTAATATTCAAAAAACATTTCTCAGAACCTCACTTAAATCTGAGGACCCCAAGTCCTTTTAGATTACGTGTTTAGATTCTTTGCATGAAAAATTATTACTCTCCATCCTCATTGCCTCTATTTAAAAAAAAAAAATCAGTTTTCTGGTTATTCTACAACTTTCGTTGGAGACATTGGCATTTACCTTACTGTCTTGGTCCTTGCTCCAATTCTGGTATTTTCTTATCTATCCATCCAGTTTATTATTCACTGGCAGCCCACTGCATGAAATTCATGTAAGGGGCTTACCCCCGCCACCACGGTGGCTGCCTCCGCCCGCCGCTGCTGCAGCTTGGTCTGGAAGGCTGTCTGGAAGGACGTCCAGAAGGACGTCTGGTCTAATTAGCATATTACGCTTTTATTATTATAGATGTGGACAACTCATATCATACCATAGCCTCATGGTTACTTGTGCTTCTCAACTTTAATATCCTTATTTCTTTTTCAGTTTAGTTAATTGGCACATAGTGAACATTATGTTAAATAAAAATACCCAAAATACAAATTAATTGTTAAAAAGTATCATATATAGGTTTTTGAGTGTGTCAGGTGAAATTACTATACATTGTCCACCCAAATTTTCCTCTGTCAATCCATGAGCTTCTCAATCCCTTTTGCCAAGGTGCTACTTGTCAGTGCTCTACCTGCAGGCACCGCCTGTGAAAAGACCCATGCACATGCCACATGTTCATTCTCTTTGAACTTCCATAACTGCAGACCCCAAGGTATTCTCTTTGGTTAGACTGTTGTCTGGGAGACCTAAATTATACATCTTATGCCCATCCTACCTCAGATATTCCCTCATGAATCACTTTATTCGCTTTTGATTTCATTTTCTTGTGCTATAAGGTTAATAGCAGTGGTTCTCAACTTTGTGCATTAGGACCACACTTTTAAATCACCCACTTAAAATGCTGAGGCCTCACCCCAGATTCTGATTTAATTGATCTGAGGTGGGCCCTGGCATTAGGTGGTCCCACTGGGCTATGAGGATTGAGAATTTCGGGTTTATAGGCATTGACAGGAGGCCGACATCGTGCTCATCTCCCCATCATTCCAGTCTTTTTTCCAGGTTCTGTGCTGTCAAAATAGTGGTTCTCCTCTTTCAGATAAAAATATCTTTCACCCCCCAACAAATCATATCAAAGAACTCAGCCTATGGTCAGAGAAGTCTGAATTTTAGTTTGGTGTTTGAAGTTAGAGTCCACAGGAGTTTTTTTTATAAGGAAAGAATTCCAAACAGAAAATTTCCAACAGAAACTATGCAGCTGTAAAAAGGAAAGATCTCTTACCCTTTGAGACAGCCTGAGGGACCAGGAGAGGTGCTAAGTGAAATAAGCCAGTATCACATGATCTCACGTGTATATGGCATCTAATGAACAACAAAAACTGATGAACATAGAAGAGACATAGATGCATGGAACAGACTGACAAATCTCAGAGGGAAGGGGAGAGGGGGAGTGGGGAGAGATTAACCCAAGAATTTATATGCATATATGCATTACCCATGGACACAGACAACAGTGTAGTGAAGGCAGCGGGGGGGAGGAGGGAGGGCGGAGGCACGGTGTGGGGTGGAGGGATTCAATGGGGGAAAAAGGGACATCTAACACTTTCAATAATAAAGATAAATTAAGAAAAGAAACTTCTAGAGGAGAAAAAGACACACTTACTGGTGTTAGAGATTCCTCCATTCAAAGCTATAAGGAATATCATTAGCCCAGTTTCTAAAAGGACCAATTAGGATAGAACAATAAGCACATATTACCTATTTTCAACCTGGACCTATTTGATTTTCCTGTTCACTGTATGGGAACACAGTTATTGTCACACTTGATATTAAGTCTGGATTTAAATGGATTTCTCAGTTTTCCAGGATCACAATTTATATTGACTACATGAGAATCATTTGAAGAGTCAATCAATTATGTGGTTTCTTCTGAATAATCTACAGATGGATTTAGGGATGATAATGAGGTTGAAGCTTTAGGATCTCTGTCAATGTATTCATACAGTCATAAATTTTGGTGAAATTTGCATAAGAAAGGTGTTTTTGTCTTAACACGTTAAGCGCCCAGCCTGTTTTGTCTTCCGGATGGAAAGTATAGTGTCAGTCACCGGTGACTGACTGGGCACTTAACGTGTTCAGAAGGGTCCCCTTCCCCAAACTGCAGAAGCTTCAGACCTTGTTTAACCTGATTATGGGGAATCCTTGAAAATACAACAAGATAGGACTTCCTCAGTGAGCTAGTTCTTCTTTCAATGTTCTTATCATCCACTTTTATTAAAAAATAACAAAAAAGTCTTAACAAGGGGGGGGGGCTTATTTTAAACCTAGACACGCTATAACCATGTGTACTTGTTGAATTGTTGAAGTATCACTCTATCTGCTGATAAATAGCCACTGCCTCCAGCCCCTGACCACCCTCCACCACCATTTCATCAACCCTGGTTGTTCCCCTGAGACTCACTCGGGCCTCGCATGATCCAGCCCCTAACAAGGTAGCATCTGTCACATCAGGGGGCCCTCCAGGACCCTGGTCCAGTGCTATGGCCACCAGCATCCGTTCTGATTGGTCAATACCTGCTCTAAATGAATTATTAAATATGGCGAACATCACCTGTGTTTAAAACAATTAAAAAATTCTGTAGTCATAGATCATAGGTAACTAGACTAAGTGTTTAATAAAATATCTGTGTACAAGAAGTGATCCTATAAAAAAAAACCAACATCTTTTAGAAATTATTTTTTTTTTGGAAATCTGTTTTGGGTCCATTTAATATCTGGTTTATATATGACTAAGAAAAGTCATGTCATGTAGAAACCAGATCTTAGATTAGTCAAAAAGAATTTGAGGGATACTTTAATAAAAGCTTTAGTTTGTAACTAGGATGGTTCTTAAAATACATTGAAAGAAGGAAGCCAGCTGCCAGCACAAAGGGACGCTACTCAATAATCACTGTGCAGGCGTTGCTATGAGGGCTAGAAAGGAGACAGTACAGATATTCAACAACTGCTTAAATTTTTACCAAGAAATACATCAGGAAGAGTGCCATACTGAAACTCCATTGAGAGATAATCCACATTTTAGGTTTAGAGAGTTATAAACTCATGGTATTCTCTGCATAACCTGGCAACCTAGAAATGAATAAGTCATTTGGGTCAGATTTAATGCACGAGTATTGAAAGTAAATGAAAAATGAATTTATGACTAGGTTGCTTAATATGTAGGCTCACTTTAGAATATAAATCATAGCATAAACTTGAAAAAGAATAATCCCGCCTTATTATTTTCAGATATTTTTATTTGTGAACTAAAAATAATCTATGGTGATATTGTATTTATAAGTTCAAAGACAATTTGATAAGTTTAATAATTAATAAACATAAAAATAAGCAACAAAAGGGACAGGTCAAAGGTACTTTTGGGTAGGAAAAGTGACTCCCATACATTTTCAAGGTAGTTTTATTTGAAGTTTCACAAATGGCCTGAAAACACATGAGGGAAGAGTCAAATCTGCAGATGCCACTAGCTTTAACTCATCTGCCTACTCATTCAGCACTCAAACAAACTTTTTGGGTATGCAATAAATTCCAGGCATTGCATTGCATTATATAGATGAAAGGATGAAGATAACACAGGCCCTGTCCAAAAGGGCACAGTCCCAATGGTGGAGACAAACAGGTAACTAGATACCTTCATTCAATAGAACATGTAAGAGGTCTGCAGAAATGAATTAGTCACTCTCTATAATTATATATCTTTTTGGTATAAGATGCTGCTTGGCAGAAACTGCAAAGGAGTTTTCAAACCCAAAACAGATTCTCTCCCACTGGTCTGACTCAACAGTAGGGATCGTTTTGTCCTGTGTTAAATGGAACCCCGTCATGCTAGCTTGGAGCTCAGATTCTGAGTCCTTCATTGGTACAACAGTGCAGTGATGGGGGTTCTATTTGATCTCCGCCAATCTCTCCCATTTTTCTGGTCCAGCCGTAGTGCTCTTCTGCTCACATTTCTGAGACAAATAATATCTGTTCTCTGATCCTTTAGTAACGAAACAAACTTAACCATAACTGGGTTCAAGTGCACACTTGTCCAGTCTAATCCCTAGGTTTTATCTCAAGTTACACCAGTAGGTGGTAGGGACGTCAAGTAGAGTCAACCTGTTCATGTTTGCTTAGGGCAGAGACTTGCAAGTACAGTGATTTTGGCACTTCTGGGTAAATATCACCTTCTATGTTTATAACAACACTTACACTTCTCACTTATTTTATGTGACTTGTGAAGTCTGTGTACTGTTTTATTTTTTTAAAACATTTTTTATTGATTTCCAAGAGGAAGGGAGAGGGAGAGAGAGATAGAAACATCAATGATGAGAGAGAATCATTGATTGGCTGCCTCCTGCATGCCCCACACTGGGGACTGAGCCTGCAACCCAGGCATGTGTCCTGACCAGGAATGGAACCGTGGCCTCCTGGTTCATAGGTTGATGCTCACTCAACAAAGGGGAAAGGTGAAGCCGGCTGGGTTGTGTATTGTTTTAAATCATATTTTTACTCTCCAGGTTTTAAGCATCAGCATTATAGTTATTATTGTTACAGAATACTGTGCGTGTTGAATTGACTTACGTAAGCTTACCTAAAGCAGACATAGTCTTAATAGTAAAGTCAAGTATAACAAAAAAATCTGAAAACATAGTTCATATGTATAATACCACTATCTAGGAAGATTTTATTTCTAGAATAAAAAAATCTGAGAATCTAGTTATCCATTTTCTTTATTTCATTTCTTATTTTGAATGACCATATGAAACACCCATGGTCTTTTGTCCAAGTAGTTTCATACAAGTCCCTGCATGTACAAAGGTTAAAGTAAAGGAAACGAAGGTTGGTAAACTTCCTACATAGTACGTAGGGCCTGTAAAATAGAATTTTAAACATACTTTGTACCAAATATCTCCATGAATTATTCTGAAAAACATTTATGTTAAAGGAGCATGTTTGTTTCAGAAGAACTTTGTTTTGTAGGAAGTTTTCTGAGATAACACAGTCCTTTTGTTAAGCATATTTCTTAGTGAAGGAAAGTGTTTCTTTTGTAACCTTTTGTTTCTCTTCTCTTTTGTATACCAAGTATTTTCTTGATTTCAGAGTGGCTATTCTATTTGAATGAAGTGCTGAAAATGGTCATGACAAATGAGTCTTTCTTCATAGTCTATTTAACCATTATCATAGGAATAAATATCTGGCAATAAAAATTAGAAGTTATTTTTCTTTTGGTAAATTTTAACATTTAAAAATGTAAAGCTAGGAAATAAAGTTAGCTTGCCTTTAACTATGGAAATCAATAAATTTGATACATGAAATGTCTGGCAAGGTATGGGGTGTTACCTTGAAGTCCGAAATAATATTTGTTTTTTGAACTCTGATGTGTCATCATAAATTACATTATTGAAAAATCATTTGGTGGGAAGATAGAGGAGACTTTTGTATCTTTACAAATCCCCACATAAAAAGAAACACAGTAACTAGATAGTAAAACCAAAAATATTCATGGACAACATTTATAATAAAATTAGGTGACATGATATTCTCTTGAATATCCCAAAAGTAAAATCACCAAATCGTATCTGTTTACTTTGTAGGCCTATCCCAATCTCAAGGAATATTATATTATTTTTCTATTGCCGTTGTAATACATAACCACATACTTAGCAGTTTAAAACAATTCAAATTTATTAACTCACAGTCTGTAGGTCAAAAGCCTGAGTAGAGAGTAGCTTAGCTGTTTCCTGTGCTTCAAGCCTCACAAGGCTGAAATCAAAGGTATGTGTTCCCTTCTGGAGGGTGTGGGAGGTGCTGGGAATCTGCTCCCACACTATTTGTTTTGTTGGCAGAATCCAGTTCCTCGGGGTTGTAGGACTGAGGCCCCTATTTCCTTTCCAGCTGTCAGCCGGGGTGGCCTGTATCTCCTAGAGGCCTCCCTCCAGTCCTTGAATCTTGTCATGCTGCCCTGTCTCTTTGTATCTGGTCTTCTGCAGCATCTTTCTGACTAACTTTTTGCTTTGTTCTTCTAATTTTAAGGGCTCAAGCAATTAGGTTGGGCCCATTTCCATAATCCGGGATAATCTCTCTCTTTTAAGGTCCATAACCTTAATCATACCTACAAAGTCTCGTTTGCTATGTAACATACGATATTGATAGGTCCTGGAGAATAAGGTGTGTAAATCTTTGAGGGGATGTTATTCTGCCTACCACATAGATAGGTTTGTAAATGTTTTTATCATAGGTTCTATTTTTCTAAAGCTTAAACAGGAAGTTATTCTATACTTTTGTGGACCTGAAATTTTTCTGGGGAAATTATCCCAGTCTGCTTTCTGAGGACTTGGGTCTCTTCCTTTAACAGATTCTTAAGCTCCAGCTATTCTTTCTATCTAGCAATAATTAAACTTCTCCTTTTGACATCCTTTCTTCAAGAGCAAATAGACCTGGGCCCATCTCCTTTTCCCATTTATATACATGCAAGCAGCTCTCCAAGATCTCACCCTCTTCTCCTAGGTGAATTTCTTGCTTTCTTCTTGCTATCTTTCATTATTGTGTGCTTGTCAAAGTATATTTTACAGCTAATTCAATCTCTTCTTGTTTTTATGAGCAAATATGATTCTTAAAGACAGAGTGTTCCAGTCACAGTTGTTTTTTTTTAAAAAAAACTTTATTGTTGAGATTGTTACAGATGTCCCTCTTTCCCCCCCCATTGCCTCCCTCCACCCAGTTCCTGCCCCATCCCAAGCATTTGCAACCCTATTGTCTGTGTCCCTAGACAATGCATATATGTTTATAAGATCTTTGTTTAATCTCTTCTTGCCCCCACTCCCCCTTCTCTCTTAGAATCATCAGTTTGTTCCATTTCCATGCCTCTGATTCTATTTTATTCACCAGTTTATTCTGTTCATTAGATTTCTTATTCATTTGATTTTTAGATTCAATTGTTGATAGGTATGTATTTGTTGCCATTTTGTTGTTCATATTTTTCATCTTTTCCTTTTTCTTCTTCTTCGTCTTCTTAAAGAATACCCTTCAACATTTCATATAATACTGGTTTGGTGGTGATGAACTCCTTTAACATTTTCTTGTCTGTGAAGCACTTTATCTGACCTTCAATTCTAAATGATAGCTTTGCTGGGTAGAGTAATCTTGGTTGTGGGTCCTAGCTATTTATCACTTTGAATATTTCTTTCCACTCCCTTCTGGCTTGCATAGTTTCTGTTGAGAAATCAGCTGACAGTCATATGGGCATTCCCTTGTATGTAACTAACTGCTTTTTTTCTTGCTGCTTTTAAGATTCTTTCTTTGTCTTTAGCCCTTGGCATTTTAATTATGATGTGTCTTGTTGTGGACCTGTTTAGGTTCCTCTTTTTTGGGACACTTTGTGCTTCCTGGACTTGTAAGTCCATATCTTTCACCAGGTAGGGGAAGTTTTCTGTCATTATTTCTTCAAATAGGTTTTCAATATCTTGCTCTCTCTCTTCTTCTGGGATCCCCAAAATTTGTTGGTATGCTTGAAGTTGTCCCAGAGGCTCCTTACACTATCATCATATTTTTTATTCTTATTTCTTTTTGCTCTTCTGATTGGGTGTTTTTTTGCTTCCTCATATTTCAATTCATTGATTTGATTCTCAGAATCCTCTACTCTACTGCTGAGTCCCTCTATATTATTCTTTATTTCAGTCAGTGTATGCTTACTTTCTGACTGGTCCTTTGCCATGTATTTGGCATTCTCACTAAGATCTTTGAAAGTCTCACTAAGTCCCTTGGAGGTTTCTAGAAGATTCTTGAGTAACCTATAACTGTGGTTTTGAACTATATATACAGTAGTTTGCTTTCTTCCATTTATTTAATTTGTGACATGTTTTTTGTCTCTGAATTTTGGCTGCTTCCCTGTGTTTGTTTCTATGTATTGGGTAGAGCTGCTATGTCTTCTTGAGTTGGCAGCGCGGCCTTGTGTAGTAGGTGTCCTATAGGGCCCAGTGGCTCAGCCTCCCCAGTAACCTGAGTTAGGAGCTCCAGGTGCACCCCTTTGTGGGCTGTGATCACAGTCTTGTTGTAGTTGAGACTTGATTGCTGTTGGTGTCACCGGGAGGAATTGACCTCCAGGCCAATTTGCTGTGAGGACCAGCTGCGACTATGGTGGGAGAGCTGCTATGCAGGGGACACCCCTATGTAACAGGACTTGCTTCAGTGTGGCTTTGGTGCTCACTGAATCTGCCCCTTGAGTATGTTGCTTATGGATGTGTAGAGTTGTAATCTGGTATGGTCTGATACTGACCACTGGGTACACTGGCTCTTGGGTCTCCAGGGAGGTGCAAATTCAGACACTGCCTGGGGCCACCCAGCAGGAGCTACAGAGAGATCTGCAAATTACTCCTCTGTATTGGGTTTGGAAGTGCCCAGAGGAGGCCTAGCTATGAAGCAAGGCAGGCTGGTGCTGGTGCTGGGTCTTGGGTCTTTTATTGATAGGTTTGGGGCTTCCTGACCCAGCTGCAGCTTGGTTGAGATTTTCAAGGACAGGTCATTCAGATGCAAAAGCCACTATAGGCAGCTTGGGTGAAGTTGTAAATTGGATGAGGTTGGGTCTTAGGGAATCACCAGGGCAGAGCAAACAGAAATGGCTGCCAGTCAGCCCTAAGACTGGGGAGGTCCCAGCACAGGAACAACGATCCATATGAGTACCTCTGTTTGGGAGAAAGCCGCCCCCAAGTTCCTGCCCTGATGCCAGACCAATGTGTCCCCTGGAGCTTCACCCTGGTGCTGGAGCTCAGAGGAAGTGGGACCCTGTAAGTTCAGTTCATGGTGTTGGCCTTTTAAGAGGAACAGCTGGGTCTCCAGCAGCCTCTGTGTCACTGAGCTCCAATCCACACTGGTTTTTACAGCCCGTAGTTATGGGGACTTCTTTTCCCAGCTCTGGGACTCTGGGCTGGGGGTCTGGTGTGGGGCTGGGCCCCCTTGCTGCTCTGGGATGATCTCCCTCCCAATTAAAAGAGTGGCTCACATGGGTGTTGGACCAGCTCGTTCAGCAGCCCTGCACCTCCTACGAGTCTCAGTGTGCTTTCTTCTTTACTTCTCTAATTGTACGACTTCCATTCAGCCAGCTTTCCAGCAGTTCTGGATGATGGTTGTTCTGTATTTTAGTTGTAATTTTGATGTGGTTGTGGGAAGTGGCGAGAATAGGCATTTACCTATGCTGCCATCTTGGTTCCAAAACGAGATACGATTCTTTTTAATTGCCTACTTAGCTGTTGTAATTTTAATAATTTTCTTGAGTTCTTTTTCAACTGAAGAAGATGACATATTTCCTAATAATGAGGCCACACAGTCTTGGATTATATAATTAACAAATTAGAGCCAATCTGAAACGATTATGTTGTGTGTGTGTGTGTGTGTGTGTGTGTGTGTGTGTGTGTGCGTGTCTGGTGTTTTCTAGCCTGTTGACAACCATAATGAATATACTTAATAAATATAAGAATCTTGCCTTTTATCTGTCAACAAAGCTAAAGTCAGCTACCAGGGCCCCACAATGTTAGACTCTCATTTAATCTTTCTAAACTATTAAACTTTAAAGCCATCTTCCCTATCACATCAGAAACCACAATATCCAAGTATTGTCTTGATCCTCATATAATAAGCAGTCTATGTTCCTGTGTTTCAGGTTTTTGTGTGTTTTATTTTACTAGTGGTTTGGCCAATATTTAAACTATCTCTTATCCTCACGAGTCTAGAACCAATCGAGACATAGATAAGGGAGCTGACAGGTAGATATCAAGGTATCGGCTTTGTAACAGGTGAAAACTGGATTGGAGACTGTAGTGTAGATGTATTTTCTAACGCACCTCCCGTGACTTAACCATCCAAGAAGTGGCACATCTAGACAATGACAAGTTAGCATTATTAGTTTCCTATAGGGTGGAGAGCAGTCTAGAGTGTTCCCTCTCTGTTGGCAGGAAGATCCAAAATAGAAAACCCAAAACTTGCTAAGTTAAGCTAACTCAGTTCTTTTCCCAGATACATTTATTAGGTAGTCATTCCTCTTCTTGTAAGGGAAGTGAGTATTGAGGGAGCAGAGAGACATCAGGGAAACATGAGACAAGAGGAATAAGGATGTCTCCTCCTGCCCACCAATTTATAGACAAGGTTCCCTATTGCCCCCCGCCCCCTTACCCCATGTAAGTCAGTGAAAATAGATATCAGAGGGAAGGTAGGGGAGGGTGGGGGTAAGGGAGAGAGATCAACCAAAGGACTTGTATGCATGCATATAAGCCTAACCAATGGACACAGACACCAGGGGGGTGAGGGCATGAGTGGGGGTGGGGGTGGGGAGCAATGGGGGGGGGGGATAAGGACACATATATAATACCTTAATCAATAAAGAAAAAAATTTAAAAAAGAGTTTATGAGAGGGATTCCCCTATTCCACCTGCCATAGATGCCACACCTCTTGTTACAATCTCCTCTGAGCAGATGCCTTGTAGTTCCTGCACAGATTTCTACTCTCACCGAAGAATTTTTCCTTGGAAGATATAATGGTGGCCAGCCTTTTCCCTGGGGGCATATGATTCTCCCTACAGCCTAAGCAGTCAGCATGCATTAATGGTGTTGCATATAGGTAAGCTTAACTATTGGGTAAAATTTGCTCCAATTTCTCCTGAGATCCAATTTCAACGGAATCTCCTTTTCAGACGGTGCTGTCCCTGGTACTCATAATAGTCTCAGGGATGAGGGCTCTGGGTTACCTTGCTATTTTAGGCTTTTAGATCCTCCCTGGGAGGAATAGAAAGTCCCACCCAGCACACTGCTCAGAGATGGAGAACAGTGTGTGTGGGAGGGGCGGCTGCCTTGACAAATGTATTAATTGCTCTCTTTTCTTTCCTTGCCTCATTCCCTGATCCCCTCTTTCTTTTTCTCAATTGGGTCAGGAATAAAAGCTCTGTCACCCTGCCTAGGGGTATAACTTATCTAAAACACTCCATGGAGCTTTAATTATTTAATGGGATTTGGTCTGTCCTATTTTTGCTTGTATTTTGAACACAGAAAAGTGTCCCTGGAATATCCAGCCATGGATGGTGACATCTGTCTCTTATCCAGCATAATCATCATTTTACACAGGCCTGACTTATAACTAAAACCAAAATTGAAATATTCTAAAGCCACCTCTTAATTTGACTCATTGAAACTGGTGATGGGAAGATATTTACCAGTCATCCAATGTAAAGGGATCCCATATACAGATATCCCACACTATTTAATCTCACTGTCCAAATATTTACTTTATATACTTGCAACAACTTTACTCATAATTCACTCTTTGAACTGAAAAACCTGCTATATGCAGACGTTTGTGTACTAGCAAAATCATTTTCATTTGGCAGGACTCAGGAAAGAAGATAAAATAGGCTACATTTTAGATGTTATCCCAAGAGCATAACAGCATGTGTGCTTGTGTTGTTCAGCAAGTTTCCATTATTGCTATCAGTTTTATTACTTTTTTCGTGAGAGTTCAGTATGAAGTTTCCCAGTGGTTTCCTCAGTAAAGTGCCTGTGGCTACTTCCAACCTGGGTCTAAATTCAATGACAAGTGTTACTAATTTTATTTGAAGTCATAGGGGTAGTTGATTAGCATTTGAAATACTCTACTCAGGTCCAGACTTAGAACCAGCAGTTAGTAAATATCTGAAAGATTCTAACCAGGAGGGCCCTCTGGAGAGGCACCTGTTACTAGTACCTTTTCTATCTCCATCTCATCAGTAATAGTGGGTATCCTAATTATAG
The DNA here is from genome assembly GCF_963259705.1 of Myotis daubentonii. Classification (NCBI taxonomy): domain Eukaryota; kingdom Metazoa; phylum Chordata; class Mammalia; order Chiroptera; family Vespertilionidae; genus Myotis; species Myotis daubentonii. Next base: position 38,077,683 of record NC_081846.1, read on the forward strand.
CACATGAGATCTTGAAATGACTTTCATTGGTGAAATGAGATTGTTCAAGATATATGGTTGGTTAGCAATATTGCATAGGCACATCTGACTTGCCTAAAAAGAGAATAAATGCCTGGTGAACCAAGCAGTCTTGATCAGTGGTTCTTGATTAGGAGTTATTTCCCAATTTGGCAACGTCAATATCTTTGGTTGTCTCAACTAGAAGGATGGGTTGTTACTGATATCTGGTCGGTAGATGCTAGAGATGTTGCTGAAAATTCTGTAGTGCACAGAATCTTTCCACCTCATCCCCTAAACAAAGAATTATCTGCTCCAAAATATTGGTAGTGTCAAAGTTGAAAAACCCTAGCCTGGATTCTTTAGGGTGGTGCCCCCGGTCTAGGACTCTGTTCACATGTGTAGCCATTAACAGAGGAATCTCTTTTGTTTCTGACTAGAAATTTAAATGTCAGCTGCTGCTAGAACATTGCTTCAATTCCCTCAAATGAACCTTTTATGGAAGGTGCTAGAATTCCTGAGGGGTCAGAGAACTGGGACTTAAGTATTTTGTGTATGTTTGCTACTATATGTTTGGACATGTTGCAGAATTCAGTATGAGACTTACTCTCACTGTGATAGAGCACCTGAGAGATCAAGAGATTTTGAGAGCAAAGGCCTATGGTTTTACCTATCTCTCATTATTAGAGGCTACTTTTATTTATCAAAAACAATCTAATAATGGTATATTACTAATTTTGTTTAGATTATTGCCCAAAAGGCAAGGTACAGATTCAACCTTCTATCACATTAACTACCCAGTACCTTGAGGAGCTACTGACATGCTTAAATATTTGTGTATACATTCAATAGGTTATACTGGGATGGGAAAAAGTAGGTTTATAGTTGTACATATGGAAAAAGACATGCAAGTGATGATTATGACAATAGCTTTATTAAATTCTGTGTTTTGTGTACTCACAACTGTAAACCTACATTTGCCTAATCCTGTATTAAGCACCTTATCTATACCAGGCACTGTTATAGTTCCTATGGACATAGTGTTGTACAAAATAGACATAGAGCTTACTTTTTTATGGATTATATTAGAAATATGTCTGAGTTCCAATTAGACAACTCATATTAATGAAAATGAGTGGGTGAAAATAAATGTAAGAGTAGAGGTCACATGCTATTGTCAATTTTATATAACAGATAAGTTTTACCTCCAGAACAAAGTTTTCCCTAAATTTTTATGAAAATCTTTGCATATAAAATATCTGGGATAATAACTCATAAGATAGATAATATATAAGTTCTGAAAATCATTGCTACATGCTATAGAAAGTGAGATATAATTTTTGATAAAGTCTCTTGGTTATCTTAAATTATAGACTGACCTTCCTCCCTTATGTGCAGAAATAAGCCCCTCTCCACTTGCCTGAATTTCACTTTTATAAATCACCAGAGTGTTTTTCACACTACATCATGTTTATGCACACTTTTGTTTCCCCTGCTAAATTGTGAACTGTTTCAAGGTAAGAATGGCACATTTCCAGTACTTACCAAAGAACCTGGCACAGAGAGTTATATTTATGGAACTGATGAATGAATAAACTATCATCACTTATTCCTACATCCAGAAAAGACACATATCACTTGTATTTATGGTTTCTACATATTGTTTAATGTTCACAAGGAGAGAGTGAGTTTTACGTATATAAATTTTAAATGGAGAGAGTACACAAAGTACCATGGTTAAGGTGCCCACTTGAGAAAGGCTGGCTGCTTAGTATTAGGTGGCATTTATTATCTTGAGAAGTATATAATCCTACATCTTGTGTAGTCACTCTGAGAGTGGATGTGCTAGCCACAGATGTGATGGACTCCTTAACTAGACTCATAAGACTGATGTACAGAATATAAATGCTAATACACTAATATTCACAAGTGTTGGCATGATCAACGTATTCTTGATCTGTAGGCACATCCATTTGGAATCAGAATCAGAGCATTGAGATTTAGGTACACATTTCTTTAGTTTGGTGCATCCATCTCCCTGAAAGGAAGAGCATTTTCATGGGACTGTAGTACTGTAAGTGCAACTGGCTAAGAGACTTCCTTCCCTGGATGGAGCTTGGCTGGGCACTCCAAACTTTTGCTGCTTCAATTTTCATTTTTGATAATTTCACGACAGAACACTCCTGTTAGTCCTTATCAACTCCACCAATTTATGATGAATACATTCTTTCCTTAGGGATATTATTGTATTCCTTCAGATTCATTTTTGTCTTTTTGGCCAGAGATCTCTCAACTATTATCCATTGACTAAAAATCCCAATGGAGATTGTCACACTGTAGCTTCTATGAATCACACTATTAAGTATATTTCCTTGCCATCCTCCTTCCTTTCCTTAATAGTTTCTGGGGAAGGTTAGGTTTCCAGCACTTGAAAGGCATTCTAAACATTCAGAACTTACAATTTAAGAGAAAGAATTTATAACTCTAGGAACTTTGTTACCTGTGAGGGAAAAATCAATTGACAGGATTGCTTTGAAGTGTGCTAAAGGTCAAAGATAGAGGTCCCTGACCCACCTCTCTAGATTTACAAATGGCTCTCTACAGAGCTGGAGGAAAAGTTCATTTCTGCTTTATTTTTCCCAGAGCTCTCTTTTTCCGTTTTATTTTGTAGTGAACAGATGATAAAGAGGAAATGGTTCAAACTTATTTACTTGCAAATAGACATATTCTACAAAGCTTTGCTTTGATTAAGGATAGTTAATAGCAAAGCTGCACTACCAATTTTTTATCCTTGAAATTCCGAAGCGATTCAATCAAAAACACATTCTGTTAAAACACAGTCACTCCTTAGCAAAAAACAATCTCCCAATATGTTGAGCATTCATTTGACTTTCTTATTTGTGACTCAGATATTACTCAATGTCACATCAAGTTGTTCTCTTTCTCTCATGATAAAAGTCTTCTTTAGTCGTGTGATATACTGAATAAACTTGACTATGTAATGTAATTTCCACAAAGAACCAAATCCAATGCTTATATAATGGGTGTATGAGATAATTTTTAAAAATGTACATCCTTATGATTCAGAAATTTCCAACTGAATCCCAGACAAATGTAACACGATATAACATCAAGGCTTGGAGGGGGAAAAAGTTAGTAGGATTTTCCAAACTTGACATACCATTGAATTGCTATTTTTTTTTCAGTTTCACCTATAAATGGCAAATTAACTATGCACTTGCTTAATCTTCTTAAAGAACTGCTTTGAGCATTAATTTAATTAGTACACAGAAAACTTGATTATATATACATGAAATATCTTGAGAGTTATTTGTGTAATGGTGAAAAAATGTAGGATAGTCTTAGTTTTAATTACAGAAATAATTTCTCATTCTTTTATGAATAAACTTGGAAGATGAACGGTTTCTGTCTTGTACTTGGTACAAGAGCGAAGAAAATGAAGAAGATTTAGGCTGGCATCGAAGTATTCAAGGACTCACTTACATTGGAAGGACATTTACCTGAAGTTACAAAATTCAGGCCAAGGGAACCCATTGTCTTAAGTCATTGTCTTGAGAAGCAAGATCATAGCTCACCACTATCTTCAGAATGAATGTGAAATAAAAGACCTGTCCTTGCTTACAGTTCTCAGTGCCCCAGTAACGCTGACCTGCTTTCTTACCTACAGGCTTTTGCTTAATTGTTCTCTTTGCCTGGAACACTTTGTCCCTATTTAATTTTTCACTGCACTAGTTCCCACTCACCGTTTTTGGGGTCAGCTTAAGTGCCTCTCCCTTTGTGGAAGGCTTGGTCCCCCAAAGCTGGGTTAGGCACCCTTTCATTATGCTCTAGTAGGACTTTGTTCTTAGCTCTGTGGTAATGCTTTATATACTCAACTGTAGTTGACATTTTACTTGTTCACACATAACTAGACTTCTGGGTAGGAGAGGACAACACTATATCTTTTTTTATGTTGTAGTCTAGTACTTGGAACACAGAATGTGCCTGACAGACACTCATTGAATGATCAATGCATAAATAAACAAATGTCAGTGTAAACCAGTTGTTTTAAATGGGTGCTTGGTCTTGCCTACCAGGGGATTTTTGGTAATGTCTGGAGATATTTTGATAGCTGATATTTGCTATATTTTGTGCTGTATCATCTGGTGGGTAAAGCCAGTGATGCTGCTAAAAATTATATAATGCTCAGGGCAGTCCTCCATAACAAAGGATCATCTAGTCCAAAATGTCAATAATGTCAATGCGAGAAACTCTGATATAAATAATACTATGCTTATTGTAGCAGGAAATACAAAGGCGGTCTCATGGGTAAGTAGTAGAAAAAAGAGGGTAGCAAAGGTAAACGACTTACATGTTTGGAAGCTGTTCAAGCTTAGGTACAAAGAGAAGTGTTCAGAACCAAGGTCATGGCGAGCATTGGGAACCAGTCTTCCTGTGTTCGTGATGCCAAGTGTGGTGGGCTGAGTAGGGGAGGTCAAAAAGTTGAGATTTAGATATACTTATGACTTTCTTATCTCTTCTAGTTACTGCTCTTTTCTGTTGCCTTAATTTACTCCTACTGCCCATGGGATATTTGCTACTCAATTTTGAGGTTTAAAAAAAATATATTTTCTTCGAACATGACAGATTGTATACTGGGGAGGAAACTGAAAATGAATTCCCTGTAATTTGTAGGAAGAAGCCTGGAGACACAGAACCTGAAGTGCTTCCAATATGGAGATAGAGAAAACATTGTCTTTCTGTCTTATTAGAAATGGAGACACATTATTTCAAAAGATCTGTAGAATAGCTTTCTTTGATCACATTTTGTTTACAGTTAGCATAGTAAGACCATTTTTTCTATATATAGATTTGAAATGCATTTAAATTGAAATCAAATTAGCCTTCAAAATCATATTCAGTATAACAAAAATGAAACCAATTAGTAAACAAGAAAATGTTTGGAATATTAAATAAGGACAGATGATATTTAATTGGCTTTGCAATTTATGGTGTATTATTCTGATTAATAATCAGACTTACTGTATCTATGGAAACGAGAGAAAAATTACTTCTGCTTCTAACAGATATACAAAGATGAGAAATATTTTGCTTCTCTGAATAATCAGCACAGATGTTGTCCTTGTTGTTAACCTTGTGTTATTATCTATTTTACCATGAGAAAAGCAAAATCACGTGGGTGGGGATCAAAAGATGTAAGATTCAGAAAATGAATGGAAGTTTCCTTAAAGAATATAAACTAATTGGGAGTTTTAAATTGCTTTCTAAATCAGGAAATAAAAAATATCCAAAGCTAGAAGGTTTTGAAGTAAAGTCTGTGATTTGATTCATGAATATGACCACTCTCTGTACATTTTATAGGCAAATTTTAATGGAACATCTCTGAGATTAAGAACATTGAAAAATAAATATTAACCAGACAGGAGAGAGACTCTGAAAATATATTTCATAAAAATGATATGCCATTAATTTTTAAATGAGATGTCCTGGTGGCATAGTGACATCATGAATCTGGTTTTCATCAGAATCTGTAGTTTGATGATATTTCCTGGAAGATATTAATACTCTTCATGTGATTTTCACGATTAAAGGCTAAATGGGATTTACAAGGCATTTTGAGCTGAAATGCAATACCTACCACCCATATCCACCTTCCCCTCTACTGAAGTTGAGAGATTGCTGTGTTTCTCTATTTAGGTTTAACATTTTAGAATCTGTTTTATATAGTTTTTTTTTTAAATTAAGAAGTTGAAGAACCTTACTGTTTGTTTACATCAGTTCTTTCTTTCTTTTTATTTGGTTGAAACAGTTCAAAAACAAAGCTTTTTTCATCTCACCTTTCCCAGTGAATTGAATCTGCCCTGTTTGTGTAGTTAATGATTGGGTTTGGCTCCCCTCCTGTGTGTAAGACCACTTGAAGCACATGTTCTGGGTGAAGCCAGAACCTGGTGCATCCGGGCAAGTGCCCAGCCTGGCTCCTGCTGAGAGGTGAGACTCCCATCACTCTTGGAGGGCAGGGAGCTGGTGAGAGTAGAGTTTATTCTGGAGAAGTCTCTGTGTCTGCCATGGCACATCTTAGATACCCTTTTAGATGGTAAGCACTGCATAGCTATTTAAGACATTAAAGGCCTGAGAAGGTGGTAAAAGGCACCATTTACCTCACTTAACACACATTTTCTCACCTACAATTCGCAACCCCCTGGCCAAGGCAATATTATTTTCCTGTTTTTAAAGACAAGGAAGCAATTTACCCAAAGTTACACATATAATCAGTGGTGGAGCTACAGTTCAAACTGAAATCTCTCTAACTCCAGCAGTGTTGTGTTCTCTCTCTGTAACTCCTGTGGCTTTTGCAAGTTCTCCAGAGTTGTCTTTTAAACCAAAACACGAAGTAGAATTGGTCAGATTTTCAAGTCAGATCACATAGTACTGATTTTTCTAATCTAGCAATCAAAGGTTAAAGGATTTAATAATAATCTAGAATCTCTTAGTTGGAATCTTGACCCAATTCTATTGTTACTTTGAATTCTAAACTTTAAATCATCTCAATTTTTACTTTACTGTGCAAAAGTTCATCATCCCAATCTGCTATCTCATATAGGTATTCTGTGGAATACTTAATGGGTGACTTAAAAATTTTTGCTATGAAACATTACATAATGAAGGCAAAAGACCCACTACTGACTGGGAACATAATGTAGCAGGAATACTTCAATAGTTTTTGGCATGATTAATCTCAAAGAAAAGTTATACTAGACAAAGTTCAACAGGTAAAGAAAACTTTTCCTCAAGACTATTGCAAGGGCAAAGAGATTGAACTTGACTGAAACAAAGGGCTGGAGAGTTTTTAAAAACTGGGCTGAGGGGAGTCATAGACCACCTGCATCTGCCAATTGGCCTTACCCAAAGGAAGAGTAAACTTTCTGGCATCTTCATGACAGAAGGAAATTTACAGCTTGGAACAAGGTACCCCATGAAGTTTGGCTTCTACCTTCCCATAGAGACTGGGAGAAAGGAGTGCTATCTTCCTTGACCAATATATTTCAAAACAATGATTCTCAGGGCTTTGAGGAAAACATTTCCTCTCTCCTCCCCCCGCCACCCCCTCATCATAAAACTAGCAAAAGTCTTCTAAGAAGATCTGTATACATTTCAAAGGGAACAGAGAAAGAATTGCAGTTACAAGTTTTCTAAAGTTAAGTGCTCTAAGAAAAGGGACTATAGTTAGAAACAAAGCTATCTAAAGGTTAGTCACACCGAAGGGAGCATTAAGGACATCTTGGTTATTAGAAATAAAGCTTTGACTAAAGCCTAGAATTAGCATTATATCTGTGATATATTACTACGCGTATTTGGGAGCTGGCATTACTTGTCTTCCGAAGATCTATGGGCTCTGAATAACCACATTGCTTTTAAGTCTGCATATGAACAAAGAAAATCCAGAGATTTCAGATAAACAGTAAACCAGATTTCTACAATAGTCATAATAACTCAATCTAAGTGGTCAATTTGCATGTATTATTCTGATAATTTCCTCGATTATTAAATTTTCTTTGACTATAGAGATTTTTCTGTTCTCCCTCAGTTCTTATTAAGTGTGTGATAGCTGAATCCTATAATGTTAGCTGTTGCCAGAGGAACAGCCTCCCTTATTAAAAACAAAATCCTGAGCCTCCACGGGTTTTGCCACTAGGAGAACATCTTGGAAGAGCAGATAAACAAGCCGCTGCTTCTTTGTTCTCCCGAATTTATCTTTGTCTTGGGATTCTTTTATTTCAATCAATCCCACTATCATCAAACCATTTTCCAGGGCTATTCCACGGTATCTTTACAGGTCTGATTCAAATTCAAAAAAGGAACCCCATCATCCTTCAGTTGTCTTTATTACAATTTCCACAGCATGGGATTTTCTAATATTCCCCAAACACAAAACCATAACAACAAAAATACAAGCACAGAAAGATATGTGAAGCATAAAAACAACCTGGCTTCCATAGGATAGGTTTCTGATACTAGTAAATAGTTCTTTCCCCAAGTCCCATAACCTCTGTCCACTCTCCTGTCGATATGTCTCTCACAACTGGGTTTCTCCTCCCCAATCCTTCTCAAGCTCCTCACTTGCATTCTGTGATACAGACCCTAGCTCCTCTAGGGCATTCTCTTCCCTATAGACATCGGCACTTTTATAGTTCTGTATCAGTCCATATAGACTTATTCATTCTTGAGTGACCACTCATTTATCACTTCTTAGTGTTCAGGACTCCTGTAAAATGAATTACTTTCCTGTCTCCATAGTGTTTTTAATATTATTCTAAAATTTCACCTTTACTGCTATTATTCAGTTCTGTATCTACCCTCTTGATTAGACCTGAGTTCCCTGGAGGCAAGGACTGTGTTTTAGTGACCAACTACATTTAGCATAGTCACAAGCATGTCGCAGGCACTCAATAGCTTTTTGTTAAATTACATTGATAATTTTTATGTCCCTTTGCAAAGGATACCCACATCTTCATTCCAGCTGACTACTTTGAAGATTTTTGTCCAGGTCCTTGCTTTATAGCTCCAACTTGGTGAAACAGCCCATCCACCTGGACATTTTGATCTTTGGTACCTTTGTGTTTAAGACCAGGAGAGTGAAATCTCCTGGTCGTAAAGTGAAATGTTGGGGTGTGAGTTGTAGGTTAGAGTGGAGGGGGCAGTCAGGTAAATTTACTTTATTTTAATATCAGACTAAATCTCTTAAAATCCTATCACACAAAATGCTGTTCACTTGGTACATAATGCAATCATTAATTTAGATAAAAAGAAAAGTTTGCTGGAGGTGTTCACACGTAACAAAAATCTTGTTCAAAGGCTCTTCACTTGCGGAACATCTTTCTTAGTTAGTGCTGCCCGTCTTCGAGCCCACCGGACCCTTTTGCCTGCTGACTGAGTCTGCAGACCCCGCCCTTGGGAAAAGAGGGGGTTTCCACGAGGCCATTGGAGGTTTTCACCCCATTCTGTCCTTATCTGAGTCTCCTACCTAAGAATGAAACCAATGAGAGTCCTCCAGGAACCCGTACTTTTCCTTTGCCAGGTCTTTGTAGGGAGAGTAGAATGGTCTTCACTAACTGAGTTTGTGTAACAGCCGTGAAGACAACTGTTTTCCCCAGGAACTAAAATTTGCTTTGGTATAATCAAAATCAGCTAGTGGGTACAGCTTTGTTACTGAATTTTGTCTAATTTTCTTTTATTGTCATCAGACTCAATTTGTAAAGGAAATTATCACTGTATGTGTGGTCCATAAGCATGGTAATCTTACTGCATATTACCTGACATTGTAATAATTACTGAAAGCAGTAGGAATGAGGTAAGATACTCAAACCGGGAGAATAAGATTGATCAAGATATAGAAAAGATGCATATCAATTTTACAATTGGGCGATCATTTTTGCAAGACATATAATTTACATGGAACAATGGGGAAAAAGACAAGTTTAAATATTCTATGAATAAGCTGAGTGAATATTTAGTTACTCCAAAAAAGATAAACAGGGAAGTTATGTAAGACCAGGGCTTTTGTTGAGCAGGTGTTAGGCAAAGAATGTTTATAAAGGCTGTCAAGAAGTTCACCTTTGTTAAAGACCTCTTGGCTTTTAGTAATACTCTTTTATTAAAAACCTTACTATACATTATTCCTGGTGGTTACTATGGCACTACGTACATTAAAAGTGGCTTGGTTGAGGGCACAGTCTTTCATTAAGGTGATAGTGAAATCTTTCCTTTGACCCTCTTATAGGCTGAATTATATGTCTCCCCAAATTCATATATTAAAGTCCTACCTCAGTATCTCAACATGTGATTCTACGTGGAGATAGGTCTTTAAAGTCGTTAAATGACTTTAATAAAGTTATTAAATGACCTGAATGACTGGCATCCTTACAAGAAGAGGAAATCTGGGCACAGACACAGAGGGAAGACCATGTGAAGACACAGGGAAAAGATGGCTATCTGCAGGCCAAGGAGAGAGGCCGCAGAAGAAATCAACTGTGTCAAGACCTTGATCTTGGACTTCCAGCTAGAGAGCTGTGAGAAAGGAAACCCTGTTGTTTAAGCCACCCACCGGTCTGCGGTACTTCGTTATGGTAGCCCTAGCAAGCCGCTGTAATCCTCGAGACTAGAATTCTGTAGCCTCTGAGCAATGAATCCTCCACTTTGACTTCATGATGGGAAAAACAGTTTGTTAATATTTTATGTTATTTATAAGAAATAAAGATCTTATATCAAATTTCAAATTAGCGGCTCCTAAGCATTTTAGACACAAATGCAATTCACTGCAGCTGGCTAGGTAAGGATTACATCCATAATAAAAGTGCAATGTCTATTTGTTTCCCAGGGTTACTGTAACAAGTGACAAATGGCTTGAAACAACATAAATTTATCATCTCACAGTTCTGGAGGCTGAAAGCCCAAAATCAAGGTGTTAGCAGGGCCATGCTCCCTCTGAAACCTATAATAAAATCCTTCCTTGCCTCTGGCTGGCAATCTTTGTGTTTCTTGACTTGCAGCAGCTGCATAACTCTAATCTCTGCCTCCACCAACAAATGGATGGCATCCTCCCTGTGTCTGTCTGTATCTCTTCTCCTCTTATAAGGACACCAAACATATTGGATTAAAGGTTGATCCTACTCTGGTATGACCTCATCTTAACTTAATTATTTACATCTGCTCTCTCTCTATTTCAAAATAAGGTCACTTTCTGAGGTCATGGAGGTTAAGGCACCAGTATATCTTTTAGGGTGACACAATTCAACCCATAGAGATTCTTTGGAATATAGTGAATTTCTTGTTACAGAAAGGGCAAATTCAGTAAGTTCAAATGGGTAATTTGTTTATTGTTAGCAATAAAAGGAGTAGTTATATATAGTTTGTTTGCAGATGCTGTTAGCCTGAGTGGACTGGAAATAGAGTCTGTATACTTATTTGCATTTAATGAAATCATACTGCTTATGGTCAGTCATTAATTAGATATGTGCTGATAGTATTGCTAGGAATAATGTTTGCCAGACATTTTTTCATTACTTAATCTTCTCATGGAATCAATGCCCTCTCTGTTCATTCTATTTCTAGAGTCATCACTGTTTTCTTAAAATCATCCTAGTATATATCAATTCATTATAATAATTTATGTGAAATCCATAATTTATATTTAAGCAGTCATTCCTCCTTTTCTGAACATACCATGTGCTTGCTTCCACGTATGAAGGAAAACCGTCATTTTTCTCTCCTCAAATTACTTTCTTTTCAGACTTAGGCCAACAATGACAGTGTACTAGTAAGTGACTATATATACTGATGGCCCCTTGGCTGACCTCCAAGCTGCTACAGACCATGCTACTTGTGGGAGAACTAATAATGTCTGTGACCCTTTGCTGAGGAAATCTGCATTAGCTGCATTACTAATTTTCAGAAGTTTGTATCCCTACTTCACTATGAGCCACTCGTGAGCAGGAACTGACTTTTATTGCAGACGTATGTGCCTGGCACTATTCTAAAGGAGCCATCTCTCATTTCATAGAGGAGCAGATGGAGGCCTGTAGAGAGGTTATGTAAGGAGTGAAATATTCCACAGCAAGTGAGTAGCAGACAGAATTTGAATCCAGGGAGTCTGATCTCCAGGATTGGGGTCAACTCCATTCAGTAGTCCTGCCTTCCCACATAAATGGCCAACCAGTAAATATTTCTTAAAAGCCATGGTAAGATGTTTATTGGGGGATAATTAGGCCCACTGTTTCCCTTTCATACTTAATCAAGTCAGAAATAAGGGTCTGTGACCTTGCAAAATTGTTTTCAGGTTACTTATTTTGCTCAAAGTAAAAATATTTCTCCCTTTTGTGTGATTAGATAACTTAGTGCCTTTTAAAAAAGGAAAGGGGAAATTTCATTGCCTAGAAGTTGATTTTATAAATTTTATTTTTGAGGCCTGAGCAGAACTTCAAATTTTTTCTTTACAAGATTAAAAAGTTATCTAATAGTACTTAGTTGTTGCAACAAGATCACATTTGAGATCTAAAGAGACTAATCATATCTCCTTCAACTCTTCCTCTAGTCCTGAAGTTACCATGCTAATATCCCACTGTCTATCCTCCCACACTCCTTTCCAAAATAGGGTCAAAACATACACATTTCTACAACTTGCTGCCTTCATTGAACAGAAATGTCATCCCTTCAAGTTCATTTCTAGATATGTGATTTATTTTAAAGATCACCCATTTTCCATTCTATAAAGGCACTGATTCAACCATTCCCTTAGTGATGGGCCTTGGGGTTATTTCCAGCCCCTCTGCTCCCTTGGCTATGAAATAATAAGCTTATGAAAAGTGTGTCTGTTGGTCAAAATATATGTATATTTTTAAATAGATGTTGCCAGATTACATTACTCAAATTTACTCATTTAAACTTTTGTAATACAGAATTTTCTTTTTGAAATCAGACAATATTGCCTTTTTGATATGTTGAAAACTTTTAAGTCTCTGCTGCAATATTTTTATTGTTTAAAGTGTTACAAATAGTAGTCCATATGTCTCCTTTCTCCCCCATTGCCCTCCCCTGGCCTCCCTCACCCTCCAGCACATGCCCTTGCCCTGCAATTTTTTAAATGTATCTTATGCCCAGAATGAAACTCATGAGAAATTCTGATGATGTGCTTAATAGTCATAGAGGGTATAAAGGAGGCCCCTCAAACTTGTTTTCTGTTTCCTTTCAAAGAGTAGAAAGGAGTTTAGAATAGACCCAGCTCATGAGGGTTCCATGATTTTGGTTGGCTCTTGGGTTTCTTCTAGACCAAATTTCATGGTTCAGAAAAAAGAATGAAAGAAAAGAAAAAAAAAGAAAAAAAAAGAAAAAAAGAAAAAAAATGAAAGAAAAGAAAAGAAAAAAAAGAAAACTTTTTTTATGGTCTCTGTGCAAAAATACCTTTTATTTTAGCTAATTTTTTTTCTGGATGTATCTGGACTTAGCACTGCTGTTTTGGGTTTGCTTGTTTTCTTTTTCTTTTTAAAATTTTTTTATTTATTTGTTTATTTAATTTAAATTCTTTTTTTTTCTTTTTTTTTTTATTGCTTAAAGTATTACAAAGGGTATTACATATGTATCCATTTTATCCCCCCGCCCTAGACAGTCCCCTAATTTAAATTCTTTATTGTTGAAAATATTACATACGTCTCCTTTCCCCCCACTGAGCTCTCCCCAACCACTCCTGCCTCCCCCTCATGTCTCCCCCAGAACATGTCCTCGCCCCAATTTTAGCTAAATGCTTCCTCACTGAATCATTTAAAATAAATTGCATAAATCATCACACTTCACATATATATTCTAGCGTGCATTTCTAAATAACAAACTTCTATATAATAACAGAGGAAGAGGCAGAGAGAGAGAGAGAGAGAGAGAGAGAAACAACTGAAGTGTCCTTGACAGATAATTGGATAAAGAAGATGAGGTACATATATGTTTTTTGTCTCCACTTTGTAACCAGGTTCTACGCTTTTGGCAATGAAATGTAAGCAGAAGTGTTGTGTCACTGCATGGGACTTTCGGAAAGTTTCCTTAAAGAGAAGGATATTGCCTTCTTCTCTCCTATCATCCTACTGCAAGAAAGGCCACAGGACAGTTGGAGGTCAAGTTGGCATTTTAGACCCTGAGGATAGGGGTTACACACAGGCCTGGTGGAACAGAGAGCTGGAAGCTATGTCAGATGAATATTATTTTTTCATTTTCCAATTTTGCAAGTTGAGATTAATAATTAGTCCCCTAAAATATTTTTCTTGGTCTTTGCATGCTTCAAACCTGTGTAAGTTAAGGCATCACTGTATTTGCTTTAGAAACACTCTTAAAGCAATTTTATTTATTGTGGCATGCCAGGAAGACAAGGAGATATAAACTTTTGACATCTCCCAATGTGGTGGTATTTCATGTCTAAGTGAGTAAAGACTTTATTTTTCATAACTATTTGACCCTTAGTTTGGGAGTCAGTTGTGTAACATTCCAGGTTTCTCCTGCAGACACCACAAAGGTAAATGAATAGTACTCCTGCTGCAAAACTCGCTTCCCCTTCTGGAAAATTACTTTAGAATATCAGGCAGAGATATCAAGCACAAATATGTATTGGCTGACAAGAAATGAAGTTTCTTAGTCATTCTATTGAATAATTCCTATTGGAACCAAACCTTTGTGGCAGTCATGTAATTTTCTTACTAGTTTCCTAATTCTTTACTTCTCATGCTAAAGTTGTAGCAGTTGTTATGAAATGGCATCAGTGGAAGTGATTCAGAATATCAGGCTGCTAAATTTGGTAATAGCAGAAAAGGGTGTTTCTGCATTTTAAAGAGAGCATTATAATTAATCACTAATTAATTAGTCAACTAACAAAGGTAGGCTCTCCCATGGCTTTTAATGCTTCAAATTATTTACCCTAAATTATGATTATGTAAGAAACAAAATTTATAAAGTTGTTATGTATTATTTTTATGTTGCAAAGCAAGAATAAATGCTAAGTCAAATCTAGGTATTTACAAAAATAAATACAAAATTCAGTTGATTGAACTTGTTATGCAAAGGTCAAGTTTATAAAAAAAATATTTGTATAGCAGTTTTGGTATTTAGAAGAGATAAAAAGCAAGTCCATAACTGGTAGATGGTCTTAGACTCCTAAGAAAGAAGGAACGTCTTGGAAAATATAATCACTAATATCAGCTTCCCAGATTTATTAAAATATAAATTTCCAGACTTGAAAGGCATGTTGTCAAGTTGAATACCTCACACTGAAGCTTCATCCATCATGCTAGAAATCATAATTTGAATAATCAAAAGAAATATTTAAAATGTAAAGCCCAAAGCATAAAGCAAAAAAATAAGTAAAGCCCATAATTCACTTCTGATTTCCAATATCATAGGATTTATACATAGCAAATAGCAATATACTATAAATAGTGTATATTATTATACAAAATAATATGCATTTGGGTTGTTTCATGTTGTTTAAGAGAGAATAACTAGAATAACAAATCAGATTTTGACTGTTATAAGTGACAGTTGAAACATCAGATTTTTTCCCAACAGAACAATTTCCTTTTAACTTGTGGTTTTCTTATCACCAGGAGCAGTTAGACATATAAAAGGCACATGGCTGTTAAGTATGATCTTTGATGATGTGCTTTTTATGCATATTTTATCAATCAATACAAGAATCTCTGTCATTTTTTTATTCTCCCTCTTTGCCACCAACTTGTGGTCTCAATGTTGTTGTGTTTACTGTTTCTCTCCCCACACACGCTGGCCACCCCTACCTGCACCAAGGGCAAAACTATTCTCTCTTCTTAAAATGTAGATTCGATTTGCTTGTTTTTACAACATCGAAGTGGAATTATTCAATATGCATTCTTTTGTGTCTGGCTTTTGCCCAGTGATATTTATGAGATTCATTCAGATTTTTGTGTGTGTGTGTGGCTGTAGGTTATTCATTCTAATCGCTGTGACCATTCTACACTTTATCCATTGTATTGTTGATGGGAATTTGGGTAGTTTGAAGCTATAGAATAATGCTGTAATGCTCATTCTATTAACTTTTATTTGTTTTCTGTTTTGCTAAACATATGTATACATTTCCATCAGAAATATATTTAGGAGTGGCTTGCTTGGTCATGGGTTATAGACCAAGTTATGTTCAACTTTCGCAGATGCTGCAAAATATTTTTCCGAAGTGGCTTTATCCAGTTTACAGTCTCACCAGCAATGTCTGAGAATTCTCATTGCTTCATTTCTTTGGCAACATTTACTATTGTCAGTATTTGTAATTTTAGCAAATTACAAATAGCTAATGGATATTTTGTAGTCAGAATGACCTTTCTAAAAATATATATTTTTATTGATTCCAGAGAGAGGAAGGAAGAGGGAGAGAGAGAAACATCAATGATGAGAGAGAATCATTGACTGACTGGCTGCTGCCTGGGGACATAGGCAAGTGCCCTGACTCAGAATCGAACTGTGACCTCCTGGTTCATGGGTTGACACTCAATCACTGAGCAACACCAGCCTGGCAGAATGACCTTTGTAAAACCGTAAATAGGGTTACATCCCTTCTTTTCTTAAATAGCCCTTGAATGGCTTCTAATTTTACCTAGAATAAAATACAAACTTCTTATCATGGCTTATAGACCTCTGCATGATCTAGCTCCCTGCCTATCTCTGATTTCATTTTATATCATAATCTTCCTTATGTTATAGATTCTAGATTCACAGACTTTATTTCCATTTTTTGAAAATTATAAGCTCTTCTTTTTTATATTTTATTTTTATGTTACAGTTTGCATTTAACACTACTTTGTATTTTTTTTCTAGGTGTACAGCACAGCAGGTAGACGTTCATATAGTTACAAAGTGATCCCTCTGATAATTCAAGTACCAACCTGGTACCATACACATAATTATTATAATATTGTTGACTATACTAGTGGCCAGGTTCATGGATTCGTGCGCACTGAGAGGAAATTAATTAGAAGAAATATTTTAATCTCGCTACTCACCCTTTCTCTATAACAGAAACATCAGAGATGAAAGAAAATTAGTAAAATGAATATGCAAATAATATATAAATTGATTAATAAATAAACAATAACAACATGATATAACAACAACAAAGACATGATATAAAAGCAACATTGATAAAAACAATGACTGATAAATTGATTGAACTTATTCTAATATCTTCTGGTATACTTTCAGAGTGCTTGACTAATTAATTTCCCTTGTGATGAAGTATTTACAACTTTAACGCCACATGCTCTTCGAACTTGAGAAAAGCAACATATAACTGACCATGTCCAAAAATAGGTTCAGGTAGGAATATTCCTACTCTGTCTAGAGTTTGTCCTTGTGATTTATTAATAGTCATCGCAAATGCTGGCATCACGGGAAACTGTCTTTGAATTAATTTAAATGGGAAGCCAGTGTTAGATGGGGACAGTTGTGCCAATAGTTGGTCTTCAGACATATTCTGTCGACTATACCACTTTCTTTCAGCTTCAGAATGTCAACAACAAAAAACCAAATTCACAATCGACAATGACAGATCAAAACACATGCGTGCGATTGGCACCAGTGAGAGCTTTATATGTATCGCGCATGCGCGAGTCAACGTTTATTTTTAAACTGCCAGTGCACGTCATATGTGTCAGATGGTTGGACGTATGTATGGTAGGTTACTTAGCCTTTTGTCTATACCAGTAATAATAAAAGTGTAATATGCAAATTGACCAAATAGCCGAACAGCAGAACGACCATCTGGATGACCACACTATGACATGCACTGGCACCAGGCCAGCCAAGGCGGGTGCGATATGATTGGTCGGGGGGGCCCCACCATCACCCCACAATCACTCCACAGAGGGAGGCCCAGGCTACCTGGCTGGCAGCGCTGCGGCAGGTGGGTGGGGCCTCCCTCTGTGGGGCGATCGATCGCAGGGCTCCCGGACTGCGAGAGGGCGCAGGTCGGGCTGAGGGATGCCCCCCCACCCCAGTGCACAAATTTTGTGCACTGGGCCTCTAGTGTGTGTGTATGTATATATATATATGTATGAAGATTCCCTATGCTTTACCTTACATCCCTGTGACTATTCTGTAACTACAAATTAGTACTTCTTAATCTCTTTGACTTTTTCACTCCCCAAACTCCCCTTCCCTCTGGTCTTCATGACTTATAGGTCATCTCTGTATCTATAAATTTCAAACTATTTCTTACTTTAGAACTGTTATGCTCATTTTTATCCCAGATCTTTATTTATTCAGCTTAAGATTTTAATTCTAATGTTATACAATGTATTTATTTTTAGCGCTGATCATTTAGGCAGAAATAAGGGACCAGACATCGTTTAAAAAGCTCACTTTGATTAGGGTAGAGTATCAAAATTTGGAAACAGTGAGACTTTCAAAATCACTATTTTGTCTTCCCTTTAGAATTAGTCTCAGGCTTTTCTGTCAGCAATGATCAAGGAGGAAAGAAAACTCTCCTCAACAGCCTTTTGGAGTTACTGGGATCAAAGAAGTGTTGACATTGACTGAAGCCCACTTTCTGATCTGCAGAAATTTCTTTTCCAAATAAACATAGGAGGATGAGTGCATTTTCTGTGGCGGGGGATTGCATGGTTTGAGCAATAACTGTACATACTATACACTATGATTTATTGGGAAATGGAAAGCACATCTGTCATTTTTAGAAATCCTTTTCTTCAGGATGGCTTTTATAAATCATTCCCATCATGCACTATAAAAGAATCATTGGCTGTTTCACTTTTACTTTCTGTCAGTGTTTTGAAATTTTAATTGATTATGTATTTGTTGAAAGGAAGAGATTTACATGATCTTATTTTACATGTATTTAAGGCAATTATGACTCTAGTATTTATTATGGTAGAGTATGATAATGAATGGTGATTGTAAAAGCTTTAATTTTTGTTATTTTGTACTATTAAGAACTATTTTAGAGTTAAGTAGGGAAATAGAGTGGCAATTAATACAAATATTAAATGCACACATTAGGTAGATAATTTTGGAAAGACTAATATATTCTTTTGAGGCAATCCTATCTAATAAAACAGAAACATGGTAATTGACATACAACCGCTACCCTTTTCATTGGCTAATCAGCGAGATATGCAAATTAGTCGACAGCCAAGATGGCGGCTAATTTGCATATGTCAGCCCCAAGCCTCAGACTGAGGCTTTAGGCTGGGGCCTGGGCTGAGCCATCCAGCAATCATTGATGGCGGCAGCGGAGGGGAACCAGGCGGAGCCAGCCAGCTATGCTTGATGGCAGCAGCGGCAGGAAGCTGGGGGTGTTCCGGCCCAAGCCTAAAGCCTCCGCCAGAGGCTTTAGGCTTGGGCCGGTCCAGCCAGCCAGGGATCCTTGATGGCAGTTGCAGCGGGGAACCAGGGCGGAGCCAGCCAGCAATCGGTGGCGGCGGGTTGCTGGGGGTGCCCCAGTCCAGGCCTAAAGCCTTGGCCAGAGGCTTTAGGCTTGGGCCAGGGAGGAGCCAGCCAGCGATTGTTGATGGCAGCGGCTGCAGGGAGCTGGGGGTGCCCCGGCCCAGGACTAAACCCTCAGCCTGAGGCGTTAGGCCTGGGCCAGGGAGGAGCCAGCCAGCGATCTTGATGGCGGGGAGCATGGGGGGGGGGGGGTCCGGCCCAGGCCTAACACCTCAGCCAGAGGCTTTAGGCTTGGGCCAGGGAGGAGCCAGCCAGCAATCGTTGATGGCAGCAAAGGTGGGGAACATGGGGGGAGGGTCCCCGGCCCAGGCCTAACACCTCAGCCAGAGGCTTTAGGCTTGGACCGTGATGGAGCCAGCAAGTGATCCTCATGGCGACTTTGGCAGGGAACCGGGTCGGAGCCAGTCAGTGATTGGTGGCGGGGAGCTGGGGGTGCCCCGGTCCAGGTCTAAAACCTCGGCCTGAGGCTTTAGGCCGGGGCCGCGGGGGAGCCAGCCAGCGATCAGCGGCAGGGAGCTGGGGGGGCGGGGGGCACCGGCCCAGGCCCAGGCCTAACACCTCAACCAGAGGCTTTAGGCTTGGGCCGGGGAGGAGCCAGCCAGGGATCATTGATGGCTGCAGTGGCGGGAAATCAGGGCGGAGCCAGCCAGCGATCCTTGATGGCCGTGGCAGCTGCTGTGGGGAGCTGGGGGTGCCCCCGCCCAGGCCTAAAACCTCGGCCTGAGGCTTTAGGTTTGGGCCGGGGAGGAGCCAGCCAGCGATCATTGAGCCAGCGATCATTGATGGCGGCCCAGGCCTAACACCTCAGCCTGAGGCTTTAAGCTTGGGCCAAGGAGGAGCCAGCCAGCAATCGTTGATGGTGGCAGCGGTGGGGAGCTAGGGGTGACCCGGCCCAGGGCTAATAACTCTCCAGAGGCTTTAGGCCCGGCAGGGGCCATAC
Organism: Myotis daubentonii; assembly: GCF_963259705.1. Classification (NCBI taxonomy): domain Eukaryota; kingdom Metazoa; phylum Chordata; class Mammalia; order Chiroptera; family Vespertilionidae; genus Myotis; species Myotis daubentonii. The sequence continues at coordinate 38,097,658 of NC_081846.1, forward strand.
TGGCAATTGGTGTGAACTACAGAGGAAACACCTTTTCTGACTGCTGATTGGCTAAGCTCCCTGTGGTCACTGGTAATATTCTTAGTAACTTGGGTAATGAGAGTCCAAAAAGGTGATCTAGGGTTTTTTTACTACACTCCTGGAGAAAAAAAGGAAGGTCTGCTGCTGGAGGGTTAAGAAATGTCATATCCTGCCCTAGCTGGTTTGGCTCAGTGGGTAATACCTCGGCCTGCCCAACACAGATTCTGGGTTCAATTCTGACCAAGGGCATGTACCTAGGTTGCAGGTTCCTCCCTGGCCCGGGCCCAGGTCAGGGCTCATGCAGGAGGCAACCAATCAAAGTGTTCCTCTCACTTTGATGTTTCTCTCTGTCTTTCCCTTTCCCCTCCAAATTCTCTAAAAATCAATGGAAACATATCCTCAGGTGAGGAGAAGGAAGGAAGAAGGAAGGAAGGAAGGAAGGAAGGAAGGAAGGAAGGAAGGAAGAAGGAAGGAAGGAAGGAAGGAAGGAAGGAAGGAAGGAAAGGAAGAAGGAAGGAGGAAGGAAGGAAGGAAGGAAGGAAGGAAGGAAGGAAGGAAGGAAAGGAAGAAGGAAGGAGGAAGGAAGGAAGGAAGGAAGATGGAAGGATGGAAGGATGGATGGATGGACTTTTTCATGGTGAAGGGACTGGAGTCCGTGTTGATGAAAACATCTTGGTGGCTGCCCTGACTGGCAGTGGCTGCAACAGTGTGGTGATGGGGCTGCGGCCTTCCCCTGATCAGCCTGGTTGACTCCCACAAAGGGAGGCCAGACTGTGGCTTAGGCCCACTCCCCAAGGGGAGCAGGGAGCAGGTAGTAGGACATCCCCTAGGGCTCCCAGTATGTGATAGGGGGCAAGCTGGGCTGAGGGACCCCCCCCCCCACCAGTGCACAAATTTTTGTGCACCGGGCCTCTAGTAAATATTAATAAAAATCTAAATCATAAAACTAATATGTATTAGATTATATCATAATTTTAATCTTTGTAGACTTGTTTAGTGTATTTGCCTCATAAAAAAAGTTGTCAAGTCCAGCTAGGTGGCTCAGTGATTGAGCATTGACTCAGGAACCAAGAGGTCACTGGTTTGATTCTCGGTCAGGACACACGCCCGGGTTGCAGGCTCGAGGAGGCAGCCCAACGATGATGTTCCTCTCTCATTGATGTTTCTGTTTCTATCCCTTTCCCTTCCTCTTTCTCAAAAAAAAATATTTTTAAAAAAGTTGTCAAACTGTTTCATGTTTTTTTGCAAACTCTTCACATCGCGTGAGAAGAATTAACAGAAGGATACTGACCTTGTCCCTTCAAAATGTATAAGGAAGAACATTTTTACAAAATTATATAAACATTAATGGTAAACAATCTTTAGCTCAAACAGAAAGAACATAAAAATATGTCAAAAAGAAGAGTGTTGGGGAAAACAGGGATATCTAAAACCCATTTTGTACTCACTAATCAAACTTCAAAACAACAGAATGATAAAAACAATTTAAAAACAATGTTTTGTGGCTATGGCAGTTAAGAGTTTCAAGAGAAATCTTGTTGTAATGATTGCTACCGACTGCCAACCATTTCAGTAGTTGATAATGAAGACTTTTAAAGATTTGCTTAAGCTATGGATGTTAATCTGGAAATACACTACAAAAAAAACCCCGGTTTCCTGAATTCTCTAGTGTATAGAAAAGTTTAGACACATTATGAAGTGGACCAATCAAAGTATAGTGACTACCAGAACAATCTAGAGATGACAGTGCTGAGAAATTATTATTCTCAGAAAATAATATAAAAACTTAGAAAGGCAGTGACTAGAATTTTTAATACTCTGAAGTAATAAATATTTTTGATAAAATTTTGTTTATTCTTATATGCCAGATGTTCTTTCCATGATGGTGATATTGGGCTTGTTCTAATGCTCAGCTTACAGTTAAAATATATTCCACTGCACCACCAGTATTTATTTATTCATTAATGATATGCATGTGCTAATATTTTAAGTCCTAGATCTACTATATTAAGTACCTAGTAAATTAAGTATATTAAGAAATGAACAGAAAAATGGAAATTGCAAAAGGCTGAAATAAAGATGGTAATCAGTAATATTTTAAAATGTTAGCTGCTAATTATCATGGCTTCCTAAAGTCATTAGATATTTTAAGAAATAAAGTGAGGGTAGTACATTCATCACAAGTGATAGTTAATGTAAATCCATCATATAAGTAGTCTTTCTAATTTAAACTTTTCAAAGGGCTGGCTGATGAGATTGCCATTGCTTTCAGTTCCTAATGTGAATATTGAAGAGCACTTCTTTATTTTTTTAATATATATATTTTTTAATGATTTCAGAGAGGAAGGGAAAGGGAGAGAGAGATAGAAACATCAATGATGAGAGAATATCATTGACTGGCTGCCTTCTGCACATCCTCTACTGGGGATCGAGCCTGCAACCTGGGTATCTGCCCTTGACCGGAATTAAACCCTGGACCCTTCAGTCCACAGGCTGATGCTCTATCTACTGAACCAAACCAGCTAGGGTGAAGAGCACTTCTTAATAGAAGTGTTAGCTGCTTCTATTTATTGTTTGCTCATGCTTGCTTTATTATTAGGCCATCTTTAGTCTTTAATTTATTTACAGGACTATTTTAAGCCACTTGAGCATCTTCTGAGAACAAATTTAGTTAACACAGTATAGGATAATCTGTAAATTAATTAACTGTTTACAAGTAAGCTTGTAAGAATCACAGTATCCTGGCTGTTCACAGTATCCAAAGGTTCTGAATTTCTCTCTCAACATCTGAACAGCCAAATTATCTTTTAGATCTTAGCCTCATTGTCATGCTTCCTTTTGGTTATGGTCTTTTGTGGGAAACCTTCAAAATGGTTTAAATATATATTTATTTCCAAAGTTTCCCCGTGCTCCATATTTATAGTTACCATTAAAAATAATCTTAATACAGTCAGTTCTATTTCTTTTTAAATTTAAAGTAATAACAATTTTATAGTTGGAAAGGATTTTATAGCTAACGACGATACCAATCTCCTCATTTTTATTATTTATTTCCTTCCAGTAAGTTAGTTTTTATTCTTGTACATCTTCAACTATCCAATGTATCTGTCTCCCAGTTATTTACCTGAGAGAGTGCCTTGTTTTTAAGTTAAAACATGCTATACTCAGAGATTATTAACTTAAAAGATTCTTGAAAACTAATAATGACATTTCAAATCTTTTTTTTGAGAATATATTTTAGCAAAGAATTTCTCAGTGCAAAGTATATGCATTCTCAAAACGTTCTTAAATGGTGAAGAAAGGTTATATGATTTTTAAGATAGTCATGTTTTTTCCATTGCACTGTAACATAGAACACATGATTTTTAAAACCATTGGATAATTTGCATGAAAAATGTTTATTTGCCTACCTCATAATTTACTAGTTATGGCAGGTGGCATCCACATGGGTTAGAAATAACTTACTTTATCCTTGGACTCTTGATTCCATTATCTTCTTTCTATTATCAAATGCTCTGAGCATCTTGACAAAATCATCCATCAGCAATGTGTTTGGATGATGTAATGAACTCCAGTAGCATGGGAACTCATTATTCTGAATTGAAGAGAACCTCTACAGAAACCTTTTTTAGGTTAAAGTTCTGTGTCAGCTAAAATCAGGGAAATGATGACTATGAGCCACTGAAACTAACTTTGCCATATGAGTCATTGCCCAGCTGTGATGTCAGATAAGAGATTACATTTGTTCACACCTCTTCACTTTACATGCGTTATGAACCAGAAAGCATTGACAAATCTTTACTGATTTAATAGTTCAAGGGTTTCTCGGCTTATACTTTTGAACACATATCTTGAAATCCTAACAGGATATATATGAGACTCTGAACATTCCTTGCAAGAAATTTCTTTCAAATTTTATCACGACTTATGACTAATGAAACACTGAATTAATTTTGCCAAGTTATAATCTGAAGCCAGATTTTTTTATGAAGTGGCAGGAAAAATTTTTTTTCTAAGGCAGCTAACCAACATTGAAAGATGATGCCTTGGAAAGTAATAATGATGACATAAAAATAATGATAATAATGTCAATTACTTATTGAGGGCTTACTATGTGTTGGGCATTGTGCCGAACGCTATACGTGTATTATTTCATTTGTAAACTCTATGAGTTAAGTTGTAATAATATCTCTATTATACATATAAAGATTCTGAAACTCCAAGAAAAAAGTTAAATAACTTGCGAAAGTTCACACATTGAAAGTAATGGAATAAGAATTCAAATGTAGTTCTGCTTAATTCCAGAGCCCACACTCTTAACCACTTCAGTAGATACATCATCCGTAGAGATGTTCAAGTCTAGTTTAGAAAATGGCTTGGCAAGGATATGCAAGAAAGGTTTCCAACATCAGCTAGATGGTTGAACAAAGTAAATTAAAACTTTCAAATCCTGAGAATCTGTGATTCTATGTTTATATCAGTAAGAAATGTATTTTTATGTACCTTTAAATTTCAGAAGGAGAATCGTGACTAGAGTTCCTCAAAGATGGATTTAAAATCAGTTTTAATTTAAAACACTAACAAGGAATGTGAAATAGTTTAGAAAATTTGGTTCCAAAACAAATGTTCTCTTAAATTGTGGGTTAAATTTAGTCAAAGAAAAGGGTGCAACTTCTTTGAGAGATGCCTTGTTTCAGGCTCTTGTATCTCATCTAAATATTGAAGGACTTCTGCATTGGTTTACCTGCCTGAGACTCATCTCAACATGCCATGTATCCCTGCTTATGCCAGTCATCACAGAAAGCCCCCGATTTGCTGGTCACTCCATCCTTAGCAAAATCCTGACATCCATGAATGGTCCCTTTGCCTTCTTGCTCTAGTGCAGTGGTCGGCAAACTCATTAGTCAACACAGCCAAATATCAACAGTACAACGACTGAAATTTCTTTTGAGAACCAAATTTTTTAAACTTAAACTATGTAGGTAGGTACATTGTTATTAACTTAATTAGCTGTGGTTTGCCGACCATGGCTCTAGTGGAAACTGGCCTTTCCCATGAGGGTACTCCATCCCGGTAGCCTTCTCACGTGGTGGCTGCTCTTTGTTTACTAGTATAGTTTGTATACAGCTAGACCTGAAGTTCAGGGCAGACATGCTTTTAGTCCCTTACTGCAGATCATTCTTTTTCCATCCTCTCTAGAACTCTGAGTTCCATGACAATTGCTTTTCCTTAACCCCCATTTATCTATGATTTTTGTTCCTGGCTCACTATCACTTTCTCTAATATTGTGCCGTTATTGGCAAAGACGAAACCTCCAATATTTCTTTGATCTCTTCTCCAATGTTCTGTTCTCCACACTGACACAGTTGTCTGCATCATTGTCAAAAGACGTCTGCCTTTCCCCCCACTCTGTTTTCTCCTCCCTATTCCTCCCCACCCCCAGCTGCTATCACTTTATCACAGACCATGCAATTTATACTTTATTATGTTTGTTTTTAATTGTTGTTTCTCGCATCTAGAATTAATTCTTCAAGATCAGAGATTTTAAAAGAAATATTGGCTAGTTATATTTCAAATCATTTTTTTTTTCTCTCCTGGGCATGGAGGTAGACTGTATTTCCCACGCACCCTAGCTCTTTGGTATATCCTTGCACCTTGTTTCTGACAAATAGAATGTGAATGAAATGATGTGCACTATTTTGAGGTCTGACCTGCATATTCTCTCTCCTCCCCTCATCTGCTGTGTGAATACTCCACAGAATAGAGGAGTAGGGGAGCCACAAAATAGAAATAACTGGATTCCTGAATCACCACCTGATGGCTGCTCATCAAGTGCACCCATTGATTTCATACTGACATAGAAGTGGAATTCTATTGTATTAAACCTTGAAAATTATTGGGTTATTTGTTATAGCAGCTAGCCTACTCTGAATCACACAAAACTATAGTCCAGTGGTTTTCAACCTGTGGGTCGTGACCCCTTTGGCGGTCGAACAACCCTTTCACAGGGGTCGCCTAAGACCATCCTGCACATCAGATATTTACATTATGATTCATAACAGTAGCAACATTACAGTTATGAAGTAGCAACGAAAATAAAATAATTTTATGGTTGGATCACAACATGAGGAACTGTATTTAAAGGGCCAGAAGGTTGAGAACCACTGCGTATAGTACAAGCACCTAGAATTGTGACTGAAGCATAGTAATTTTTCATTAACAGATATGTTTTCCCTTTTTTTCTTTAATATAATGGAATTAAAGATCTCAAAATCACTAGTACCTGATAAACCAATATTTCAGAACTAGTGATAGACTAAGATTAACAGAGCATATGGCTTGGTTGGAACTGCTATGAATTCTGGTGATCTGTGCAAAGAAAGTAGTTGGCCAGAGCATGATGTCCTTAGGAAATGGGGTCTTTCTCTAGCTATAACATCAGAATAGAAAGGCTAGTGAAATACTAAGTGAATTAATCTATTCCAAGTTAAGTCTGAAAATTAAGTACTTATTTATGTTATAGTGTTTCTAACCTTTGCTCAAAACACTTTTTGCTGGACGGGGAGAAGACTATAATTCAACTGATTACTCATCATTATCATATTTACCTTTTTTATTTATAGTAGGAGTTTTCTAGAAGGCTGGACAGAGTTAAAGTCCTTATTTTAGTGCTGCTATTACAATTATCTTGGATATTTGAAGTCAGAAATATATTGCTTCTTCTCTAGGAATCTCCAAGTTTTACCAGACCTTTAAAAAAATGTTTTATTTTTCTCAAAGATGAATGAAAAATCTGATGACTTTGAATGAATATGAATGTAAAAATAATACATTTACAGGGAAAAGCTAAGCTTGATATAAAAATAAAACTTAAATTCAGAAAAATCTGACTTTCTGCCTGATTTCATGTGTATATCAATTTACATTAACCAAATGTTACTATTTGCACAAATGAAATTATATAACGCAGGCAGACAACTACTTAATAACCCTGCCCATAAGTAGCATGATACACACAAATATTTCAAGAAACACTATTTCACTGAAAGAACCCTCATAACTTGATGAAGGGAAATAATTCACGCTCTGAACACTATTTTATGTATTTTATATCTATTTAAATTGGAACAGAGTTCCTCAGTTTTGCCCTTACCTATAGTGAATGATTTGTAACAATAATATAATCTAGGCTGAAAAAAAGCGGTCTTAAATTTTCTATTTAAGTACACAATCTGATCATGTTGAGAGACATTTCCCAGAGATCTGCAAATTATATTTTGATTTCTTAATTCACTCTTTTCTTCTGCCAAACGCCATACATTCTATTATAAAACCATGTTGCTGATTATATTACCATTAATTTCTGACTTATGTGTAACATGACTTTTAAATATCCTGTGCTCTTTCAGAATTATTCAAATTGCATCTTTTTGTAATGTTAGTAATACTTGCAATTTTAAAGAGGCAAAATTTGAATGAGTAGAAATAGCTCTGGTTTGCAAGTTAAAGTAGAAGACTTTCTTACATGAAGCTTCAATAGGAGTCATAGTTGATGTTCATTATAATTTTTTTCAAGATTTTTCTTGAGAAGGCTTTTCAAGTATATTTCTAACACTTTTTGAAACACCTTCTCCACAAAATAGCTTTTTTTGAGGTATTCTGAAATCTTGATGTTTAAGGATTCAAAACTTCTATAATCCCTTCTCAAATTATATTTGAGAACTTCAAAGTAGTTTATAAATATTAATTTCTTTTACAACAGATACTAGTATACAGTTACCTTCACTGTATTTTATAATCGGTATAAACTGAGTTTAAAAATCTTAAACACATCTCTGCTTCCTGTTAGCCTTGTAAATTGTGATTTTGGAAAATGTTTAGTTGGTTATCCATATGGAACATTCTTCCAGGAGTGCTCTGCCAACATTTAGAGAACATGCACTGGTCAGTTTTTCCATTGTGGAATTGCTGTTTGACCTTAACGTGACCTATCTGAGGGAACCCAGAGCCATATGAGGAATCTGGTTCTGAGGGGGGAAACTATCTGTACTCGTGTTGCATGAACTCGGGAAGTACCAAAGAAGCTTTACCATAGATGAGGAAAGTGTAGTCACTGGGAGAAAGAACCTCACCCACAAAGAAAGGCAGAAATCCTTAATTTGGGGAAACACTCTAGCGTCCTTACTAAAAAACATCCTTAAGAATCCAAGGAGAAACAGCATCTACCACCTCCTTGGTCTGTGTGTGTTTTGAATAAATTCTGAAGTGCATCTTTGACCTCAGCACAGCTTATTGGGAACAGTTGGAAGGCACAGATTTGGGTCCACACCCCCCTAATCTGCCTTCCAAATTCCTTCTTGCATTTTTGCTTGCTTGTATCCTGTGCGTTCTGACTTGGCATTTCAGCATTTCTCACTGATCCTATTTTAAAAATTAAGCTTGCCGTTGTCTTGGCTTAGGTACTTTAAAAACAAAAATGGAAAAGCAACGAACTATTCAGGAGGTCTTGGGAAAGGAGGCAAAGCCAGCTGTTTCCTGTTAATAAAAGTTGAATCTGGAACATAAGATTCTTCAGGCTTTGGTCTTGCTTTTGTCCACTATCTTCTCTGGTGTCTGAGCAAATATCATGTCAACTAAGATGAGAATAAGAGTAAATTCCCTTTCCAAATTTCACGGAAGTTCTTTGGGAAAAGTGCGAAGTTGGGAAAGGAGAGCTTTATTTGTGGTAGGTGTTACATGGTACAGAAGCCTGATCCTAAAAGTAATTGTGGTATTTGTTTTAGGGCAGACCACTTCCATTTCTACATCCCTCTCTCATCCCTGTTTCCCTGATCCCCAGACACTGCTGTGATAAGCAATGCTATTTAACTTTCTTGAAGGTCCCTCTTCTCAAAACTTACTTGTGCTGTGTACTAACCTCTCAGAGGACTGGAACTAATTAGTTGGTCAACTAATTCATGTGAAGGTGTTGAAAAATAATTGATAAATATACTAGTTTTTAAATTTAATAAGCACCATTGGTGCCTTTATTCTAATCATAGAAATTTCTGGTTCTGTGACAGCACATTTCTGAAGGCTTTTTTGTCCAGAGGGGGCCTTATTGTAGCTGCGAAAGCACATTACATAGCAACAGCCTGTACCTTGCATATGTATTTTTTTCCACAATATTTGCCTATGTATTGTATACTTTCTATGTTATCTGAAGAGGATGCTAAGTGTCTGCATTATGTGTTTTAATTAGCACTTACTGGGTACTGTTGGTTAAGTAGGCCTGATTGATTAAAGAAACTTATTTATATACACTGAGTGGCCAGATTATTATGACCACCCCATCAGTACTTTGTTGGGCCACCTTTTGCCTTCAATACTGAGGCAATTATTCTTGGCATTGACTCAAAGAGATGTTGAAAGGTGATGCAAGGAATCTGACACCATGCCTGATGAATAGCACTGTCCAGTTCTGTGAGATTTGATGGTTGTGGAACCAGCTGCCTGATGGCTTTTTTAACTTTGTCCCACAAATGCTCAGTTGGATTGAGATCTGGTGATTGTGGGGGCCACCTAAGCAAGGTAAAATCTCCCTCATGTTCTTAAAACCATTCCTGCATAATACAAGCACCGTGGCATGGCGCATTGTCCTATTGGAGGAAGCCATCTCCATTGGGACATGCCATCAACATGATAGGATGAACCTGATCAGCAATGATACTTGGGTATGTTGTTCCACACGAATTAAAGGGCCCAAATCATGTCAGGAAAACATACCCCAAACCATAACACTGCCCCCACCAGCTTGAAGGATTGTACTCATGCATGTGGAGTGCATGCTTTCATGCTGTTTCTGCCAAATTCTCACTCTGCCATCTGCATGATGCAACTGGAAACATGATTCATCGGACCACATGGCTTTTTTCCAGTGCTTGACTGTCCAATCCTTGTGTTCCTGTGCGAATTGGAAACGTTTTATCTTGGTAACTGCAGACAGCAAAGGTGTTCGAACAGGCCATATGATGCAGTGTACGGCTAATTTGCCTACAAACGTCAGGTGGTCATAATAATCTGGCCACTCAGTGTATATATAAAAGCCTAAGCGACTGTTCAACCATTAGCTATGACACACACTAACCACCAGGGGGCAAATGCTCAAGGCACAAGCATGGAAACATGGAACAGATTGATGAATCTCAGAGGGAAAGGGGAAGCGGGGAGGGTGGAAAGAGAATAACTAAAGATCTTATATGCATACTAGAGGCCCAGTGCACGGATTTGTGCACTGGTGAGGTCTGTGCACTGGGCCTCTAGTATCAAATAAATTCTGATGTTCTTGTTTATTTATTTCTTGCCTGGAGTCCGTTCATTAACCAGATGGCCTGTGCTCAAAGTCAAAGGCAGGAAGACATAAAATGGAAGATTAAATCGTATCAACCTTAGTTGATTTCTTGTTACTTGATTTACTTCTCTGTTTTTGGAGGAGAGATTCATTTTGGGAAATGATGGTCCTACTAAGCAAATATGGACAGCAAGAAGGTACTAGATTAGAAAGGGTAGGCTGGAAATTTAGACTAGGAGCTGTACAATGGGGATGGAAAACCAGCACTCAAAACATACAAATGCCTCTTTCGATATTTTGCAAATGCAATCACTGCCCAAGGCCATCTCTGAGGCCTTTTTTGTTAAGCCCTATTTTAACACATTGCAGACAGATCATGAGAATTCTCACTTCATATTACAGTGTTTTACAAAAATATTAGCTTGTAAGAACATGTCATAAATAACTTCAAAATGCAGTGGGTATTTAATTTTATAGTAAAGTGTGCCTTTAACATTTATGTAAAACGTTTTTTTTTACTTGTTCAATAGAAACTTATCTGGCCACTGGGTAAAGCTAGCAATAAAACTACTGGTCCAAAATGTGTTAACATCTATTTACTCCTAATAATCCCTGATAATATGCATGCAATTTGCATTTTTTTCCTTTAGTATTATCTCAGATATGTTCTTTTTTTTTTTTTTTTTTTGCTTAAAGCAGTGCTTCTCAACCTTCCTAATGCCGTGACCCTTTAATACAGTCCCTCATGTTGTGGTGATCCCCAACCATAAAATTATTTTCGTTGGTACTTCATAACTGTAATTTTGCTACTGTTATGAATCGTAATGTAAATATCTGATATGCAGGGTGTATTTAGGTGACCCCTGTGAAAGGGTCATTTGACCCCCAAAGGGGTCGCGACCCACAGGTTGAGAACCGCTGGCTTAAAGTATTACATATGTTTCCTTTTTTCCTGATTAACCCCCCCTCCTCCCTTCCCCCAGGACAAGCCCCCACCACCCCAGTGTCCATGCCCATTGGTTATGCTAATATGCATGCATATAAGTCCTTTGATTGATCGCTAACCCTCCCCCACCCCCCCACTCCCCTGTCTTCTCTCTGAGGTTGGACTGTCTGTTCAGTGTTTCTTAGTCTCTGGATCTATTTTTGTTCATCAGTTTATGTTGTTCATTATATCCCACATGAGTGAGATCATGTGATATTTATCTTTCTCTGATTGGCTTATTTCACTTAGCATAATGCTCTCCAGGTCCATCCATGCTGTTGCAAATGGCAAAAATTGCTTCTTTTTTATAGCAGCGTAGTATTCTACTGTGTAGATGTACCACAGTTTTTAAATCTACTCATCTGCTGATGGGCTCTTAGGCTGTTTCCACATCTTATCTATGACATAGGGGTGCATATGTCCTTTCTGACTGGTGTTTCTGGTTTCTTGAAAAATATTCCCAGAAGTGGGATTACTGGGTTGAATGGGAGTTCCATTTTTAATTAATTTTGGAGATTAAACCCTTATCAGAGATAGCATTGGCAAATATGTTCTGCCATGCAGTGGGCTTTCTTGTTGTTTTGTTGATGGTGTACTTTGCTGTGCAAAAGCTTTTTATTTTGCTGTAGTCCCATTTGTTTATTTTCTCCTTAGTTTCCAGTGCTGTAGGAGCTGTATCAGTAAAGATATTCCTACAACAAATGTCTTCTATTTTGCTGCCTATGGCTTCTATGGTTTCCCGTCTTACACTTAAGTTCGTTAACCATTTTGAATTTATTTTTGTGTATGGTGTAAGTTGGTGGTCTAGTTTCATTTTTTTTGCATGTATCTGACCAATTTTCCCAGAACCATTTATTGAAGAGCCTGTCTTGATTCCATTGTATGCTCTTGCCTCTTTTGTCAAATATTAGTTGAGCATAATGGCTTGGGTCGATTCCTGAGTTCTCTGTTCTGTTCCATTGGTCTATATGTCTGTTCTTGTGCCAGTACCAGGCAGTTTTGGGAACCATGGCTTGGTAATATAGCTTGGTATCTGGTATTATGATCCCTCCAACTTTGTTCTTCTCTCTCAGGATTGCTGTGACTATTCGGGGTCTTTTAAAAATTCCAGATGAATTCTTGGAGAGTTTGTTCTAGGTCTGAGAAATATGCCATTGGTATTTTAATGGGGATTGCATTGAATCTATAAATTGCTTTGGGTAGTATGGTGTGCAATTTGCTTTTTTTTTTTTTTAATTTACACTATGAGTTCATCTACAGAAGAAATCCTGACTACAGTTAGTTGAATATATCTGTTACATATGGAATCACAAAAATAATTTAAAAGTAATCATATTGGTGAAATCTCAATTTAGGGATAAAAACATAAAATAGATAACACTTTCAATAACTTTTATTCTTTCAAGTTACCCATTCTTCCTGCTGGGCAGTGGGCTTCCTTAATAAGATCTCAGTTAAATCACATAACATACTGTCATTTATAGTTGATTAAGCATTTTATATTGGTGACTGACACCCCTTTCTTCTTCTCCACACTTGTTCCTCCGGTATTGGTTTGATGAGGAGGAAAAGAAGCGATTTCTCCTATAGCATCTGTGCACATCAAGTTGGCTGTATGCTTGTTTGTTGAATATAACTTTTGCTCCTGGATGAAAACCAACTTTTAGGGGTGGTGGTGAAATTGCTTATTTGTCCATGGCTGGCTGTGGCTTTCATCTGTATGTGGCTTTCCAATGCTGACACTCTTCTGGGATACTTAGTGGTTGGTGCTTTGCAGTGCCGGATAGCAGCCTCCGGAATTACAGCCCTCTGACAAGGAATATCTGACCTCGGTTCAGCCTCTTCTTACCTCCCACAGCAGATGGACTAGCAATAATGCCTTGCTTATGGTATATACCTGTCCAGGGAGTGGTCTACTGGAGGGTGGACCAGCAAACTGGCTTTGGCTGCGTCACCTTCTCCTTTGTCTAGCTGGACTGCAGAGGTCCATTGTGTATATCTGTATACATATATACACAATGGAATATTTTTTAGCCATAAAATGACGAAAATCTTGCCATTTGCTAGAGCATGGTTGGAATTTGAGGACATTATGCTAAGTAAAATTAAGTCAAACAAAGAAAGAGAAATATTATATCATCTCACTTATATGTGGAATTGTAAAAAGCCAAACTCATAGACACTGAGAGTAGAATGGGGGCTGGGTATGAGGGAGAGGAGGAGATGTTGTTCAAAGCTCCAAACTTCTAGTTGTAAGATAAATAAGTTCTTGGGGGGAGAATATTACATGAACAGTAAGTGATAAGATTAGATAAGCCCATTATATCACTTATTTTGTTTTATCCTCATACCTTACCTTTTATTGCAGCTTCACATCTTTTTATTTTTCCATCACAGAAAAGGGAAAGAAACAAAGAGGGGGAATAACCAGAAAGAGGTGAAAGGTGGTAGGAAGACAAGGGAGACAAAAGTGTAGAGAATCAAGAAGGCACAAACATCATAGGCAGAAAAGCAATGCCCATAACTGCAATCTAAGTTAAAATGGTGAAACAATACTATGCATGCAGCATTTTAATGGTTATTCTCCCCATTTAAATGAGAGGAAGGAGGAGGGTTTGGAGGATGAGTAGGAAAGAATATATCAAAGAAATCCTCCCTCTACTGCATCATTTCCCCTTAAGATGACCTTGCTTTCTTGCCACCAGAGCAAGTGCCACAGATGTTTAATCCTCTGAGTTGATGCCATGTCCCCAAATCATGTTTTCATGAATATTTTACACAACTCTTTTTCTTAAGAGGTAAACTCATCTAGACTCAATAGTCTAAGTGTGGATAGCAAAAGAAAGCATAAACAGAAAAAGGGAGTGTCTATCTTCCTGTAGAAGAGAAGATGCTTAAAACTTGACCATGAATAGGGGAGAGTAACCAGACAGTTGTATTGTGCATTAATTCTTCTTGTTTACTAGTACCTGTCAGGGTTAGTACCTGTCAGGGATAGTTGTATTGCTCTGAGCAATACATTCTGTTTTAATTTTGTCAGTGTCTTTTCAGCACCCAGACCTGGTTTCTAATTATGGTCCTGTAATTGTTAGTCACCTCTTTCCCCATTTGGAAAAGCTTATATTTTGATAGTTCTGTAACTTAATACAGGCCACTGATTGATAATAAGGTCAGGGTGAGGAACACAGAGACCACCATTTAAGTGATTTATACCAAAGGCACCCAATATCATGACAGAATTCAGGATGTGGCGGGAGACTGGCAGGTGGGGAGGGAGGGACAGAGGGAACTTGGCAGGACCCATGTGTGTCATTTCCTCAGTTTAGAAGCCCATATGGTCCTTCCTAATGCTCCACTCAATTGCCATATAGTTTTAGTCTACATCATATTAAAAATATACTTTATTAAGAACATTTTCATAAATTACAAATCTCATGTCATACTTCACAACAATTTTTCAGTAAGTGTCTTGAATTTCTTATAGACCAATTCTTAAAAGATAAATTTTTACAACTACTTTTTAAATGAAAACAAGAACTTATTTCTGAAAGATGTTTCCACTATTTAAAAATTACTAATTAAAAATTACAAATCCTATGGTCTGATTAAAATAAGTTTAAAGAGCAATTTTAATGTTGTGAAGGCAATAAAACAAAACAAAGTATAACAAATAGCACCTTCCTTACTTCCAACCCCCAAACCCCCCAAACCCTATTATTCATAAAAGAGGCGTGCCCTCTTCCTTTTGCAGCTTGATGTCAAAGGTCTATGAACTAATTTTAAACCCCAGGGATAAATAAACCAAAATAAATCCCAGTTTTGACCTTCAGAACCTTGTAATCTGGTTACTTGATGAGATACTGAGACAGGAGTAAGTTGTAGTGGCTCACAACAATGGTCAGTGATATATCAGGGACTAATCTTACAGTTAGTAGAGTATCATGCTACTTGGAATTAATTATACCAATCTGTAAGTTCTATTTAGTTTTTAGGGCAATTTTTAGAAAACATAAACTTAATTAAAGGGAACTAGACTTTGTTTTCTATAATCTTATTGATATTTTTATATTTGAGTTATTTACATTGTCAACATTTCATATATAGTTACAGAGCATGATTTGGGTGGTCTTCAATATTTACGTTGACTTCGGGCCACCCTGCCCTCTGATGGCTATCCTCCCTACCACCCACTGCTTCCTGGATTTGTAATTTAAGGGAAATAGAGCAGCTGCCTTGAACAGACTCACTCAGAACACACTCACAAAACACACACTCCTACAAAAGCTAAAGGGTAAAAGAGATATAGAAGTAATGCACACCAATGATAATTCTTACAATTGTACTCACCCTCTGATTTCCTTTATCATTGCCCTGTAAGTTCTGGCTTTGGGATCTGGAGACATGTGCTTATTGTCATTATCATATTTCCTCCTAAAAGATAAATATATGACTTTGGCAGAGAATTCAAAACAAATGTGAAAATTGAGAATCATCCAAGTTATTATCTTGACAATTGGCTTTTGGACACTAGTTGGACATCTTCAAGAACCAAAGGTTTATCACCCATTGACGTAAATCCATGGTGTGGAAATTCTAAAGATATGCCATGGAACTAAGAGATTTCTATTTCCAAAATAGGTATTGTTATTTTATTGCCCAATAGAATAATATGCTATAAAGAATAAAAATGAGATTTATAAAAATTATAAATTCTAAAAAATGCTATATAATAAAAGCATAGTATGCAAATTGTCCCTTTGACTGAGAGTTGTCTGGGAGTTCAACCAGGGGGCTGGGCCGGCAGGGGGAAGGGAAGGAGTACCCACCAGCAGCCAGCAGCCAGCAGCCACTAGAGACCCTACCAGTGCATGAATTTCGTACACTGGGCCTCTAGTAAAATAATAAAATAATATCGCGAAACAATATTTGGAATACATCAGATATTGTTCATAATTTAATTTATTCTGTTTGAACAAATGAGACTTGTTGGCAAATCAAATATTTTGCTTAATAGACAGTAACAAAGAGTACATTAAGTCTTTTAATGAGGTCATTATAGCAAACAAGTAACAAAATTTGAAAAAAACTGCATGGAATAAATACACTTAAAATATATTTAGTTTTTCTTTCTTGATTTCAAAGTTATGTCAGGGTTATAATTTGGACCAAAAATTAGTTTCACCCAGCAAGTAAGTAGCATGATCCAAACTAGTAATAATTTGTTGAAAAATATACGTATGTGGAAGCAGATGCTAATAAAATTCTGGTTGAGAGAATGAATGGCTAACACATTACATGGTATATGTAGATTTATATTGACCTTACAAAAGAGTTTAATTCATATAGAATGTAAGATATTTTCATACATTTCTAATGATTTTTTTAACTCCAAATTTACTTAGGAAATTTACTCAGTAGCAGTTAAAAAATTTGGTGTTTTCTCTGGTGTTAAAAAGTAATTTGGCTTGAAAGCACACATATAGATACATCTGTCAAATAAAGGATTAAAATGCATTAAGTTTTTGTTAAATCCAGCATAGTTTTTTTTGTTAAAATTATAGAATATATATTAACGTATTTTGAAATAATTAAGGTTGAGTTTTTAACTTTACAGTTTCCCTGAAATTATATAGGTTTAAGATATTATAATATGATAAGCTAATTTGAAAAAGCAATGCTTGATTGTACTATTTTAAAATAAGCTAATAAAACAAAATATTTTATAATTACATAAATTATTAAACTAGGTTAATTTTTAGTAAATGTTTCTAAACGCCCAATAAAAACCTCTCAAACTGATTTTAATTTTGATGCTTAGGACTTGGAATTGACAGGCTTATTATAATGTTGGAGAAAGAATTTTAATATCCAGGCACAGCCTTAAGCCGGTCATTTCCTGCTTTACTCACATAAAACTTCATTTACAATAGTTAATTTGGGATTTTTAAATTTAATATTTTCCTTTCTAACATGTGAAGCTAATTAAGTCAGAAACAGATTTGTCTATAAATATTTATGACTAAGTAACAAAATACTTTCAAATTTTCTGCTATGTTCATTTTATTAATACTCTATTATCAGTTAAATTGATTAAATATGGTCAGTTTGGAATGGTTGAAAAGCAATTTAGATGTGTAATTGTTTATCATATACATTATTAGAAGTTGAGCGTCACAGGACCAGTCTAAGATTAGGAGGGAGGTTTTCCCTCTCTCCCTTCAGTATTGGAATGATAGCTCCCATGTATCGAATCTTTCCTTTAGCCAAGGACCATGGTGGCTAAACTACATGTATTATGTCTCTGAAACTGCATGACAATCCAGAGACGTCAGTTCTGTGACTAGTGAGTGATACTTTATGGCTGAGGAAACTGGAAATATAGTTTCTCCAAGGTCACTGAGTTGGTAAGTGGTGAGTCTGGGATTAGATCCAGGCATATATTTCCCTTTTTTGGGTTCTTATTTAGAGATGAAGAAATGAAATATAGAAAGCTTAAGTGTTTAGATCACTAGCAAGGAGTAGGGCCAGAAGCTGAGCTCAGTTACTGTGAATACAAACCCAGTGCTCACTCTCCTCTACCACCATGCTGTGCCAAATTCTTGTAAAACTCTTCATAAATCTAAATTGTTCATTTAAATCATGTGGGGTCAGCAATGCCTGTCAGTATGTCTAGATAAGAAGTTGCTATATATATTTAGAACTGGATTCCTCCTCTTAGATACACATACATCTTATTTCTGTGATTTCGGATATTTTAAGCAGCCATCTTTTCCTTCCTTACTTTTTCTTTTTTAAATTTAGATAATTGCTGCAATTATATTAAGGGTTTTAGGTAATGATGAAGGCAGTTGGGTTTTCTTACATGGGATAAGAATAAATATTCAATAAATAATGAATATTCAGTATTTAACGCTGCTGATGAGAGGGGGGTCATGTGCATATATATTAACATACGGTACTGCAAGTATGTATTTCTTGTCGATGTGAGTTCAGAACAACATAAATAAATATACAGGTACATTCCTTGTATTTTTTGAAACTACTTTAGTGGATAATCATATTTTGACACATCTGTGCACATGTGAAAAAAATGTAAAATGTGTAAGCCAATATCAAATTTATTATTTTTGAATATGAATAATATGGCATTATTTAAACCAAAAATACTTAAAAAATATAAAATGTGGAAAATTTGATAAATTTTACACTATTTTTAAAAGAACTGTTTGTTATATATCAGTGTGGCCAATTTAATGACTTGGCTAGGTTTTGAAGTGGGAGAGATTAGTCTCTTGCAAAATAACCTCCCTTTTTGGAATCTCTTATCCTCCTTTTCATGTACCAAAGCTCTCGTGTACTCTTCTGACTCTCTGGATTATTTTAAGAAATGATTTGATGTCAGTAATTTATCCCTTTATGGAACTTTAGGTCAATGTCTTACTTCTCTGAGAGTTATTTGCATTTTAATATTTTTGAGTAATGCTAAAATAAAAAGTCTTCTCTCATTATAATGTTAAGGATTATCTAGCATGTGAGGGAGGAAATATCTTCTTGAACTTTCTACTCTAATCTGCATAAAACTGACCATGGAATCAACAAATCATTTGATAGGTGTTTTCATGTGTTTATTTGCATGCATATAAGCAAAACCAATGGACACAGCAGTAGGGGGGATGAGGGCATGTGCTGGGGGTGGGTGGGTGGGAGTGGCTGGGGAGAGGTCGATGGGGAAAAAGGAGACATATGTAATACTTTAAACAATAAAGAATTTAAATAAAAATGCATTTCATTGTCACTAAATGTCCATTGTATTGAAACTACAGTTAGGTTATTCATGCTAATCTATATGATGAACTTGGCAACATAGTCTATAATGTGTTCAATAGCGGAGTTACACAATGTTTTTATTTTTCTTGCCAAATGAAGACTATAGTATGAGCCATGATGCATATTTAAAAATTATGGCCTTTTCTAGCTAACAGATAGTGAATCAAATAATTTCACAGCTAGCTTTAAGTTAAGATGGAAATATTTTTTTTACTTTATTGCTTTGAAAGGTAGCAGAGTCATGCTAAAAAATGCTCCATTTGGGGTAGAAATTCTCATTTTGGTTATAGTGTATGAAGCAAATAAGAATAGAGATGAGTTCAATTAAAAAGAAGCAAAAAAATATTGTGGAAGGATAACATAAAATCTAAAATTCTCTGAATTAATGGTTCATGAAGAACAAACTACATGCTAATATCTTTTTATAAAAAACATTAAAAATATATCTTTATTGACTTCAGAGAGGAAGGAAGAGGAAGAGAGAGAGAGAGAGAGAGAGAGAGAGAGAGAGAGAGAGAGAGATATTGATTGGCTCCCTCTTGCACACCCCCTACTAGGGACCGAGCCTGCAACCCGGGGATGTGCCCTGACGGGGAACTAAACCAGGACCTTCTGGTCCATGCGTAGACGCTCAACCACAGAGCCACATTTGCCAGAGAGCATTGTATGTTGAAGCCATAGAAAACAGGAGCAAAATCAGTGTGAGAGAGAATACTAGGGAAGAAGTTATCCAGAGGGTGCTTTTAATGCACAAAGAACCCATCACTTGCTTGAAACCCTCCAAGAGCTTCCCATACATTTATAACAAAATCTCCCATACTCTCAGGGCCCCCAGGGTTCTGAAGATATATGATTCTTGCCATCTATCCAACCACTTGTCCTCTAGCTTACGTCTCTCTAGCAACACATCTCCTTGCTGGTTGTCCAGTAAGCTAAGCAGCCCCAGCCTATTGCCCCTGCTTGAAGCTTTCTTTCTATGGATATGTCCATGGCTTCTTCATTTTCTCATACATTTCATTTTCATTCTCTACTCAAATGTTACAACCTTGGGGAAGCCATCCCTGAATATTAATGTCAAACATAATCCACTCCTATTCCCCTCTTTTCCTTTACTGTGTTTTTCCAGTTGCTATGGCTGCATACAAGATTATATCAAACGCAGTTGCTTAAAACAACAATAATCATGTATTATCTCCTACAGTTTCTGTGTGTCAGGAATTTGAGAGTGGTTCAGCTGGGCAGTTCTGGCTTGGGTCTCTTATGAGTTGTGGTCAGACAGTAGCTGGGGCTGGGGTCTCTCAGCCTTCATTGACAGCCTGGCACCTTCTGGGATGAATAAAAAAGCTGGGTTCTGAAACAGCTGGCGCTCTTCAGTCACCTTTCTATTTCTCTGTAGCATCTCTCCAGCATGGTGGCTTCAGGGTAGTCAGAACTCTTAAATGGTGGCTCAAGGCTCCAAAAGGAGAGAGAGAGAGAGAGAGAGAGAGAGAGAGAGAGAGAGAGAGAGAGAGAGAGAACCAGGTAGAAGTCATACCACCATTTATAACCTAGCCTTGGGAAGCCAGGCAGTATCACTTCTGCTGCATCATTGTATAGGTTTGGGAAGTTACAAATGTTTACCCAGCTTCAAGAGAGGAGGGGGATATAAGCCCTGTTGTTGATGGAGAACTGTCAATATGACATTGTAAAAAGAACATGTTGGCTGCATATATATATATATATATATATATATATATATATATATATATATATATTTTCTATTCTCCAACGTTTGGAAAATAAAATCTGTCACATTGCTTTATTCTTTCTCCAAAGCACTTTACACTGTGCACTGCCTGTTTCCCTCACTAGAATATAAGCCCTATAAAGGTAGGACTCAACTATCTTCTTTGCTGCCGGTCAATCTTCTTTACCAAAATCAATGATTAGAATATAGCCAGAAGGACCTGGGTGTGGCGGTGGAAGTAACACAGATGTGACAAAAACCTGTTGCTAAAGAACAGACATGAGAAGCTCCACGTTAAGAACCTGGAGCTGAGGAAGTTTGAGGGGATCATGCATCAGACATGGAGGAGGCTCAGAAACAGAGGAACTTGACAAAGCCAACATCCAGAATGTTCTGACAGAGAATGACCAACTTACTGGCAGACCTGAACTCCATGAAAAAGTCTCTGACCTCTTCAAGTGGTTTGAGAAACAGAAGAAAGTGATCTAGGCTATTGCTTAAATGAAGAATCGCTGAAGAAGTGTGTCGAGGATTACATGGTAAGAATTTAAAAGGAAGAACAGAGATACCAAGCAATGAAGGCTCATGTGGAAGAGAAACAGCTGGTAAATGAAGAGATCAACCAGGTCCTGAGCAAGGCCGAAGTGGAGGCCTCGGCCTTCCAGGTGAGCCTGAGGAAGGAGCAGATGGGCATCCACTGGCTGGAGAAGACCACTGAGCAGAAGACTAAAGAAAATGATGAACTGACCAGAATCTCTGATGATCTCATTTCCAAGACGGAAAGGATCTGACATGAAAGTTCCTGATTAATGTCTGTCTCTCCTTTCTTCTGACTCTTTGCTAAAATATTTCATGTTCTTCTCTCTTAACCTCAACTCATTTTTAAACTAGATTGCTTTAAAAAGAAGATTAAAAATTTAAGAATATAGGCTTAAGAGTTGCATACATCTAGGTTTAAATTCTAAATTTGTCATGTATTAGCTGGAGGGCTTAACCGCTCTGAGCTCAGTTTCCTGGTCTATAAAATGGGTACAAAAATTGAAATACTGGTATTGATGTAAGATGGACAGACAATGTATGCCTGGTAAAAGCACTAGAATGTAATACCTATGTAATTTTAAATGTAATATAAAATGTACCAAAATCTTATTAGTAAAACTGCAGGACTTACATAATAGACAGATGGAGCAATAAAATAGCACAGATGCTCCAGGGACAAATACAAGTATATATAAAAATATATTATTTGATAAAGGCCAAAATACAAAGTAATGAGGGTAGAAGGAAAATTTCAATAAATGGTTTCAGAATATGGGTGAAATCTTTGGGAAAAATTAGCTATATGTATACTTTTCATATAAACACAGGTAAATTCCTTATGAATTAAAGCATTAAATAAATAAGGTAAAACTGTATATCAATTAGAATAAAATAAAAGTCAATAGTATGGGATACTGACTTGAGGCAAAACCTCAAATGCAAAAGAGCAATAACAAAACCATAGAGAAGAGGTAGACAGATTCAGCTACATAAAAAATTAGGTCTCAAAAAAAATTAGGTCTACTAGTAAATGATATAAAAATGTAATAAAAAGTAAATTACAAATGGTAAACAAGAAAAATATTTGCATCATTTGTGATAGGCTGAAAGTTAATATATGTTAAGAACATTTATAAATCTAAAATAAAAATTGCAAACCCTATATGAGAAAAATAAACAAAAAGTAGAGCAAGGAATATCTTAAAGTGTTACAAAGAACCAATAAAAGAATATTAACATAAGAAATCTCATTAATAATAAATTTAAGTAAAATACACATTTTTTTTGCTTATCATATTGGTGAATAATCTGAAAGAAAAAGATATAATAGCCATTATTAATGTGCCCTGAGATTGGAACATTCATATATTGCAGATGAGGGAATAAATTGGAGCAAATGTTAAGAAACTTATACTACATTTATAAACTTGACATATTATCTATAATAATAAAAGCATAATATGCTAATTAGACCAAATGTCCTTCCAGACATCCTTCCATCCAGACAAAGCCAAAGTGGGCTGGGGCTGTGGCAGAGGCGGCAGAGTTCCCTGGCCGTGGTGGCAGCGGGCAGGGGCTGGGGTCAAGGCCCTTGCATGAATTTCATGCATTGGGCCTCTAGTCCTATATAATAAAAGCCTAATATGCAAATCAACTGAATGGCAGAACAACCTATAGAACGACTAGTCGCTATGATGCGCAGTGACCACCAGGGGAAGACGCTCAATGCAGGAGCTGCCCCCAGCCCGCAGGCTCCAGGCCAGCCAAGGTGGATGCCAGCGGGGGCCCCCTGTTTGCCCCCCACAGTCATCTCGCAGATCAGCCCTGATCGCCGCACAGGCCTAGGGACACTACCCGTGCATGAATTTCGTGTACCGGGACTCCAGTATTTCTATATGCATTTCTTCTTAAGAAATAGAAACGCAGAAAAGCACTGATGCACAAAAATATTCATTAGAATGGAATTATTTATAATAGAATGAAAATTGGAAAAATAATTAGGGATGGGTTAAATCATGGTACAACTAAATGATGGTATACCAGGCAGCAGTTAGATACATTTTTGAAGAAAAGTTAAGGGAATGAAGAAATGTTCATCATAAAATTTTAAAAGAATAAAAGACTATACAATTTTCTAAACCTCTATATCATAATCTAGTTTTTAGTGGTTATTTTCTCTGAAAGGTTATGGAGTTTGGGTAACCCCATACTCAGGGGTTATGGGTAACTTTCATTTTTTACTTTGCATTTTTCAGTATTGTTTCAAATTCTCAATAACTATCGGAGGAGGCTCAGAAACAGAGGAACTTGACAAAGCCAAAATCCAGAATATTCTGACAGAGAATGACCAATTTACCAGCAGATCTGAACTCCATGAAAAAGTGGAAATCTGAAACAGCTGGCTTTCATATCCTGTTAGGTACTAGTAAAACTATGAAAGGCACATGCAGGTGGTCTCAAGTATATAAATAAAAATATTTATTCTTAAATAATTTTAAAGAAAAGTAAAAACAGAAAGTCTGAAAAGAAAGAATTGTATTCTCTTTGGCAAGCAATGGACAACCTGAGAAAGGTCATAGGCAGGATGTGATAAGAACTGCAGTTGAGATGAATTGCTTAGGAGGGTTCTAACAGCAGGTAGGGAAAGGTGACTCAGATCAGGTAGTGGTAGAAAGACTGACCAGAAGGGGCTGATACTGACTTATTACGAGGGATAGAACTGAAAGTACCTGGAGATTAGGAGGGGGACATAGACAAGTGGAACCAAGAATTCAAATTTTTTCTGAATATAAAAAATACACACAACTGTTACATCGATTTTGAAATAATACAGGAAGATACAAAAAAAAAAAAAAAGAAGCAAAATAAAAATGAAAGTGCCAGTTTACAGAAACATGGAAATTTGGAGGAAAAACTGGTTTGAAAGAGATGATACGTTTTTAAACCTGAGTCAAGTTTGCGTCAATAGGATATTAAAGATATATTTAAATATCTCTCTTAGTTTTTATTATGTAGCATGTGAATATAGTAAAAAAATCAAATAGGAAAGTAAGGTACATATTAATATCAAATTTCCTGGAACTACCACAAGTGTTCACTAGTAGCCTACTCTTCACTAGTAACTACCTTCAATCATTTTCATTTTTATTTATGCTGGTGATCAATTCCATATTTGTGGAGCTCAAATGTAGGTATCTTGATCTATCAACCTCAAACATGACTTCATGCCTTCATACTCTGAAAGGCCAGAAAATTGTCCTCTCTTCCTAATTTTTTAAGTTGGATTATTATTTTTGGTTCCTGTTGGTAACAACAACATATTATACTTACACTTATTTAACAAGTTTACACTTAAACTTTCATATATTTTAACTTTATTTAATTTTTGTTAATCCTCATCTGAGGATATTTTTTTCCATTGATTTTTAGAGAGAGTAGAAGGGAGGGAGGAAGAGAGAGAGAGAAACATTGACTTGAGAGAGACATATCAATTGGTTGCCTCCCACACATGCCCCAATAGGGGTGAGGGATTAAACCTGCAATCTAGGTATGCTCATGACAGTTCCAAGATTTTTGTCCAATCATTATCATAATCCAGTTTTAGAACATTTTCATCACCCTGATAAAATTCTTCATGTCCATTTCTAGTTAACTGCCTGTTCTACCCCTAGTTCCAAATAACTACTAATCTGCTTTCTGCATCTATAAATTTGCCTTTTCTGGTCTTTTCACTTAGAAAAATGGTTTTAAGATTTATACATGTTGAGTATATATCAATATTTCATTCCTTTTTATCGTTAGACTAGAGGCCTGGTGTACGAAATTCATGCATGGGTAGGGTCCCTAGGCCTGGCTGGCTATCAAGGCCGATTGGGGCCTTCTTTCCCCCAGCTGCCAGCCAGGGCCTTTATGTCATAGTGAGCGGTCGAACTCCTGGTCGGTCAAACTCTTGAGGGGACAATTTGCATATTAGTCTTTTATTATGTAGGATAGTATTCAATTGTTTTGATTTACCACATTTTGTTAATCATCAGTTGATAGATATTTGAGTTGTTTCCATTTTTTGACTATTATGAATAATTTTGCTATGAACATTTGTGTGCAGGTTTTTGTATGGATTTACATCTTTAATTTTTCTTGGGTAGATACCTAGCAAATTTACTTCTGTATTTTCTAAACCAGTCTGTTTAAAGGAAAATATCCCGATATTCGAGAGCATCTGGAGTTTACTTTTATTTTTTTAAAAAAATATTTATTGTTGAGAGTATTACAAATGTTCCCCTTCTCCCCTCGCCCCCTCCACCTCATTCCCATCCCACTCCAGGCCTTCACCATCCTATTGTCCGTGTCCATAGGTAATGCATATATGCATATAAGTTCTTTGGTTAATCTCTTCCTGTCTCCCCTCCCCCTTTCCCTCTGATATACCTCTGTTCCATGTTTCCATGCCTCTGGTTCTATTTTATTTATCAGTTTATTTTTTTCATTAGATTCCTTGTTTGTTTATTTTGATTTTTAGATTCAATTGTTGATAGATATGTATTTATTGCCATTTTATTGTTCATATTTTTTATCTTTTTCTTCTTCTTGCTGACTGCTTTCCTCTTGCTGCTTTTAAGATTCTCTTTGTCTTTAACCTTTGGCATTTTAATTATGATGTGTTTTGATGTGGGTCTTTTTGGGTTCCTCTTGTTTGGGATTATCTGCACTTCCTGGACTTGTAAGTCTATTTCTTTCACCAGATAGGGCAAGTTTTCTGTTATTATTTCTTCAAGTAGGTTTTCAATGTATTGCTATCTCTCTTCTCTGGCACTCCCATAATGCAAATGTTAGTATGCTTAAATTTGTCCCAGAGGCTCCTTACACGTATCTTCATATTTTTGTATTCTTTTTTTCTCTTTGCTCTTCTGATTGGGTGTATTTTGCTTCCTCATATTCTAAATCGTTAATTTGATTCTCAAAATCCTCTACTCTACTGTTGAATCCCTATAAATTATTCTTTATTTCAGTTAGTATATGCTTAATTTCTGACTGGTCCTTTTTCATATCTTTGAAAACAGCTTGGGTGGGTCTGCAAAATTGGACAGGGCAGGGTCTCAGAGAATCACCAGGGCAGAGAAAACAGTGTGAGTCAGGCTGATGGAAACCCAGATAGGGCTGCCAGTCAGCACTGTGATGGGGGAGGTCTCAGCATAGGAACGATGACCCCTGTGAGCACCCCTGTCTGGGATAAAGCTGTCCCTGAGTTCTTGCTCCAATATAAGACAATCCAGCAATCCAATCCCCCCCGCCCCCCCAAGCTGTTGCCCCAGCACTGTGGCTCAGAGGGAGCGAGTCCCTGTAAGTTTGTGCACTGGCCCTTTAAGAGGAACTGCCTGTGTCTCCAGCAGCCTCCATGTCACTCAGCCACAATCCCTGCTTGTTTTTATAGCCTGGAGTTACAGCCACTTCTCTTCCAAGCTCCAAAACCATGGGCTGGGGATCTGCTGTGGGGCTGGGACCCTGCTCCTCATGGGAGGCCTCTGCAGCCGAGAGATATCCCTCCTGATTGAAAAAAATGGCACACATGGTGTCAGACCAGCTTGTTCCATGCCCCTGCCCCTCCTACCAGTCTCCGTGCGCTTTCTTCTTTACTTCTCTAGTTTCAGGACTTCCATTCAGTCAGTTTTCAGGAAGTTTGGAATGATGTTTGTTCTATATTTTAGTTGTAGTTTTGATGTGGTTGTGGGAGGCGGCGAGTACTGGCATTTACCTACTCCACCATCTTGGTTCTCCCTGTTTTTCTTATATGTCATCAATTACTCAAGTTAGTCTATATTTTAGTTTGATTTACAATCTAACCATGGCTTTTTGTTCAGACGTTCTTCGTCTAGATATTTAAAACAATTTTTAAATTAAATATTTCATAAATACTAAAAATTATAAAGATATTACCTGTAAACTTGTATATTTACACCCTGCTTAAGAAATGAAACACTTCCAAAACAGTTGAGTAGCATTTCTCCTCCCCCCTTATCATAAACTAGAGGCCTAGTGCACAAAATTCATGCATGGGGCAGGGGCCCTCAGCCCGGCCTGCACCCTCTTGCAATCTGGGACCCCTCGGGGGAATGTCGGGCCTAAACCAGCAGTCAGACATCCCTCTTGCAATCCGGGATGCTGCATGCACCAGTGACTATACTTTTCTTACAGGTGAAAGGCATCTTGCTGTTATATGGGCAGCTACATTTTTTTGCCCTGATTATAAAAAGTAGTACATAACATGATCCTTCTGAGGCAGTAGTACCATTTTTCCCATCTTATGGGTGGAAAAACTGAAGCAGAGAGAAGTTAAGTACTTGGCTTTGTCACACAGTTATAAGTGTCAGAATCAGGGCTGACCACAAATGTGCAAGCCAGAGTCCAGCATGTCATTGCTGCATCATCCTGTTTTTTCAGTGTTAGAGTAGCCTTGCCAGGTTTTAATTTTTAAATCTAAGAGACTGTCCCCAGGCCTGGCTGGCGATCAGGACCATCTGTGGGGTGACAGGCAGGCAGAGCAATTGGGGGGGGGGTCGGCCCCCGCTGGCACCCACCTTGGCTGGCAGCCTGGCATCACCCACTGGCCAGCCCTGCCCCTTGATCACCGCTGGTTGCCCCCTGGTGATCAGTGCGTATCAAAGCGACCAGTCATTCTGCTGGTCGTTCTGCCATTCGGTCTATTTGCATATTAGGGTTTTATTATATAGGATTACCATTATTCAGAGTTAGTGTTTACCATTCCTATTCACTTCTTTAAACTTTTAATAACTACGCATGTATTTCCCAATTAGAAAAAATAAATAAATGAATAAATAAAATCATAATAATACTGTTTAAATTCTTACTGGACTTGATTTTTTTCTTTACCCTATTTTTAAGATATACCTATGTACATACTTTCTTTTACTACAAGTCATACATGTTCACTATCATATTATATTCCATTTTATGACTATGTCAACATTTATCCATTTTTCAGTTAATTGTAAGTAGTTAAAACATTTTTGTGTGCAATGGATTGAATGTTTGTGTCCTCCCCCCAACCCCTCTCCAAAGTTCATATGTTAAAACCTAACCTACAATGTAATAGTATTAGGAAGTGGGGCCTTTGCGAGGGGGAGGCGGGTAGGTCATGAGTGTGGAGCCTTCCTGGGTGGGATTAGTTACCTTATAAAAGAGACACCAGAGAGCTCCATTGCCCCTTCTACCATGTGAGGACACCGCAGATAAGACAGCCATCAACAAACCTGGAGGCAGTCTTTCACCAGACACTGACTTTGTTATTGCCTTATCTTGGACTATCCACCTTCCAGAACTGTGAGAAACAAATCTCTGATGTTTATAAGCCACCCAGTCTACTATATTTTGTTACAGCAGCCAAAATAGACTAACATATTTCCTTTAGACGTGTAGGATAGTATTTTAGAATATGTGCATCTTCAACTTTTCTAGATAGTGGTTAATTGCTTTCCAAAGTGATTTTGCCAATACTTACCCAACAGGAAATAAAGTTCCTATTGCTCCACATCCTCCCCAGCATCTGGTACTGCCAGATCTTTATTTACCCCCAAATTTTGGGGTATGAAAGAGCATGTCTACGTGGTCCCTTTAAGATTTCACTAAATACTAGTAATTTTTTTAAAAACACCTATTATGCTTAATTTCTATTTATGTTTCTGATTTAGTGATGTTCTTGTTCATAGTTTTATCCATTTACTAACTTGCTTGTGTTTGGCTTATGGATTACTAGATGTTATTTATATGTTTTGGATATGAAATCTGTGTTGGTTATGAGCTTTGCAAGTAATTTTTTAATACCTTCTTAAATATTTGAGTACTTCCTCTGGGGTAACTGACAGGTAAGTTTAATAAAGACAATGCTTCCCTCTGAAGAAAAGGTCTGGCATGCTTACCTTTATGGGAACCTACCATAAAAATCTGGGTTACCTAAGCTCAAGGGTTCTCTTTCATAATGCAATTCACTGTGTGTGCAGGTGTTATCTGCCTGTCTTCCCATCACCTTGTGGGAACTGGAGCTCAAAGAACCCACACAAAAGTGCCAATACTCTGGCTATTGATTTTGGTGTGAGTAATAAATACAATTCTTTGTCCATGACCTAAGAACTGTGACATTTCTGAGATTTCACCATTCATGCAGCTATCATTATTTTCACTGCAACATTATTGGTAATCTGGCTCAAGTGAGTGCTTGAAATTTCATAGCATACTTAGAAAATTATCTGTGGCCTGAAAGAGGTTATAACCTGAAGGACTTTGGTATCTTGGCTCATAAAATAGCAATAATGGAATATTTGCTTTTTATGGAGATTTTCCACTGTGATTCATTTTTGAGGGCAGAACGCAGATATTTGTTGACTATCTCATTAAAGAAAAATCGGGTGTTTATTAAGTGGATGTAGCTAGAATAGAATTATAAATGAAAACACAGTGAAGGTACAATTGGTACTTTCAGAGCAAGGACTAAGTTATTTTCTGTCAACTCTGGTAAAAGTTCATAGGAGTTAGGTAGGGATTGTGTAAAGCTGTCTGCTAGCTAAAGACATTAATTTCAGGCCAAATTCAGGAAAAAGCTTGTTGCAGAAAGGGAAACTGAAGCTTCACTTGATTTAACACCCACCCCCACCTTCATTTTTTAGAAGCTGTTTATTTTCTGTCAACCTTATTTCCATGGTCTGTGTAAGAGTCTGTAGAAGAAACGCTTAAGACCATTCGGGGATTGTTCTCACCCACCCCACGGCCTGAGCAGTGGGGGCTGCAGACCCCTCCGGTCTTCAGTGGGGAACAGCGGAGCAGGCGCAGACAGCACCTGTGCCTCCAGCCCAGCCTGTGAGCTTAGGGGGAGCAGCAGAGAACCCGGGAGCTGGAGCAGTCCACTCACCCTGAAACTCCTCCTGGTCACAGCTTTTCCCGCGGTGGCCTGCTCTTTCTATTCAGTCTCTGCAGGGTCGCTGTAGAAGGAAGATGGGGAGGCACCGCCCGCGGGTGCTCATGGGAGATTGTACACAGGTGCAGAACCTCCCGGGCGAGCCTGCCCCACGCACGCACTGCGTGAGCTCGCTCGTGGGGATGGCACAGTCCACCTAGCGCAGGGTCTGTGCTACACTGAGCCATGGGAGGCAGGCTGGCGGGCCTCCTCTGCGAGAGACTGGCCGCTAGCCCTGGGGCCAAGCGCCACCAGAAGCCACGGCTCCCAGACCGCTGCCTGAGCCTGAGGTTCCAGGAGCGAAGCAGCAGCAATAGGAGGGCCTCCAGTGGCAGCCGCACGTTCAGCCCAGTTCGCTGGCCAGCGTTCCTGGGGACGATGACACTGACATCAGCCGATTTTCAATGACATGAGCTGCCAGCAAAAGATTCACCCAGGCTCTCTTCTGATTTATGAGGTAATGACATCACTTTTCCTTTTGCAGATGACTGCTCCATTTGGAAGTCAAGGTTGGTGCTACTTAAGTAGGTTTCTGCTGCAAAAGACAGGGCCATCCTGCTCCTTGATTTGCAGGACCTTAAGGGCTCTGGGCCTTGTGGAAACGTCCCTTTAAGTAGCAACAGGAACCCAGAACAACATGGTGTGGAACCCTTGCCGGTAGCACGGAAAAGCTAACCACTTCTAATTTGTCATAAGACACTTTCCATACGATTTTGCAAAGATGCCTTTCACATACATGTTGTTACTTTGATTACTAAACAGACATAGTAGCTTGATATTGGAATGCTGCTTGTCACTTAAATCAAAGTGCTTATTTTAAAGCACTGCTTTGGAAGTCAAGGTTGGTGCTACTTAAGTAGGTTTCGGCTGCAAAAAATAGGGCCATCCTGCTCCTTAATTTGCAAGAACTGCTTTAAGTCTGGGGAATGTCTCTGTTTCTCAGTTTTCTCAACTGTTAAATGGGACTATTGCCTACTTCACGGGCTTTAGGTAAGAATTAAAGAAGGTAATACTGTTAGGTACTAGGAACAGTGTCTGACACATAGTAAGAACACAGTAAGCTATATTGTTATCTATCTACTATCTATGGGTATCTCTACCTTAAATCTCGAGGTAACAGACAAGTTTTCTTGCAGGAAGGAAGAAAACTTCGTCTGGGTTTCCAAACAAACAAGAAGAAATACTGCTTTTAAATATATTTTTCTAACAGTTTGTAGATAGCCATGGCTGTTATGGAGCTTATACTTATAAAGCTCGCCTTGTGTTTGAAGCTTGGTAGATAACTCAGTTCTGATTCTGTTTATGTCCATTTTAGCTCATTTTTCTTCTAAAATGCACAAGCAGCATATAATCAATTTCTTCTCTCTCTCTCTCTCTCTCTCCCTTCCTCACTCCCTCCCTCTCCCCCTTTCTCCCTCCCCCCCCCACACACATGCACACACACTCACATTCCCTTTTCTTCAACACGCACATACAAGCATATGCACTAGTTTCATTTTATTTTTTTAATCCCCAAAGGATTCACGGAGCTGGCTGTGTGCAACTGCTGTGTTTTCCACTAAATTGGCAGTTACCTGCTGCCTGGAGTTGCTAGGAGAAGGTGAGTAAGCATGACTACAGCAACAATAACAACCTGTGGAGCTCTGTGGTCTGTCTTCTGTATGGCTCTGTGTGCTATTTTCTCATTGTTGTCATTACTGTGTGTTGCATGCTTGTGAGAGCATGAATCATTTTCAACTGTTGGTTCCAGATCCATTAGGAGACAAAAACCTTGGCATTTAAAACAGGCACTTTCTTCTCGGGGTGGTGCTGCTGATACTGATTCCTGCCATCTGTTTTCTTATTCCATCCTGCGCTCCTTCCATTGGTAGGGAGGCATTCAGCTTCATCTGGTGCGCTAAAGTCATTCACGTTTCTCTTGTGCACAACAGATCTCGTAAACTGTAGGAATTCTGATGTGTTTCAGTGCACGGAGCAGAAACAAATGAGCTGCTTTTAGGGAGATCTGGAGAGCTCAGTCGGTCAGGAGTACAGTAGCAGCTCCCATGTGCGGACTGTTTCTGTGAGGTCAGAGGATCTGTTGATACTGCTGTCTGCTTTTGGGGGGCGAGGGGGAGGTGGTGATGTGGTGAGCCGTGGATATGCCTGTCAAAGTCAATAGCTATTCTGGCAGAGGCTGCCCTCAGCTTTGTAAGCAATGTTTTGATAGATGAGAGATGCAACCGTATAACTGAGATTTGTAGTGGACTGAGGAATGCTTGTTTGAGCTGCTGACACTGACTGTTAACTGTATTGCCCTAGGAGTATCACCATGGGGTCGACTGCTACAGAAATCGAAGAACTGGAAAACACCACTTTTAAATATCTCATAGGAGAACACACCGAAAAAATGTGGCAGCGCCTGAAAGGAATGTGAGTAAGCTCTTTGCTTGGTTCTGTGTTTTTATTTCTCACCCCAAAATTGGACTATTAACATGACTCATTGTTGGTACTGTCTGACTTTGTGGACTAGTGTTTCCTTTAGAGAGATTTCCCTTAAAAAAGAAAAACGTGCCAGTCTCAGTTAACAACCTGCCTGAAAGATAAACATTTTTTGCACCTGTATGTTTTATGTAAAGTAAGGCAACTCCCTGAGAAAAATAATTCACTTCACTGTTATACTCTGTGGCTTCTTTTATACTTCTGTATGTGTTGTTTAGATATGCAGAAAAGTATCCGGAAAACTGCTTGCCAGGGCACTTGTAGAAATAACAAGTTTATCAGGTAAATAGAGAGATTACTACTGGTACTTACTTCTCTGTGATTACCTTTTGAAAAAAAAATAAGGAGAGGATTAATATGATAATAAACTGGAAAGTTTGGCTTTAAATTAAACATTTCACATTTTGTGAGAGTACAGAATAGCTCATGAGATAAAATAGACCTTAGTGAGGTGGGTCAAGAGATGTGTTTATGCTAAACATAAAATGTAAGTAGCTGAGTCAAACTTTAATTGAAATTCTATTCACCTTGCTATTTAAACGCCATTTAAGTGTTTTGCCCTGTGTATGCTAAAATTCCTGTGTAGTGTTCCAGCACGCTATGTTTACATGCTTTATTTTAATTATATTATAATTCAAATATCAGATTTAAAAATTGGATAAAGATGTGGATGTGCATATTTACAAGCAGTTACTTAGCATACTTGCATATTTCAATTGCAGATATATTTGTTTTTCTATAATAGCTGGAGGAATCCTATACCATGTGAAATATTTTTCTATGATTCATATCTAATGCTGTGTTTATATACTATTTTATAAAATGCAACTTCTCAGTAAGCTAAGTGTCCCTATATTGATGTCTTAATAGAAAAATTATATCAAACTTTGTTTAGAGGTAAAATACCTTCTGCTTTCCTCCATTTGAATGTACTTCATGATGTTTATATATTTAAATAGTCTTGCCTGCATATTTTCTCACCCTTGCAGTAAGACATGGCATCACAGTGCACTGGTATAACAGCACAGCAAACAACATTTCACAGAGACTAACTTTTAACCAGGAAGCCATCTTTACATCATTTGAATAAATTAGATAAATATGTTTCCAAGAACCTTTGAAGATTTAGAAATTACAGTTTTTGGTTGTTCTCTAGGTAAACAATCCCACAAAAACAAATAACTTAATTAGTTAACACAGATGAAAATTAAACATTGGCAATCATCAGATGATTTGTGTCCTCACCTAATGCGTCGATGGACATACGTACAGGACAAATTATATCCCATATCACAAGCTATTTTAGATTTGCTTCCCTTTTAGCAGAACACGATGTGTTTATTTGGTTTATATTTGTTTCATTTTTTCTATAGTAACTTGAATGTATGAAGAATTATGGTAGTGATTTATGTATATATCTTTAAGAAACTAGAAAAGTGACTTTGTGTTTACCTAACATTTTAGTGCAAAGTTAACTGACTTTCACTTTACCAATTGACCTCAAAGATGAAGCTGTCATTCTGTTTCAGGAGAGGTTGATATAGTCAACAGCAGAACTTCTTGACTTAATATTCAACACTGATGTAGGATATACTAATATATGTATATACTAAGTAAATTTTGAGTTGTGTTCACACAAAGCCACTGAATTGACCATTTAGGGGAAAATTACTGATAACTAGGTTTTTATTTTATTTTATTTTATTTTATTTTTTAAACTTGGTGTTTTTAAAAAATATATTTTTATTGATCTCAGAGAGGCAAAGAAAGGGAGAGAGAGATAGAAACATCAATGATGAGAAAGAGTCATGTATTGGCTGCCTCCTGCAGCCCCTACACTGGGGATTGAGCCTGCATGTGCCCTGACCGGGAATTGAACTGTGACCTCCTGGTTCATAGCTTGAGGCTCAGCCACTGAACTATGCCAACTGGGCTGATAATTAGGTTTTAAAAAAATTATTACTAAACTGATTGAAATGACTGATCATTTTTGCATGAAAGAAAGAAGGAATTTACATTTTGATACTATTACTTTAACTTGTACTTTGACTTAAGACATTTCTAGTATTCTAGGATGACAATTGTCAAAACAAGTAGCTCTAAATCTAAAATCTGCATGACTAATGACAACCAAATTGTATAATTATGGTTCTTTGTGTAGTCTGCATTCGAAACAGTGATATGAGGGACTCCCGGTTCCATTGCTGAAACTGTCTTGCTTATTTAACATGTAATATTGACTCAAACAGAATTTTAGCTTATCAAAATTGCTAGTGCTAGGATTCCACTTTTAAGTATTGGCAATTAAAATCTTGCTATTCATGAAAGCTATGAAATAATTTTGCAATAATTTTTTACTTTGGTAAAATAGACTGGATAAAGTCCTTTAACTATTTGTCTGAAAAGTGTTTTTATGATCTTTTAGTGTATCTAACTTTACAAATACATTACTTTATTTCAACAGAATATTTTGTTTTTAAGTGTATTTATAATATGTGCATTTTTGAGGTTAGATAAAAATAGAGACAAAGGTTAACATAAGGTTTATTCAAGTATACCTTAACTATGGAAAACACAAGTCACTATAGGTAGATATTACAGAAAATATTTTTATAGGCATTATCATACAGCATAACATTTTAGAACACTTTTTTGAGTCCATAGAAAGACTCTTTAAATTTCATAATACATGCAAAAAACATTAGTAAACTAAGTTCAAATATCAATTCTTCTCTACTTTTTTTTTTTTTTTTTACAAATTTTCTCTACTATTCTTCCATGAAAGAAAGAATGTAATACTTAATTGGGACACCATATTCAGTATTGTGCTAAGGAATCTCTTCTTCCTCTGTGGGAAGAAAGGAGAAACAGTTTTCTCTTCTTATTTCTGTATATAGACTTGTATGGTTTATTCTATTAACTTTATTTTTACTGTCATGACTTTCAATCCACCTTCTACTACTAATTTCTTACTCAGTATGACCGTTGAGATTCTATACCATGACCCACCATCTGTGATGGTAGAAATGTAAACAAATGACTATGGCATCATGTTCTTCATAAACTACATTTAAAAAGAACCATCTATTTGTTCATAAGTTACCAATTGTTTAGGACCTGCACAACACTTCCTATTTCTTCAGCCATCTCAACACCTAATGTAATTTCAGAAGACTCCTGTGACTCTGGAACCTGTACTGCTTCCTACACATTATGAAAAGTTTTCTGACACTAGTCTTTGTAATGATTGTTAAGTTATTGATTTCCATGAGGGAAGTTGATTTGAAAATTTCACATTTGTTTTCATCTATGTGCAGTGTTTTCAAAATTAATTTTAGAGATAATCCTTTTTTGTGTCATGGTACTATTGTTTTTTTCTTTGTTACAAGTAAAATAGTTCCACAACTATGGGTTAAAAAAATCAAGCATATTTAAAACATTGATGCTGCTCTTTCCAATCAGTGCCATTGTTCTAAGAATTCAGTGCCACTGTTCTAAGAACTCAGGGGCGACAACATTTCCACAAAAGTGTGATCCAGTAGAAATTCCAGTGAAAGCCACATGGCATTATAGCCAAAAGTAAATCAGAATGTTGTCTTAGTTGTTCAACACAAAAGAGGAAAGTTGGAACTGTTTAAAACCATAAACTATTGACAAAAATATGAGACTCACATTAGCACTTATTGACAATTCCTTTTATAGAAGTAGGACTAGAACCTATGGGAATTTCATAATTAGAAACTAACTTAATATATGATAATTAATTTTACATGTATAGACACATTCCTCCTATCTCTCCCAATCCAGACAGATGTTCAAATAGTAAGATCTGGAGTTGTGAATGCAACAGTTGAAAGACTGGAAGTTAAGCTCCCCTCCCCCCCATCTTTGATTGGTGGTAAACATGATCTTCAGTAGTGGGGGAATAAAATATTAATATGCAGAAAGTGGAGGAGAAAGGAGGAGCTGTACAATAATCCCATAACTTATTTCAATGAGCTGTTGTGATCAAAGAGGGCAGTGTTTGGTACGGTTTCAGATGAAGTAATCCCAAACTGTCATCACCAAGAAGATGTAGCAGAAATACATATTTAGAATGAAAATGGCAAAAAAGGTGAAATGACAGGAGTTATTAGCACTGTAGTATTCCCCCCCCAAAAGTGAAATGATAGGAGTTATTAGCACTGTAGTATTCCCCCCAAAAAGTGAAATGATAGGAGTTAATAGCACTGTAGTGGAATTGTACTTTAGGATGGAGCGGCATTATTGATCAGAGGCAAATCTTATCCTTTTATTCTCCTGCTTCAAACCCTTTAAAGCTTCTGAGTGTCCTTCCTTCCAAGTTCAGCATCTTCTCCCCAAACCGGCTTGACTTTTGCCTCTCCCTCTGTGGCCCCCTCCCAACCTGACCAGGGTTGCCTAAAAGAAAGCTGCTTACCACGCGTCTGCCTTTGCTCGTTTTGTTCGCTTATCCCGAGGGAACAACTCTTGTCTGCTCATCCAGGGCTGCTCTTGCTCCCATGGTCCTTTTAGAGATGTGTGGAAATGGTTCTGCCTGTTGCAATGCCTGAGGGTGCTTCTGCATCCAGAGGGCAGACGTGATTGATGTCCTCCAGAGCTTGTGACATTCCTTTGTCAGGAAAAATTGCCAATAGGCAGCCTGTGACCAAATGCTTAAAGGTCTCTTCTTAGTTTCCTATATTTGAGTCATAAAGGAAACTGGACTTCCCTCTGCATAAAAAATCCACCTTCCTACTGGACCATGAGCTACTGGGGGCAAAAGCCATGTTATTGGTATGGGTTTTTTTGTCTGTTTGTTTGTTTGTTTTCACTTTTATTATTTACTTTATGTTGAATTTATTCCCAGGCTTTAAGTTATTATTTCTTCAGTTTCTTTTGTGCAATCTCCTCTTCTGGTTTAGGAACAGTCTGCTCCTTTGCAGGAGGATCATCTCAATGTGGCAGGGAGAGCTTGTGGATGGGCTAATCTGCCCATGAGCTCTGTAAGTTCTACAGCACATCTTGGGAGCTTTGTTCACCTGGACGGGCTCAATGACCAGAGAATCTATATCTAAAACCTCAAGTTCAGCATTACTCTCTGCATTTTTCAGTACGTGCAGCAACCATTTAGCACTGATTTTGGGCCACCGACCCTGTGTCCAGCCACCATGTTGGTCCGGGGCACACCTACCAACTCTACCCTTGTGATGACGGAACGGCACACACTGCTTCTGTAAGGTGACATCCTTCCGATGTTGGTGCCGTTTCAAATATGCATACCGTGATGGCCTGGGAAATTTCCAGTTGCTCTTAAAGTGAACAGGGAGATTTGAACCTCTTGGTTTGCATGACTTTTTGGGGTTTACTGGGTAAAAAGTAAACCATTTTCAGAGGTCACCTCTGGCTGCTATCTGGAAGAGCTATGTTTGCTTTTGGATCCCCAACACTTTGTAAGGTACCTGGCACATAGGAGAAAATGCAATAAATACTTTGAAACCAGTCAATGAATGAATAAAATTCTTAATCTTATAATGGCTCTAACTACAAATTTAGAAGATCAGTGAGGCTGCCAAAATAGGGCCTAAAGCTAGGTTGGAGGAGTGAAGATAGATTCACAGCTAGAATAGGGAGAGAGACGTTGGAAGGAAGTAGTGTTTGCTTATAATCAATCTACTGTCAGAACCTTCCAGCTGTAGCATATTTGTATTCTTATTTACGTTTTCAGCAATTTCAAGAGGTAAGTATTCTAAGTTGATTAAATAGTATCCGGTGGAACTTGGATTTTAGAGACACATCTGCTTCCAAAACAAAAAAGAGGACATTCTCAGAATGCTTACCTAGAAAGGTCACTAGAAAAGGATCTAGACCAGTAGTTCTCAACCTTCCTAATGCCGCAACCCTTTAATACAGGTCCTCATGTTGTGGTGACCCCAACCATAAAATTATTTTCGTTGCTACTTCATAACTGTAATTTTGCTACTGTTATGAATTGTAATGTAAATATCTGATATACAGGATGTATTTTCATTGCTACAAATTGAACATGATTAAAGCATAGTGATTAATCACAAAAACAATATGTAATTATATATGTGTTTTCCGATGGTCTTAGGCAACCCCTGTGAAAGGGTCGTGCGACCCCCAAAGGGGTTGCGACCCACAGGTTGAGAACCGATGAGCTAGACTGATGCTTCTTAAAACTTAGTACACGGTAGGCAGACTATTTGCCCCCCTCAGACATGTTCATATCCTAATCCCCTGAACCTGTGAAGATGTTACCTTACTTGTCAAAGGGGAATTAAGGTAGCAAATGGAGTTAAGGCTGTAATCAGATTACCTTAACATATGGAGATTAGCCTGGGTTACTCAGGTGGGCCCAGTGTAATCACAAGGGTTATTAAAAGTGGAAGAGGGAGGCAGAAGACAGTACTGTGATGTGAGAAGTACTCGAGTTGTCTTTGCCAACACTGAAGGTGGAAGAAATAAGCTGTGAGGCAAGGATTGTGGGCAACCTCTAGAAGCTTGAAAAGACAAGAAACCAAGTTTCTCTCTTTAGAGCCTCCAAAAAGAATGCAGCTCTGCCAACATCTGTTTTTAGCTCAATTGAAACTTCTGTCTAATTTTTGGCCTGCAGAATTGAAGATAATACATTTTATTGTTTTAAGTTGCTAAGATTGTGGTAAATTTGTTGCAGCAGCAATAGTAAACGAATACATGTCTCCTGTAATCTATAATAATAAAAGCGTAATATGCTAATTAGACTGGACAGTCAAATGACCTTCTGGACATCATTCCGGACGTCCTTCCTGATGAAGCCGCAGTGGCAGGGGCCGAGGCAGAGGCAGTTAGGGGTGATCAGTCAGGTAGGCGAGCAGTTAGGGGCGATTGGGCAAGCAGTTGAGTGGTTAGGGGCGATCAGGCAGACAGGCAGGTGAGTGGTTAGGAGCCAGCAGTCCCAGATTGGGCCTAAACTGGCAGTCAGACATCCCGCGAGGGGTCCCGGATTGTGAGAGGGTGCAGGCCGGGCTAAGGGACCCACCCCTGTGCATGAATTTTGTGCACTGGGCCTCTAGAAGAAGAATAACAGAATAACAAAGTGCTTGATCAATAGGACCACTGCTATATCCTATATTCCTATTCTCTGCCAATTCTCTCTCTCTCTCTCTCTCTCTCTCTCTCTCTCTCTCTCTCTCACACACACACACACACACACATTCTCATTCTCACACAGACACAATGCCTAGAGATGGGACCAGTCTAAGTCACTCTATGGCAAATTAGAGTAGTCAGTCTTTATTCTTAGCCATCAAATAACTCACTGTCTTCCATCTAACCCTACAAATTTTCTTACCAAGCTCTGATTTTGAGTATATGGTAGATTTATTTCAAATATCAAAGAATAATATTATGCTATCTTTCTTGGAAATGTTGATAAATCTCAATTTCTGTTGAGTATGTGATGGACTTTGATGGATCAATCAGGCAAATTAGTTTTAAAAAATTGTCATTTAGTCATAAAACAAATTTGAAGAAAACCACCTCATAAAATCTAATCTGGTATATATAATCTTCTCTCTCTCTCTCTCTCTCTCTCTCTCTCTCTCTCTCTCTCCATATATATATATATAAAAGCCTAAGCGACCGAATGACTGGTCACTATGACGCACACTGACCACCAGGGGGCAGATGCTTAACGCAGGAGCTGCCCCCTGGTGGTCAGTGCACTCCCACAAGGGGAGCACCGCTCAGCTGACCGACAGGTGCCACGACTGGAGAGCAGCACTATGGTGGCGCAAGCCTGTCCCAATCAGGACTGACTGGGTGCGAGCCCACAGCAGGCTCAGCAGGGCCGAGATGAGTGGGAGCAGCAGGCAGGAGCCACAGGCGGTGTTGGACTGCTGGTTTCGGCCTGACCCCCACGACCCCTACCAGTGCACGAATCCATGCACTGAGCCTTAGTCTTAATATAAACCTTAGTCCTTACATAACATTATGATGTGGTTTATAGAATAGACATTGTTGAGGTAAAAAAACCTTAGAGATTAAGAAATTGAACTTTATAATCAGGTATTTTCTGATACCATCTGTCTTTTAGCTGAATGATAATGAAAATCTATTGACTTTTCTAAACTTCACTTTCCTTATTTGTACAATCCAGTTATTTCATTTATCATTTATTCACTTATTCAACAAATACCCACTAATTGTAAACTATGTCAAGCACTATTTTATGCACAGGAGCTTACATTCTAGTAGAGAAAATGCACAACAAAAAAGTAAATTATAAATAAGTTCACATGGTGTGAGAAGTGACCTGAATAAAATGCACCAGATGATGTGATCAGGAGTTACTTGGGGGAAGGTATTTTAGATAGTCAGGAATGATTTATCTTAGAAAATGTCTTTTCAGCTGATACATAGACAAAAATTGATACCTACCTCTTAGGAACTTGGGGTGAGTTCCTAAGACACCACTAGTTCAGGATTAAGTGAGGGGCTAGATTTAGGAGTCCACTTGATAGAGACCAAAATGTCAACTTTATTGAAGACTGAACTTGTATTGGACAATCAGGTTTTGGTATACCACTCAATATTCCAGACACCTCTGAATTCAACTTACCCTCCAAAGCTGCAAACCTTCCTGGCAGAGGACAAAACTGCCCTCCTAAACTTACCTCATGGCCTCTAAGAGATGAAACTATGCTTTCTATAAGCAGAAAATCCCTTCCCTACCCCCTGAAAAAGACAAATTTCACCAGCAGGTTTGATTCCTTTTCCATAATTCACCAACCAAATGTTTCTCCTTCTCCTTTGTGAAAGAATGTGAAAAGTGGCAAGGAAACTTTTCCAATGTAAAGTCCTTCCATTTAGAATGAAGCATTAGGGTTTGGGAACCTAGACATTGCCCAAGCAAGATCATGAAAATGAAATAAAATAATGTATATAAGAAATATAGCATGGCACACAGTAAGCTCTCCAAACATTTTAATTATTAATATCCCTGTAATCTTATTCATTCTTGTGTATTTCAGTTCTGCCGTTTAACAGCTATATGATCTTCTCCAAGTTGATTAATGCCTTAGTTTTCTTATCTGCAAAATGGGAATGACATCATTAACTATCTCATAGGTGTTGAGAAGATTAAATAAATTAATGTTTGCAAACTTATTACAACAGTGCCCCGAATTCAGGACATTCTAGCTGTTATCATTTTTAATATTATTATATGTAAAAACAGTATTCTGTGTTTTTTTTTCAGGTAATTTTCTTGTCAGAATCAGTGGAAAGAACAGGGTTGTCAAGGTGAGAAGAGTTTCTCTTAGCTCAGTGGAAGTGGTCTCACCAATCCCCAGGTTCCTCTAGACCAGAACAGAGGATTTACATCCCCATGGGAGGGAGTCGTGTAGGAGAGAGAGCTGAGGAAAGAAATGGGGTGGTCTTGAGCAATCCACTGATAGAAACATTGCCTGGATGGATTCAGCATCTTTAGTTCAGCATCTTGTAGTGAGTGGCCTTGGAATGAAATTTAGGTCTCTATAACCATGTGTGACCTAGGGCTAGTCTTATTTTCTCAATCATTCTGGCTTGAAAAATCACTCTTTAGGTCTTTCCTTATTACAGTCTGTGTCTGGTTGACAAGAGAGTTTACTTCCAAGTAATTAATATAGTCCCATAATTTTCCCTTTGCCCATTCCTTTTAGAAAATATGAAATTACCGTTATGTTATTAGGTTGTGTCCTTTATTCTAGCATTTTAATAATCTAATCAAATGTATATATTTGAACAAGTCTGAGTCCCATGCAAAAGGACTGTGCTATAAACATTTTAGATATGAAAGGAATTCTTCACTAACATAATTAAACAGATGACAGTGTTAAAGGCTCATGAGAATCATCATGTTCCAAATATCAGGTCTGAGTAAGTATCTGGCACAAATAACTGTTTATTGTTAAGAAAATGCATGAAAATGATAATAGGTCAACAGAGGCATATAAATAAAACATTATAATCACTTTGATTTCTTCGTTAAACTATTACTTTCTTGAAGTTGTTTAAAGAGATTATATTTTATAAAATACTTAAACACACAGATTTTTATTAAATTAGGCTCAGAAAAGGATCACTGCAGATAATTTCTGCAAAATTTTTATATTTATAACTATTCCAATAATTTTATGAGTCACAAAAATGTTATAAAATCTCTAATGTCTGATTAGAGTATGAAGTCGACAGGGCAAGAAAACAGAGGTCAACCTTGAACACTGAATAAGTGTGGAGAATCAAAGGATTCTTGGAACTTTGTACACCAGACAGGTCCTTGATTACTTAGAAGAAAATAAAAATGGACTTATTAGAACAGCTGACTTTGATCCACTTAAAACTGGACTTTCTAAGCCTTGGTTTAAAATAAATTGCATTTGGAGCACGATAAGGAAAAAACCCAAACAAGTTGGGCATCAATCAGATTTTGATGAACTTCAAATATTTTAAATTACCTCATAATTGAATCATAGTAGTAATCATACTTTATAGCAATTTTTTTGTGCTTTATAATTTCTAAAAGATTTCTTTTGATTTGTATGGTTCATCACAATTAACCCCATTTTTCTTTTCTGATGAGAAAACTGAGCCTCAGAGACATTTAATGACTGACCAATGTTTCACAATCAGTAAGGGGAGGGCCATATTCTTGGGCCTATACCTACTCCATTTAACACTGACAGATAATTCCATTTACCAGTCAAGACTCACTAAAAAGCCTGACCTTTCAGGAGTTAAAAACTGTTTCCTTCTGTTGATTATTCCAAATCCTGCCATCTGCTTGCCTAGTTCTGCATCCTCAGAGCTGAATACCAAGGGGAGTTATCACTTGGCGTGTGCTTTAGATGTCAGAAACTCTCCAGTTTTATTTCTCTCCTCCTCTAGACATGGACTACCACTATGCATTTAATTAATTTATTTAAGTAATTATTAAGCTGGTATTTGCAAGCCAATTAGACTTTTCCTAAACCCTCATGTTGTTTCAGAGCTTGGACCCTTACAAAATTATTCGAATTGTTTTGGCCTTTGGTATCCCAAACAACAGAACACACTGGGTGTCTCTCCTTGAAGATTTTTATTTACTAATAAGAATAAAGACAGGAATTCTAATAGAAAAAATACAGGTATTAGAAACTGGCTGGTGTGGTTCAGTTGGTTAGAGCATCATCCAGTTGTAAGTTCGATTCCTAGTTGGGGCATGTAGAGGAGGCAACTGATTGATGTTTCTCTCTCTCTCTCTCTCTCTCTCTCTCTCTCTCTCTCTCTCTCTAATCAATGAAAAACATATTCTTGGGTGAGAGTAAAAAAAAAAAAAAAAGAAACACCCAACTAGGTATTTTATTCTTGCTATGCTGCCTCTTCTCTTCTTGTTATAAAGAATCTTAATAATACAGTAAGGTTCTTTTCTGAAGTAAAGTGAGCAGAGTCTTTTCTCCTTTTTTTATATTAAAAATAATCTAAATGTATTTAATTGGACTTTATTTCCCACAGAGAACACAAACTACTTAAAGGCACACAGTATTTTTCCTCTTCCTTTTTTCGTGAACATTTGAGATGACTATAAGATGGGTTAAAGAGCTTATTTCTACCTTTTAGAACTCTTAAAGTCTCCAAGATTGGTTCCAATATGAAAAAGTGTTTTTATATGTGTGACCTTTTTGATATTTCATCCCCCAG
This sequence comes from Myotis daubentonii, assembly GCF_963259705.1. Classification (NCBI taxonomy): domain Eukaryota; kingdom Metazoa; phylum Chordata; class Mammalia; order Chiroptera; family Vespertilionidae; genus Myotis; species Myotis daubentonii. The sequence goes on from NC_081846.1 coordinate 38,142,251, forward strand.
CAAATCTCTGTCTGTTTTAATATTTCATGCTTTCCAAAGAACAGTCTGTTTTCCAGGAAATTTTCCATGCTATCATTTACTGTTGCAGTGTATCTCAATTTGTTCATGACTTCCTGCATCCATTATTGGATTATCCCTCCTGCGCACAGACAATGAGCCTGGCCATGCAACTTGCTTTGGCCAATGGGATCTTAGCAAATGTGATGCAAGCAAAGACTTGGAACGGTGTATGCATTGGAGTTTACTTTCTCTTGCTGCTCTTTGGAACTCTCATACCAGCTTGGAAAGCAGCCTAGTCAAGCCAACTGGAGAATGAGCATGTGGAGCAGATGTAATGGTTTACCATTGCAGCTGGGGCTCCACTAGACCACCCAGATCATAACAACCAGACATGTCAGTGAGGTCATCCTGGAATATTGAACATCTTCAAACTCATGAGGAAATAATAAACATTCATTGTTTTTGGCTACTAAATTGTGAGATGGTTTGTTGTACAAAAAAGCCAACTGATATACTCCCCAATTCATGCTCTTAGTCTTTATTTTTCATATAATTCTTCTCTGGCTTCTAAAGTTTTTTCCTACTACCATTCTGCTTCTTTTTCTCTCATCATTTTCCATCATTTATTTCTTTGACCCAATCAAAATTTAGTATATAATTAAGAGATAAAAATTAAGGTTCTTATTTTCAGAAAGTCAGTCCAATAAAATTCTTCTCCATATTATTTCCATTTGCAATAATACTTCTTCCAATAAATGACCTCTCAGTGGCCTGTATATTAAAGTTGTATTGTTCTATTTCCTACCAAATAGAAGAGAAACATAGAATAAGGTAAAGAAACTGCATAGTTGCATAAGAAGAGGTGGTTCATAGCCTGTTGCCCTGGCAACAGACCTTGGAAAGGCCAGGGCTGCCTACACGTCCTGTTACCCTGACAACAGGTCATGCAGGGCATGGGAAGGCCCAGTTCCCACTCATTTAGGCCTCTTCTTGAAAACCACAAAGAAAAAGAAGAAAGTGATTTTTTTTTTTAATATATTTTATTGATTTTTTACAGAGAGGAAGGGAGAGAGACAGAGAGTCAGAAACATCGATGAGAGAGAAACATCGATCAGCTGCCTCCCGCGCATCTCCCACTGGGGATATGCCCACAACCCAGGCACACGCCCCCGACCAGAATCGAACCCGGGACCCTTCAGTCCGCAGGCCGACGCTCTATCCACTGAGCCAAACCGGTCTCGGCTGAAGAAAGTGATTTTTGCATCTAGTTTCCACCCACCTACATATTTCTTCTATTATCTGAATCACTTTAGTATAAGATTGTATTTTCAGATGTAGGAGAGGATAAGAAAACTGATCTCATAAACTCTGAAACATTTGCTATATTTTGATTGGGTTAAAGAAGTAAATGATAGGAAAAAAGGAGAGAGAAGGAATCAAAGCAGTAGGAAGAATAAATCGTGGAAACCAGAGAAGCGGCATATGAATAATGTAGGGGCCAAGAACTGATTTTGGGTGTGTATCAGCCACACTGGTTAGGTTTTGTTCATCTTAGAAGGTCACATATGTTAAATGGTTGCTATTTGGTTAGTTTTATTTTTTAGAGCTGATAATGTATAACCAAACATCATAAGAAGATGTAACGTTATAATTTTTATTAACTTAATTTTTAATTCTGTACAAACTTCCTTCTTTTTCATTCTTATTCAGCTTTTATTTTCTTTCATCACTTATTTTTTTCTTACCATATAGAGTAGATAAGAAAGCAATCTGATCAAATTCTTTTTTTTCCTTCTTTGTTCCTTAAACAATTAGTTTGATTATATAAAATAAATATACTTTACATGTACTTTTGGAGATATATATTGCTGTGTATTCATAATTTATGGTTTATATAAAATAGTTGTCAATTCAAAACTGGCTAATGCCATTAGTTTTGTTATAACTAATATCTACTAATTTTTCTGTGAATTAAAATAAAATCTTAGTTGACTCCTCTGGTTTTAAATGTAGAGTAATAGCTTTAAATTCTGTAAACCACAAGTCTTTAACTTTTGTAAACTGGAATTCTTATTGGTGAAGGGAAAAAGGTCTGGCAAAATCTTCTCTCACAAGACAGGAAAAGGGATTTGTGGAGAACAGATTTTGAAATTAAATTGAGTGAAAAAGGAAGTGTAGGCTGGCAAAGAGGAGTATCTTGGGGAGACTTTAACCATGTAAAGGTTGCATTTCTAAAAGACCAGGTGGGAAAGTTGGAGCCTAATCAGAATATCATTAGAGTCAGAAGGATTCATAATCATCTGAGCCTAGATTAGGTGACTTTTCTAGGTACTCTAAATACACTTCCTGTATTATTGTTATTGTCCAGTTAATTGTTCTGCCCTCTAGGTAGTCCTTCTTTCAACTTTTGAGGTAATGGGAAGGAAGAGTTGGAATTCACTTCCTTATTATTGTGTCCTCAGTGGCTAGCATAGCACATTGCATGAAGTAAGAACTTAAAAATATTTCAATATAACAAAAACCAGTAATCAGACAACATGTAATAACTTTACATTTGAATGGTATAGCCAGTAATGCTATAATTGTTCAACAGTAACATTAATTCAGGCTGGAAGGTCAAGTAAGTTTATAGAGGATATTTAAGAAAGGAAGTGAATGAGTTATTCAAACTTGACCAGTAGAGATTATTGGGGATGTGACTCTCACAGACAAAAATAAAAAATAAAACACATCCACCACCCCCCAAACAAAAAAAAAACACTGCTATGATTGTAGGTAGGGGGGCATATATTCTTTCTGATTGGTGTTTCAGGATTCTTAGAATATATTCATAGAAATGGGATCACTGGGTCAAATAGCAGTTCTATTTTTAATTTTTTGAGGAAACTCAACACTGTTTTCCATAGTGGCTACACCAGTCTCTATTCCAAACAGTAGTTATACCATGGTTTTGTTTTCTCCACATCCTTGCCAGAACTTATTTGTTGATTTATTAATGGTAGCCATTCTGATAGGTGTGAGGTGGTACTTCTTTGTCATTTTAATTTGCATCTCTTTGATTAGTGATGTTGAGCATTTTTCATATTTCTCTTGGCCATCTGTATGTCCTCTGATGATTCTCAGAAGAAGGGGGAAGGAGGTGTGGGAAGAGATTAACCAAAGAATTTATAAGCATACTAGAGGCCCGGTGCATGAAATCATGCACAGGTAGGGTCCTTAAGCCTGGTCAGTGATCAGGGCCAATCGGGGCCTTCCGGCTGCTGGCAAGGGCCTTCCTTCCCTGGCTGCTGGCTGGGGCCTCCCTTTGTTCCATGCCACCCCCTGGTGGTCAGCACACATCATAGCAAGTGATCCAACTCCCGGTTTTCCAGTCGAACTCCCGAGGGGACACTGCATATTAGCCTTTTATATATAGAGATATATGCATGCCTATCAACACAGACAATAGGGTGGTGAAGACCTGGGGCAAGGCAGGAACCGGGTGGTGGAGAGAAAGTAGAAAAAAAGGGAGAGGGCGTCTGTAATACTCTCAACAATAAAGATTAAACAAATATCTTCCACCAGTGAAAAAAGATGCAATTGAAGTACTCAGGTGCCGTGTCTGGCATAAAATAAGCATCTACAAATGGTAGCTGCTGTTGTAAATTACTTTCGTGGCACAACTATGTGTAAGACAGTGTGTTTGTTTTGCTCTTTCCTTTACCAAATATGAGACTGAGAAAAAAGTTGGCACTAAGTAACTACATGAGGGGGAACAGGCAGAGGATATTCTAACACTGACTGAGAGACTGAGCTGCCTACTCCAAGATTCTAATTTCCTAAGTTCTATACCATTTTCTAGGACAACTCCAAGTTCCGTTTCATTATGTAGTTGAATAGTGAGGGTTATGTTGAGAATAACTTTCAGTGATTAGTAAATATTCTGGCCTCACGTGGCCTTGTGTCCCAGGGAGTTCTCGGTTAGGGAAGACTGCCGTGTGTCCTGTGAGAGTTAATTGCCTGCAGACGTTTCCAAACGGTACAGAGTCAGACAGAAGGAGATAAGCTGACCAAAATTAGGGGCAATCAGACTAAATATATTAGCTTCCAGACTATAGTTTTTCCACTACTGAGTTAAAGACTCATTCTCTCTTTGCACAGATCCTCAAAGATAAACTTACAAAGCAAGGTAGTCTTGAAATTTCACAATATGAGTCAGCAATTTTAAATTTTTGAGTTTTATTTTTACCTGACATTTAAGTCCAAAGTGTGTGACGAGCCTTGAACTAAAGTCATCATTTTCAAACTGTCATTTAATATTTTTGTTCTCTGAATTCATCCTGTCAGGTGAATCATATTTCAATTTGGGAGGAATATTTGCAAAATGTGTATAAAAAAGATGCTTGCCTAAGAAATAACCAATCTATCCATAATGGAGTTAGATTAAGCGGAGATCATGTGCTTAATGACAGGGAATGTTCCAAAATGAAATTCACAATCAAAATATTAAAATCCAGTTCAAAGGATTAAAATATTCCTGGCATAGTACCAAAAACCTATTATATATACTTTCTCTCTTATTTTACATAAGTCATTGTAACTATTTTCTTGATTCTTTTCTACAAATTGTTTTAGTTTTCTAAATAAAAAGTTGTTAAAAACAGTGTTAAAAATTAGTTTATTTTCAGTATCATATTTCTTTGATTTCTAAATCTATACTAAGTTAGATAAGGTTCACTTTCTGTCGTTAGAAAAGTTGCTTGATCTACAAGAAATAAGATCGAATCACTTTAAATCCCTTTGGAATTAGAAACATGTTGCCAAGTAATCTTAAAGTCCCCAGTCAAAGAAAGTATTTAAGCTCAGAAATAGGGAATTAAAAGTACTCTCCTTGATAAATTCAGATTTTCTTTTGTTAAGTATTTGTCTTATAGGTATAAAAGCAAATACCAATTTATACAATGTGGATCAAACTATGGTAATCTTAGTCATTGATTATAACTATCTTAACATTGAAAGTCATTCAGAAATAAAGTAAGTTTAAGTTCATTAAAACCATACTGACACTTAAAAAAATATTCAGTTACTTCGGACAGTAACACTAATATTAGTTAATTAAGCAATTCAGTTGACTAATTAATACAATTTCATTTATTTGTTCATTCAATGACTATTCATTTCTGGGCACAGAGAATGCTCTAGCATTGTTCTAGGCACCAGGGATCCTATATAATTAAAGGCTAATATGCAAATCAACTGAACAACAGAATGACAGGCTGCTATGACAGGCACTCACCACCAGGGGGCAGGCACTCAATGCAGGAGCTGCCCCCTGGTAGTCAGTGCGTTCCCACAGGGGGAGCGCCGCTCAGTCAGAAGCCAGGCTCATGGCTGGAGCGTGCAGTGGGATCCTCTCCTGCCTCTGTGGCAGCGCTAAGGACCTTGGGGAGCGGGCCTAAGCCATCAGTTAGACATCCCCCAAGGGCTCCTAGATTGTGAGAGGGCACAGGCTGGGTTGAGCGACCCCCTTCAAGTGCTCAAATTTCGTGCACCGGGCCTCTAGTACAATAATAACAGTGCTGTCACAATCCCTACTTTCATAGTTACATTTTGATGGTGAGGATGAATGATAAGCAAAAAAATAAATAAATATGCAAAGTAATTTTAATAATAAGCAAACAGGGTAAGGTGACAAAGTGCCTGGGATGTTCAAAAGTAGCTATTTTAGAAGTTGTCAGGAAAAGGCTTTCTGTGACAATGGCTTGTACAGAGGGACCTTAATGAAGTGAGGAATGCCTTACACCAAGGCCTGAAATAAGGGCATCACAGACTGCGGGAAGCAAGGGCACACCCCTGAGGCAGGGTAACTGTGGCAGGTTTGAGGAAAAACAAGACCAGGAGACTGGAGCACAGTGGGTGAGGGAAAGGTGGAAGGACTGAGTGTGTAGAGAAGTCAGATCATCTAAGACCCAACAGGCCATGATAAAACATTAGCATTTTATCCTCAGCCTGGTGGGGAGCCTGTGGAACTTTGAAGCAGCAAAGTGGAGGATTTGACTTATATTTTAAGAAGACATCTGAATAGAGACCAGAATGGTGGTTATCAGGGGTTGCAAGGTTGGGGAAATGGAAGATGTTGGTTAAAGGATACAAACTTCCAATGATGAGATTAACAAATTTGGGAATCTCATGTAGGCATGGTGATTATAATTTAGAATACTGTTTCATGTACTAGAATATTGCTAAGAGAATAGATATTAAATGTTCTCACCACAGAAAAGAAACGATAACTATGGGACAGGATGGGGGTGGAAGCAATACTATGGTGGTCATCACTTAGTAATTTATAAACAGCAAATCAACATGTTGTAGATCTTAAACAAAAAATAAAAAAGAAGACTTCTCTGGCCATTTTGCAGAGGCTAATATGGAGGAGGGGGGAGCAAGAAAAACAAAATTGGAAGTAGGAGGATGTGCAGGGAGGCTGTGGCAGTGTCCGGGGGAAGATTTGATTTGGCAACACTGGTGCTTATGAAGATAAGTATTCAGATATAGGACATATTTAAAATTAGAACTCACAGGTAAATTGGATTTGGGAGCATAAAAATTGAAAAGCATGAGTCAGAGTGCATTGTTTTTTAAAAATATATATATTTTATTGATTTTTTACAGAGAGGAAGGGAGAGGAATAGAGAGTTAGAAGCATCGATGAGAGAGAAACATCGATCAGCTGCCTCCTGCACACCTCCTACTGGGGATGTGCCTGCAACCAAGGTACATGCCCTTGACAGGAATCAAACCTGGGACTCTTCAGTCCACAGGCTGACGCTCTAGCCACTGAGCCAAACTGGTCAGGGCCAGAATGCACTGTTTTATTTCACGTGTATGTGTATGCATTATCCTGAACAATTGGGTATACAGTCCTTTATCTGAAACCCTTGGTCCGAAATATGATGAAGAGAGAGAGAGAGAGAGAGAGAGAGAGAGAGAGAGAGAGAGAGAGAGAGAGAGAGAGAAAGAGAGAGAGAGAGAGAGAGAAAGGGGAAAGAATCTGAGAATCTCTAGCCTCTTGAGTAGGTGAAAGGTAAGGACTGCTTAAATGTAGAGAATGGAGCTAGGAATAGGGGCAGCTCATCTATGGTAACAGGCGGGAAGCAGAATATTTGGGAACATTTGCAAGTAGGTAGGTGAAAAGTTGATGATGGTCCCTTCTGGTTACTTTTATTTCCTCAGTGAAATGAAATTAGAGGCTACTTGTGGAGAGTGAGGAGGGGAGAGGGAGTGGAGATTTGAGGAGGTGTGAAGCAGCAGTCACCTAAGGAATGCGGTGTCATGGGTGGGCAGTGCCCAGCACCCACTTGCAATCACACATTTAAAGTGAGATCAGCCTGCATCCTCTGCATCCCTGAGTGCTCATTTCCTGCTGATTTCAGTTCAGCTGCTTCCATGCAGGCTGAGAACAGATGCAGAACTGGGTTGACAGGGTTAATATTTTGCCAGAAAATGTAAGTGAGAAGGATGAAGAAGGGGTAAATGGGCTTGAGGACCTCCTTAAGGTTTAAGGTGAGGGAAGAGATGAGAACAAGGGGGGAGGATGGGCAACTGGGGACAGTGAAATAGTGAATGTCAACAGGTGGGCAGTAGAGAAGGGGATAATCAACTTCTGGAATGCGGTGCTAGAATCAGTGACCTTTTGTTCTTCTTAAAGACAAAATTATAAAATAAACGCGTGTGTAGACAAGCTTATACAAAAAACCGATTTGTGAAATCAATATATCATAAGTAGTTTTATTTTTCCTCTTTGTAGCAGCCCCCTGTGAACTGCTTTAAATTTCATTCCCAGGCTTTCTCTTCAAAACAGAAGAGGCTGTTAGGAGTGTGGCCACTCCTGCAATGAAAACAAAGCTGGCAGATCTAATTTTAGAATGCTTTTCCTTGACAACAGCGTTTTAAATATTGCCTAAACAATAAAAATTGTCTCCAGAAATTAATTAGACTGGTTAAAGAAATTCAAATCCCCTTGACACTTGCACCTTTCACAGTATTATGAGAACACATAGTAGGGCTTGCCCTATACCTATCTGTGGTGACTGATTTACTGTTTGTAGTGTTGATGGCACATTGCAATGTATGTGTCGGTAGCAACAGACCAAGCATGCAGTCGTGGACTGCTGTAAAACATGGATTTTACCACGCAGACATGGAGATTGTTTTACTGCATAAGGGTTCTTTCTCTGTTCACATTCATAGTAGCGTTAGTTGACCTAAATAATTCAGATTTTAGGTTTTTTCTTCAGAGCCAAACCATTTTGTAAGTTTGTACATGCTCAGCAGGAAATTAACTGTGCCTTTATTTGATGATTTTTAATACCAAGGGTGGAGTGAAGCTTGTCTTGGTTGAAATTTTATAATAAAACTGTCGTACACACATAGATAACTGCACATTCACATGAAATAATATTTAATTATGCACTTTGGTATATTTGTAACTGCCATTCAGTAACTGTATATAATATTGTGCTGAGAAGTAAAAGTCATTGTTTATTTTTATCATGGTTTCATGATATATGGAATTTAGCGGGTCATAATATTAAAGAATTATATGACTTCAGTCACTTGTGGTCACTTATAGTTAGATTTTATATCTGCTCTTTCTAGGAAATGGAATCTCCTGCTTTTGTGCAATAAACTAATTTGGGGATGATTATATATGAATTATCTGAATATTTAAAAATTATTCTTCTGAACTTCCTATTTGACATTGCAGGGCTGATCTTACTGGAAGTTTGGTACCGGTTTGCTTATCCTAAATTAATACTTGCAATTCTTGAGTCCTTGGTGGGATGTTACCATACGTAATGCTGTGCATTTCTTAGTTGGTAAATTGAATTTCCTTCTGAGCTCCCAGTGATCTTCTCTCCTGATTTCCCTCCCTTTTAGGGTTGACCTGCGTATGACCTGAGATTGCATTACTCCTGTTTATTCTGCCATTTAAGCTGTATTTGAATGTATGAAACTGCCAGTTTTCTTGGTACTAATCCTGTACATTATATTATACTTTTACTTTCAAAAATTCTCATTTTTATTAAGGTAATAATCTTTGAATTCTTTCTTGCTGTAAATCATCCATATTTTAAAGTAATAATTTTAGTTGTTTCTTGATTTATCTATTTTAATCATATTTACTGACTGCGTATAGCAGTGGATAAATATTTAGCACTCTTAGCCCAAACTCTAACCACTCTCCTCTTGACCTACCCTCCCCTCATCTTCTCGCTGTGGTTCTATTACATTGCCAGTGAATCAATATTCAGTTTTTATAGTATTATGATTGAATTGTCCAAACTTCTGGGCCAATAAATTAAATATATTTCTTGTGGAGTACAACCCCCTTGTTTTTCCTGGAATTAATAAATTCTCATTTAGTTGTTAGTTTGTTGGCCTTGATTACTACATACCTACCACTAATTCTTTCCAAATTCACAAAAAGAATCATAAAACTCCTTTAATATAGTTCCTATGTTTCCAAGCATGCCACGAGATTTTTTGAGCCTGTAGGTCTCTCCAAGCCTGAGACACAAGGATCCCTGGGAACTGCTCTTTGCTTTCATTCTGGAAAATCCCTTCAGCACCCTCAAGAGTTGTGTCTTGTTTCCCATTCCTTCTTGGCTTACTTTCATTTAGGGGATGCACTTCTCTAATAGCTCTTGAACTAGGGCACTTGGGAAATACATTCTTTTAAAGTATATTCATACATGAAAATATACTTATTCTCTTTTGGTATAGCTTGATTGGCTTTGAAATAATAAAATGTGTTTTCTCAGAATTTTGAAAGTATTGCCTCATTAAATTTTAGCTGTTAGTGTTGCCACCAGAAGTTTGATGCCATTTAGCTCTGACCTTTTTGTGATGCTCTCCCCAATCCCCATAAAGTAGGAGTTTCTTTTTATTTCTCTTTCTTCTGAAATTTCATGATAATAACATTGGTGTGAGTTCTGTGCTAAACAGCTGGATTTTTAAATCTGGAAATGGACACCCTTCAGTTTGGGGAAAGTTTTTATTGTATTTTATAATTTGATAACTTCCTTCCATTTTCTTCTTTCTGGGATTTTTATACTGCTCCTTCTGAATTAAAACTCTAACTAAAAATGGAACTCCCATTTGACCCTGTGATCCCACTTCTAGGAATATATCCCAAGAAACCAGAAACACCAATCAGAAAGGATATACGCACCCCTATGTTCATAGCAGCACAATTCACCATAGCTAAGATCTGGAAACAGCCTAAGTGCCCATCAGTAGATGAATGGATTAGAAAACTGTGGTACATCCTCTTGCTGACTAAAAGTTTATGTAAGTTAATGGGACATTTTTGTTATATATGGCAGAGAATGTTTTGGGTAATTGTTAAGGTTTTTGTTCCGTTTGTTCCAAGTGGTAGTATTTTGCTGTTTGATACTCTTGTAGCTGCTGTGATAAGGATGAGGTTATCACAGAGTAGACCTTCTACACATTAAAGAATTGTGGTTGCAAGGCCTGCTGGTCCCTGGACCTGGGCCACAACCACAATAGAATGTGTGCATTGCACTGCCTGACACTCATTCTGAGCCTGGAAATTGTGTAATTCCCCACACAATTAAGTATCTGAGTAACAAAGGCAGCACTAATGCCTTTTTGGCATGTGGATATCTCTTGTCACAGATTTTCTCTCAGAATCACACTTTATTTAAAAACATTTTTTATTGGCTCAATAATAAAATTCACTTAGCATTATTTTGAAATATAACAATAAACAACAGTTTGTGGTTCACAAAAGCACACAATAGGACCATTTATTCTCCCCTAAGTGAATCTCATTCACAAGGTAAATGTTTTCCTCTTGATCCATGCTCTATTTTAAGATCATATGGGCAAAAGTTCTAATGTATGTGATGATTTTTAACCACTAAATCATTTACATCAATAGATTAAACTGTTAACCTCAGAATTCTAGAAAGCTTGATAACATCTTAATAGAAATTTTATGTAAGGTTTAGGTTTGATAGTCAAAAAGTATACACAGATCTTTATTTATCCACCATCCAACCATTCAGTCATTCACAAAGTCACTCACTCACTCAATAAAATGTACTGAACTCTTATCATGTGTGCAGCTTGATGCTTGCTTTTTAGATGAATAGAAAGATGAGTAGTTGTAAACCTCAGGACCCTTAAAAGCTAACAAGACATTGGCATGAACAATTACATAAATAATTAGATATACTAGTACATATATTTATGTATTTGTAATGCATGTTAAATATTTATATATGTAAACACATACATATATTTACACATACATAATCATGGTATGCATACAAGTTGGTGTCTGACTTTGTTTTTATTACATTTTATTCAATGCTGATATATTTTCTTTATATGTTGTTTCAAATGGTAACATAAAGTTTACCTTGCTTTTTCTCTGCTGCTGGACAAGTGTGTTGTTTATAATTTAGGGCTTTATATAGATAACACTAAAAACATCTTTCCATATTTTATATTTTTTCTTAGAACATATTTCTAGAAGTAGTATTCTGGTAAAATTTAAATTTTAAGTGACCAACTTTCCGATCGCCTCCTCTTATTTTTAAGCCCACTTCTTCTAGCACCTCAACTCCAGTAGTTTCTCCATCTTCTGGTACCTCCAATTCACAGGCCCTTTACACGGTCTCTCTCATTCCCTTTGCTCCACTCAAATGCTCACATTCCCTAACAGGCTTTAGATGCAATGGTCCATTAAAAAATTTTGTTGTTGTTGTTAATCCTTACCTGAGAATATTTTTCCATTGATTTTTAGACAGAGTGGCAGGGAGAGGGAGAGACAGAGAAACATTGATGTGAGAGAGACATATCGATTGGTTGCCTCCCCTAGGTGCCCTGACCAGGACTGGGGATCGAGCCTGCAACCAAGGTACTCGCCCTTGACCGGAATCAAACCAGGACCCTTCAGTCTGGAGGTCAATACTCTATCCACTGAGCCAAACTAGCTAGGGCCCAGTGGCCCATTTTTATGTCCTCTGCTTGCATGCTCATTAACTCCCTGTCCTTTTCGTGTATACACTTTCAGAAAAATCCTACTCCTTGTTAAATCACTCTCTGACCATTTCATATGTGCACTCGTGCAGCTGAATGCATCTGGAGAAGAACTCACCACTATACTGACTGCTCTTTGTTTTTTTAAATTTATCTTTATTGTTGAAAATATTACAGATGTCCCTCTTTCCCCCCATTAACCCCTTTTAGCCCACCCCCCCACCCCAGGCATTCACCACACTATTACTTTCAATGCATGACTAGGAACCTCAAGTGTCCCCAAACCTACTACATTCCCTATGACTATTCTAGTCTTCTCCTCTACACTCAGATGCTTTCTTCTCCTTGCTTCCTACTTCAGTGAGCAAATGGATCACTAACAAGAGCCCTCCCCTACCATGTCACGAACACACATGTCTCTCCCATCCATACTCTGCCTTCCCTTCTGTTACAATGAACAACTGTTCTGTTAGTGCTTTTGTCAGAGGTCACCGCCCCCCCCCCCCCCCCGCCTTCCTTGCATGCACTAAAGTCATCCAACCTCTGCTTGAATACCTCCCTTCATGAGGAGCTACTAGTATTCTGATGAAGTTCAAGTCATCTTTTTGGATAGCTCTAACATTTGACTCTCAACTCTGAAATGAAAAAAGAAAGAAAGAAAGAAAGAAAGAAAGAAAGAAAGAAAGAAAGACCTCCTAAATATTGAATAGATTAAAAAGAAGAAGAAGAAGAAAAAAACACAACCTCCCAAATGCTGAAAATATTTCTTCCTAACTGTAGAAAAAGGAAAGAATGTCCACTAACTCAAAATGGTAAGGGCTGATTTGATCCTTACGGAGAAACACAGAGGAATGAATGGTATGGAAGTTTCTGTCCTTGTGGAGGAAGGACCTGGCTTAGCTAGTGAGTGAAGGGGTCCTAGAATGCAAGCCAAGTGGCTATGTGGGAGAAGCACAGAAAAGCATTGACATTGCCTTACAGTCCAGTCTCTAATCTATTCTTTTAGATTGTGTCTCTGTAGAGCAGGTGGGTGCTCTGTTGAACTAAGTCTCATTCTACTGATAGGAGGCATCCGTGCGGCGGGTAAGAGTGACTTTAGAATCAGGCGAACCCGTCTGTGAGTTGGCTCCTTGGTGAAGCCGAGTGACCAAAAAAAGGTAGTTTATCCTTGGTCTTAGTTTCCCCGTCTGTAAGTGGGGCGAGAATAACAGGGATTTTTATACACAATAAATAAAGCAACATAGGCCAAGCATTAAATCAATAATTGACACTTAGTAAACATTTGATAAGTGTTTATTATTTATTCATTGATTTAATTCAATAGACATTTACTTAATGCTTTCTACATGCCAGATATGTGCTAGATGATGGGAATATAGCAGTAAACACACACATTTTGGCTTTCATGGAGATTATATTCTAGTGGAAAAAATCCAGATAGATATACACAGGAATGTATAATCATATGAGAGACCATGATAAGTGCTATTATAATTTCAATAAGCGATTTGTATTTCTTGAGGTCTAAACATAAAACTTATTTTCTATACTTGTCCATAATTAAATTATTAAACTCCTCCAGCCCCTTTGACAGAATAGCCTTATTTCAAAACTTCTCAGTCCCATTTTGTGGTTAAATTAATACCTTTTGTTTCTTTAAGACTTGGTCCTCCTTATTTTATATCCAGTTTAAAACTCTTTCCATCCCTCCCACCCTAAGTGCAAGAGTGGAAGGGCTGGCTTTCGAAGTGTCCCGAAATGACTACAAAATTCAGGTGATGGCTCTAGCAGGGAAGGAGGGGTGTGTGTGTGTGGGAGAGAGAGAGAGAGAGAGAGAGAGAGAGAGAGAGAGAGAGAGAGAGAAGGGGGCATACCAGTTTTTCTGCTTCTGCTCACGGGCATTTTTTCAGAAAGCCCTTCAGGGAGGTGGCTATCTCTATCAGGTAGATCTCTCTGAATTCCGAATATTTTTTTTTCAGTTACAGTTTACATTCAATATTATTTGTATTAGTTTCAGGAGATCAGCCTGAGTATGTTTGTGATACTTAGTGCTTTTCTTCCCAGCTGTGGCCTTCAGGCCTTCAGTCAGCCTGTACAGTTTATAGAACCTGGCACCATTCTGCCTTCGGTGTTATGTAAAATGAATGTTACCTTACCATACACATGTTGGTAGTAGATTTTTGCTATAGGAAGGGAATATTATTTTGGATTCTCTTTGGTGGAAAATCATTAGTATTTTTCATAACTAAACTTTTATTTTGCCCTCAGCTCTCATACATGTAAATACTGTTGATGATCAAGCTAGTAAAAGTCTTTGGGAGTTTTTTTTCTTCAGCATAACAGTTCTGAATGTTTACTTGCAAACCTTCCTTGTAAGTGAGAGGGGAAAATACTCTACACTATGATTTTTTTCTTTTTATTAAATGTACTGGGGTAGCATTGGCTAATAAGATTATGCAGGTCTACACTGTGATTTAAAAAAAAATCAGTTTTCCATTTGAAACAGATGTGGTAGGATCATTTTCACCAGCTAATGACAATAGGACAGAATTCATATTTAGTCAATGCTGTTAATTTTCTATAGGTTACATTGCCTTTTATCCCTATGTGCTAAGGAATCAAGTGACTTCTGCAATAAAGCCTTTTATAAGGACCTCTGATAAATACAAATAAGAAGTCATGATAAAAAATGTGATATATATGACAATATTTAATATTTATAGCACATATGATTATACTTTACTTGTATGCATGCATATAAGCACAACCAATGGACACAAGATACTGGGAGGGGCGGTGGGATGAGGGCATGCGACAGGGTGTAGGGGAGGCTGGGGGAAGGTCAATGGGGAAAAAAAAGGAGATATATGTACTACTATGTATAATACTTTAAATAATAATAATGAAAAAGTATAATAAAAACTGAAATGTGCTATATATTTATTTTTTCCTTAAACTCTTTTCACAGTATTTAGTATGTGCCATGTGCACATTAATGCATCTTCATCCCTTGGGATTAGATCTAAATGAGTCATATGCCCTAAGCTTGCCTGTTTTCCTCCCTCGGTCCCTGCCTCCTTCCCTTCCTTCTTTCCCTGTTCTTTTTTATGAAGAAAAAGTTAAAATTATACCTGTGAACTGACACTAATGATTGTGTCAGTTAGGGTTTTAATTAGGGCTCTCACATTTCAATATGAACAGCCCACCTTTACCTAAGAATTGTTATCATTGTCAATGTGGTAAGCTGTCAACATAACTACCTTTTGGATGAACATTCAAGTGGGGAGTAAATATTAAGATACGCATATTCTTCCATGCATCTCTATGATTGCCTACAATTACTGTTTGTTTTTTTTTAAAGTAGAAGTAAAGTTTACTTTTCATACTTTGAGTTCATGAAAATTCTAATACTTCCTTTTTCAGATGGTCTAATAAACATAATCTGAAATGATTATTCCTTACTAGAATTATCAGTGACATCTTTCTGAGTTTGAAGTACATAAGGTTTTATTCCTTTTCCTCATTTCTAACTAAAGGGGATCAGTAGGAGGTAATATATATGCATATATATGTATGTATTTATGTATAATACTAGAAGCCTGGTGCACAAAAATTTGTGCACTTGGGGGTCCCTCAGCCCAGCCTGTGCCCTCTCGTAGTCTGGGACCCCTCAGGGGATGTCCACCTGCTGACTTAGGCTCGTTCCCCTGGGGATCGGGCCTAAGCTGGCAGTCAGACATCCCTCTGGCAGCCTGGGAGCCCTCAGGGGATGTCCACTTGCCAGCAGGGAGCAGGCCTAAGCTGCAGTCGGACATCCTTAGCGCTGCTGAGGAGGTGGGAGAGACTCCCACTGCCACCGCTGTGTTGGCAGCCATCAGCCTGGCTTGTGGCTGAGCAGAGCTCCTCCTGTGGGAGTGCACTGGCCACCAGGGGGCAGCTCCTGCATTGAGAGTCTGCCCCCTGGTGGTCAGTGTGTGTCATAGTGACCAGTCATTCCCAGTCATTCTGCTGTTAGGGTCAATTTGCATATTACCCTTTTATTATATAAGATAGAGGCCTGGTACACAGGTGGGGACCAGCTGGTTTGCCCTAAAGGGTGTTCCGGATCAGGGTGGGGGTCCTGCTGGGGTGCCTGGCCAGCCTGGGTGAGGGGCTGAGGGCTGTTTGCAGGCTGACCATAGCCCTTTCAGGGTGGCTGGGGTCCCTCTGGGGGCGTAGTCAGCCTGGGTGAGGGGCTGAGGGCTGTTTTCAGGCTGGCCATGCCTGTGGGCTGGAAGCAGGTATCTGGGATTTATTTGTCTTCTATAATTGAAACTTTGTAGCCTTGAGTGGATTTCAGGGCTGGCCAGGGCAGGTGGGAAACTTGGCTTCCTCCATCACTGGGGGAAACCCAAGCCTCCTGCTCACTCCAGCTCCGTTGCCGCCACCATCTTAGTTGGGTTAATTTGCATACTCGCTCCTGACTGGCTGGTGGGCGTGGCTGGTGGGTGTAGCAGAGGTATGGTCAATTTGCGTGTTTCTCTTTTATTAGTGTAGATGTGTGTATATATGTGGTTTCAGTAATTTCCAGTTAAAGGAATCTTCATCAATTGATTATAGTTGTTTTGGAGTAAGATGGCACATATTTTCTGTTATAAAATAATAAAACAAGACAGGAGTCATAATCAGACATTGTGACATTATAGTTTTAGTTTGAACAAGAGAATGTTGTGGCAGTCAAGTCCCCAAAGGCCAAAAGAGGGCCCTTCTGAAAGGTATTGCTTGAGCTGAGTGCTGAAAATTAGAGTTTAACTGATTCATAAAATTGGCTGTAGGGGAATGGAGCTGGCTCTACAGTTTCTACAAAATAACCAACCCTTTACAAAAGGCTAGAGTACAAAAGGAGACAGCGTTTCCTCCTCACCCAAGATGCCGTTTCAGTTATGACACTTCCCTTGCCTGCCTGACAGACTTTCAAAAGACAATAAACAAAGCGGAAAAATGGAGAAGAGTCTGATATCTCTGGAAGTAATAATAAAATTGGGTTGTTTGGTCATTTTCCTTTCAAGTACTGTTTTTACTATAAAAACATTTTATATGCTGGATTTGAAGAGTGATTTCAATACGGTGTTTACGTATTATTAAACTTTTTTGATGTTTAGCTTTAAAAATAATTGGCTTCCTTTGCTTCATATCCTACCTAGTTGTAAGAATTGAGCATCTTTTGAATTGAGTGAAAATTTGTTGTTTCTCTAATAACTGACTAGACTAGAAGGAAATTATATCAGTGGAAAATGGGTACTCACTTTCTAAGCATCTTTGCTATTGATTAAAGGGAAGCTGAGCACTCTCAAAAATGGATTTATAAAGCTCAAGTGGTTTCACAATCTCAAAATGATTTGTCACAACTCCTTCCCACTCTCTCTCTACACACACACACGCACACACACACACACACACACAGTTTCTCTCTCTCTCTCTCTCTCTCTCTCTCTCTCTCTCTCTCTCTCTCTCTCCAGAATTTCTTAGATTCTCTTTATTCAGAGGAGCCCCTATAAGTCTTCTTATAAATACAGTCTTCAATCTGAGGTAGAATGTTCTTAAACTGTTCCAGATAGATGCTCATCCTCCTCTATTTTTTTAAAAAATCTCTATTAAAAAGAAAATGTTAAGTTCTCTGACTATCCATTTCTGGCAAGAAAACTTCTCTCTGAAGAATCAAATATAAAACTGGTGGTTTTGGAATGACTATTGAGAATTCCAAGAGGTGAGAAATTCTTCTAGTCTCCATGATACCAGTAGCCTGAAGAAAACATGAGACGTTTTGGGAGTTCTGGATCCTGGGTGCTGAGTGGTATAAAGTGGCCAGGTCGGGATGAAGACGAGAGCTTCAGTAGAGTCAGCATGGCCGTCAGTGTGGCTCTGAACTTCCATTCACTTATTTATGCCTTTTCACATTTCTGTATTTATATGCGAGTATATTACTATATATTATTTATATATTTAAAATATTTTTACAAAGAAAAAATACCTTTCAGGTACATATTTCTATAGCCTTGGTCATTTGAATGTGATTAGGAACTCAACTCCAATGGGAATTATAGAATGCAGATATGAAATTATTTGTAAATTAAATTTGTCAGAGGAAAACCACTTGCATATGGTGATGCATGTACTTTCGACAGCCTCTATTGTTTTCAGAAACTGGTACATAAACAGTGACAGCTCTAGCTATCTGTATTTCCCCCCTTTGAAGTAAAGATACATAGCTTTTTACAAATGTAAGGAATTCTTATATTTTGTGCTTTGCATCTCTTTATACTACATAGTAAAAAGCTAGCAGTTCACAACTATAATCTTCATGTAACATCTCTCTGATGAATAAATTATAATTTCTAAAGCATGACCCTTTGGAAATTTGAAAAACACACACACAACAAAACATCAGAAGAGATGAGCCTGATTTGACCTTAGCCAGTTTTTATTTAACCAAACTGCAGGAGATTTTCATGTCCCTAGTCATGTTGTTTATTTTATTAGAACATATTTTTGAGAGCTAGCTGGGTGTTATTGGTATATTGTTTCCTGCCATGAGCCTACAAATTCACTTTCCTGGGTAAGTGTTTAGTTTTTGGCCCCTCGGCTAGCAGATGCACATGTATTAAGGGGGAGTCATACACGGGCCAGTCCTGAATTCCACTCAAGGAAGCTTTGATAGCTTGTTTCTCCAACTGGAAACTTTCTGGCTCGACTTGACACATTGTTTCTCCATTCCTTCCATTTTTGTTCCTTTTGTCCATTCCATTATTCTCCCCAGTTAGTCAATTTTTGTTAGTAAATCTTTTGAAGATATTTGCTTGAGGAGACTTTCATTTCCGTTGATGCAGAAAAAAAGAGAAGATGGTTGGCAGCAGGAGTAATTAAAGATAATGCCAGTGATATTAAGGATGACAATAATGAACAAAGCCAATATTTATCTTACCAGGTGCCAGGCACAGTGTTCACAAATGTATGTCTAAATTATCTTAATTTTAACAGCAAGGCTTTAAGGTATTTTATGTGGTGGTCAGTATTTAAATCTTTTACACGATTTATTTAAGTTGGTTTAATTTAGTGTGGCATAATGGCTGAAGTCTAAACATTTTTTAAAATTTAAATACTGCATATACTATATAGTTGTCAAAATCTACTCTGAGTCCATTTAATTATTAGGGCAATTGTATAAAGGAATTACTGTTGTCAACTCTGTTAAGTATGGGAACTGAGTTACAGAGAGGAGAGAATTAGCCCAGGTCAAAATACTGGTAAGTGGCAAAACCAGCATTTACACTCAGGTCTGTTTTACTATTCATCAGATTTTATGAATAGTTGCACTTCATGATCCTGCTCTGTAATAAAAATAAAAATGAAAATGGCAAAGAGTGAGTGTTGAGTGCCTCTCAGTTACTGCGGAAAACAAACCTGTATAATATAAAAATCAGACAGATGCACTTCATCCTTTCAGCTAGAATTGCTGTGGGCAATATCTAAGCATCAAAACACTCCTTTGCTGAAGAAGTGGGGAAGAGGTCATGAGGGGAAGGAAGGTTTTTTCTTTATTCTTTTCACTATTAATGTTATTGAATGAATCTTTGATTGAGGTTTCACTTTTTGTGGGGGAGGGAGCTAAGTTGATGATCTTTTCATTTGCTTTTTGGGGGGGGCAGGGTTATGTATTTCCTGGCTCAGTCTACATATTTGACAGGGAAATTTCCACATTTTGGTATATTATCATTTTGTGACACATTTCATTTACAGGCTTACTACAAGGCCTGACAGACTAGTATCCTAAGAAGATCTTGAAGGATTCCTGGTGTGTGTGTGTGCGTGTGTGTGTGTGTGTGTGTGTGTGCATGTGGTGTGTTCCTGTAGATAGCCTGACAATTCTATCAACCTCCAATAGTTATTTATTTTAAATATAAAATTATATTTGAAAATACAGAGAATTAACTTCAAATTTGTGGATTAGTGGAAAAGGACACTGCTTTAGTATGTATTGTGTCCTCAGTGTCCCCAGAGGGAAATAGAGTCTGAACTAGATATCTAAAATACCTTTCACACTGACACCTGCCATGGAGTGAAATCAGAATAGATTATGACAGCTCTAGTGCATGCAGCCTTTAAATTAAAAAAATCATTTAGACTTTAGCCACTAAACTCCACTAAATTAAACTAATTTAGAACTTCGCTGAAAGGAACTGTAAGTTAATACATTTGTTGGTAGGTGAAAATTGGCTGGCATGCACAGTCATTAGCAGTGGTTGATAGTGTTTTGGGATGTAATGTGGAAAGAATAGAGAGCTGTTTTGGAATGCCTTTGACATTTTTTTCTTTCAGTTCTAAACATCTGAGATTCTTTAGAATTTTTATAGCCAAACAGTCCATAATTTTTGCTGGGTGGTAAATCACATG
Organism: Myotis daubentonii; assembly: GCF_963259705.1. Taxonomy (NCBI): domain Eukaryota; kingdom Metazoa; phylum Chordata; class Mammalia; order Chiroptera; family Vespertilionidae; genus Myotis; species Myotis daubentonii. The sequence continues at coordinate 38,162,732 of NC_081846.1, forward strand.
CTTAACAATTATGGAGTTTCATGGTACCTGTAAATCAGACTTCAAAAAGGGAAACTTGTAAGTTGAAAAGAATAATTCACAGGTAAGTCAAAATTCCCTGTCTTTAAAGGCTGCTTTCAATATGAGAAATAAAAATTACATAAATGATAAAATTAAGCAAATTAAAATTTTTTTAATTTGAACCTTATGCTCCAACATGATTCCAATGGTTTAAAATAAGAAAGGAAGAAAGTCATGTTACTGAGTGCACCCAATGTGCCAAGCATGAGTGTAAGGAGCTTGAAATGTTAGGAAAGCCAAGGAGTTGTATAATTAGAAGAAGGTTCACTGAGCCCATATGCAGTGCTAAAATGTGAAAGTGTAGCTTAGGGCCGGTCATATGACGTGCCTCTGGATCTGGGGAAACAGCTGTGACCCCCAGGCCTTGGAGAAAGAACTTCGCAATCTGGGAGATACAGCCAGAGCTTCAAGAACAGCTTGTGTATAGCCTCATCATGTCAAAAAGTTGTCCAGGGTCAATGCTAATCAGCAAACACCCTTATAACAAAATATGAACAGAGCTCTGAAGCACAAGGTTGTCGCAGTTTGGACAGGATTCAAAGAGAAAAGTTGATATTCATTCATCCATTTATCAATCTCTGATCTACAATGCATAAAAGCATAGTAGGAAAGATATCCTGGTCATAAGAAAGTATAGGTAAGGTGTGTGGTTTTTCAGAGAAAGAGAGAGTAGGGGGCATCAGGGAAAATATCATTGAACAGATGGCCTTTGAGCTGGAAAGAATGGATCTGTTGTCAGTGGAAATTAGGTTCTTCCATGGAATTGTGAGGAAAATTCATGGACCCACGCACAGGAGATTGTGGTGTGGCAAGATAATTTATTTGTGATGCAAAATCAGAGGAGTTCCCCTTCTGCGTTCCCAATGTCCCATCTTCTTCCATCCTGCCATGGAAAAGTTCAACCTCGTCTTCATCAAGGCCAAGACAAGGTCCAGCGTTTGTTTCCTATTACAGCTCAGTCCTCTGGAGCCCATTCGGTCTGTGCTGGCCCCAATAGCTGCTAGACGGTATGGTCGAGCTCTCCTGGGTGAGCGAACAGATGGGTGTGTTACAGGGTGGGCAATAGAGAGCATGTGAATACACGGGGTGAGTGCAGGTTACCATGAGAGTGAGAGAGAGAGGGAAGAGGAGAGAGGAGGGGGAGAAAGAGAGAGAGAGAAAGAAAGAAATTCTTTATTTTGCCTGGTTTATATTATCTTGGGCTTGAGAAAAACCAGGAGCTTTTTCAAAATAACCAATGAACCTCTGAAGCTTCGGAGGGCGTCTGCTGGGTCCATCCCCCTGGCCAATGATCCCTTTCCAGGTTAGACTGACAGGCCTATATGGTCAGGCACCTCCCCTGTGCCATTTTCACTTCTGTTGCACAAGTTTTTACCTCCCCATGCTCTCCGTCACCCCCACAACCCTGTAGGGGAGGGCAGCTGCTTCCTACATGGTGGAAGGGAGGGTTAAGCTGTAGCTTCCAGATGAAGCAAACATGCTCATGCTCCCCAGCTGACCATGCGTAACAATGTCTGACTCCCCTTGCTTCCTTCTTTTCAATATTGAGCTAAGTAAGGTAACCATAGCTGCTAGACAGTCTCAAAGTCTGCAGAAGTTATTATCCTTCCCGGGAAGTATAAGGCTCCTTATTTGGTGGTGGTCTCCAGTATGCGTTTTCTCCTCCTCTCTACTTGTGAGTTACAGTGCCACCAGGAAAGAGGTTTTTTTGTGAACCAAACTGGTGGTAGGGAGGGTGGTGCTGGAAATTGGTGGGAATGGGAAGAAGTCTGTGGGGGACATCAGGTATCCAGCTACCCTCTGGAAAAGGTCCCAGCTGATTCTGATATGGTCTCCTTAGGTGGGCAGGTCTCTCACTCACTGGGAAGTCATAGTAGTAGATGACAGGAGACATTAGGGCATCAAAACTAAATGCAGTATTTTCTAGGAATATTTAGTAATGAGGAAACTAAAACTTATAAGGGAGAGGTGCTTTGTAATAAAAAGGGATATGTAAAACATGAACAAAGAATATGCAGGTATATGTATTGTAGGGGTGAAAAGACTTTTCTTCTACCCTCCTGGGTTTGATAGCTGGGTCTATGAAATAAATTGACAATAAGTAGATTAACAGGAGAAAAAGATATCTAACTTTATTAATTTTAAGTTTTACTTGCACAGTAAAAAAAAAAAAGTGCAAATATCCAAAAGAAGCAGTGAGATTTGAGAGCTTCTATAATAAGAGCTTCTATAATAGAGGAAGGAGAGGGAATACACATACACACATACATATATGAAAACCATGGTTTAGGAACTGTGATAGAATAAAAATTCCTCAAGGTAAACACTTTTCAAAAGGTTGTCCTTTAAACTTAACTGAATTTTAAGTGTAATTCTAATTTTATATATATTAAAATTAAAAATAAATTATTTTGTGCAGATTGACCATGTATCAGGCACTTAAATTTCATTTAAAAAGCAAAAAAATCCCATGAGGTGATCATAACTATTATCACTTCTTTGCAGCTGAGGAAATAGAAGCTTAAATATTTCAAATAACTTTCCAAAAAATAATCCATCTTGTTAGAAGAGGAGCTGGGATTCTAACCAAAATAGGCCATTTCAGAGATTTCATGCTCTTTATACCAGAGAGGGTATCATTTAAAGGTACATAAAAGTGACATTTAATCACTTGAACTAAACATTTCATGTGATGCAGGTCAGGTAAACATTTAAGATACTGTAAGATATTCTGAGGAAAGCATTGCCAACCATTTCACTTTTTAATTAATTTATTCATGCTTTTATATTAAAGCACTAATATAATAATAAAAGCTGAGATGATATAAATATGATGCCATGACTACCATTTAAATTCAAATGAATAGAAAAACATACTTGTATTTTTATCTGGCATATTTGCATTTTAAGTAGGATTACACATGAACTTTTATCTTGCACATTAACATTTTAAATAGTGATAAATATTGAATATTCATGGCCCAGCATGCTCTCACTTCTATTATAACTAATTGACTAATAAGGTTAGATGAAATTTTGTTTTGATGCTAAAGGCCTTTGACCATATTGAAAATTTTAAAATATCAAGTCATGATTGAGGGTTAAAGAAAACACTCTTAAGAGGCAAGTAAAGTTTTATGCCAGCAAACTAATCTTTAGACTAGCCCAAGTATTTTTGAACTGCAATAATGGAAAAAACAATATTGGCAGGAATGAAACAGGAAATGTTTAAATTATTGCCCCAAGCAGAAACTAACCTAAGTAATGATATTAAAGCTATATAGTATTTTGCCTCTCAATATTGCCAAAACAGTTGGAATATATTCTTGTGCTATGGATTTTTCCTCTTTTGTATAGTTTTCTCACTGAAGCTAATTTGATTTTTATTGGTGCAAAATATTTTCCTTTAAACTCCCAGATCAACTCCCTAAAACAATATTTATAGGTTTCAATTCTCCTGAAGGGAATCACCAACATTCAAGGACCTTAGAAAAAATAATCTTGCTTAGAAACAAAACAATGTCATTTGATTCTATGTCAGATGGGTAATGGAATGTTTATTTTGAGGAGATAGCTTAAGGCATAACTATTTACTCAAAGTGATTTTATACTGTTGTTTTTATACCAATAAAAAGCAGATTTTAGGCCATTCTATCAACCTTGTAGGGATTTTAATATTTAGAAGGAAGTTCCTTTATATTGCCTCATTGTCATTTGCAAATATTCATATTTCTATATCTTCAGTAAATGATCTTAAGAAGTTAAACTCTTGTTTTTAGTCTGTGTTAGCCTTAAGTGCTGAGAAAAATACAATCACTCTCCAGCATACATAAACTCATTTAATCACACTGAAGTCTCAACCGTCACATTATGCATTTCCAAACACAATTACAGTGTGGCCCAACATAGTCTAAAATTCCATTTTCCACAGCCAATAAAAACAATTTTTGGCTCAGATCCAAAGTATGCCAAGTTTAACTTGTGTATCTCAAGACTGTTTTAGCATACTAAACCCCAAAGGGTTAGCTATCTTTTCCATTCTTTTTTTCCTTGTTCTATTCAAAAAGGAGAATAAGAGTACTAAATTAAACACTGAAGACATTCTCTAGGAAAGAAATAGTTACATAAATTACATTTGCATGCATGTGTATGTGGATAGATGATAGGTAGATAAACTTTTTTTTTTTAGTACAGAATGATATATAGAAGCCAAGGTCTTGGTGCTAAGTGTGCCCGTTTCTACTGAACTGTCATGGTTTACAGGCCTTCTGAGTGAACAGAACAAGGGAATAATAGATTTCACCCCAAAACTTATAGGTAGCATTTTGCAAAAGTATGCTATAGGTATGTATTTAGTCATTGCCAACCTACTTTATACAAGGCAGTGTTAATGAAATTTATGAAATACAGAGATGACTAATTTCCTCAATGCAAAGTGAGGTAGATAAGTTGTAGTTGATGGTGTACCAAAAGAAGTAAAAGAGCTATCGCAATGAAACTGTAAAGGCCTTAGAAGTGGAAGTGAGAGTGCTCAACAGTGAGAGAAGGAATGTCTATCTATCTCAGACTTGTTCCCAGGAAAGGCTTTCAGAAGCAAGAGAGATATCCACACTGAGGGCTGAATGATAAGCAGGAAATAGCTGGGGAATGAATTTGAAGAAAGTATGTTAGAAACTGTAAATTTCTGAAGAGAGAACATTATGATCTGGGTAAACTAAAAGAAATACAATATAGCTGAATGCTGCATTGTGTGTCTATGTGGTAGATGAGTGGGTGGGGAGATTTTGAGAGATATAGTTAAAATATATAATATATATGATATATGAAACTTTAATATTATATTAAATTTACATTAAAATTATATTTAAGAGTTTAATCATCTTGAGAGCATTTGGGAGCCATTGAAAGAGTTTAAGCAAATGGGCATTTTACCTTCAAATAGTTTTATTTAACCCATTGTCAGAGGTAATATGTATATAAATAAGTATTATCCAAGACAGAAGTTTTATATGTCCTAGAAAAGTCAGAGAAACGATGTTGTATGAGTCAAGAATTGGAAGATTATTTTCACTTGACCAGCTTAAGGAAACCTTTGTGAAGAGAGAACATTTTGGTTGGGCTACCAACTCAGCCAGGGTTGTAGATTGCTCATTTTATTTATAACTGATTGTTTGATCTTTAAATCATTGTGAACATAAACAATACACATGTCATCTTCCAAAGTTTTTAACCTTGCTTCTGAAAAATGGTATCATGAAGTTTTGATGTAGCAAATTTTATTGTAAAATTTATTGTAAGGTACAAAACTTAAAGATAATGCCTATTTCCACATTAAAATTAAAACTCAATTACACTTTGACTTTTCAATGTCTAATTTTTTAATATAATTTCAAAATTAAAGTTGTAACAAACTTTTAAAAAATACTTTTTATTTTAATATAATTTTAAAGTTAAAGAAAAGTAGTGAAAGGAATTCTAAGAACAGTTTTTTATGTTTTACTCCATTTATCATTCTCTCCTCTCTATCCATATAACTGTAATTAAACATGCACATACATGTTGTTATATAAGTACAATAAAGTTAAATGCATAATATATATATATATATATATATATATATTAAATATAATTGTATTGATTTCAGAGAGGGAGGGAGAAATAGAAACATCAATGATGAAAGAGAACCATTGATCGGCTGCCTCCTGCATGCCCCACACTGGGGACCAAGCCCGCAATCCAGGCATGTGCCCTCATAGGGAATTGAATTGTACCTCCTGGTTCATAGGTTGACACTCAACCACTGAGCCATGCTGGCTGGACTAGATACTGTTAATTTATTTCCCAAAAGAGTATTATTTTTACCTGAATTATCTTTATTTAATGATGGAAAAATATGTCAAGCATTTTTTTTTGCATGAATAAAGACACAAATAGGCATTTACTAGAATTAAATGGGAATATATAATACCTGCATATAGTTATGAAGAATAGATAGCTGAATATGTGGTATGATTTATAAGGTACCTATAACTAAATAGCATCTAATCAATCTATCTTAATTACTTTTAACTTTAGAGTTTTTGATCATTATATCCTGGAATGTAGTAACAGATATTTATCACCTGCTAATACATTAGCAGATTTGATTTCTTTGTCAGGTCATCTGGCTCACAATATCATTTTGAAACAATGGAGCATAACATTTAAGTATTTTTAAATATCAGAATGAGAAGAAAATACACAGAACACTGACTCTAGGTGGTTGCTGTAATTTAAGACTTGAATATTCAGAAATCAAAATGGGAGAACTGGGATCTTGGATGTGAAACCTGTAAGAAAGATGAAGAAACAAGAGATAGACTGTGGCTTCTAAAAATAAAAATAATCATGAAAAAGGTTATCCAAGTGAATGCCAAGCTGAAGAAGACATAGGCAACTTTGTCCTGATCTTTTTTGAGATTCATATCTCTGTTGAGTTCCCACAAATGTCTCCCAAAAGAAAACATTCCTTGGAGATTTGAAATCAAGGCATTAAATTAGGGAAACAAACCAAACCAAACCAAAACCAAAACCAAAACATTTTCTTGAAAGCAAACTGTGGTCATGTAAACAGATAGTCTTATTTCCTCTTTCTGCAACCCCAAATATTTATCCAGTTAATCTGTATCTCCCCTTTATATTTCTTTCCATAGGCAGCATTAACTGAAGTGAGTTTGGTCTATCTAATCAGCAAAATTCCCAACCTCTGTGATTTTCTTGGTTTCACAACTTTTGTCTTACCAACCATGTAATTGTTCCAGCACAGAAATTGCTTTCATTAGGTCACAGGTGGCTTCCATATTGCCAGCATTAATGAAAACATTTCTGTTATTTTTCTTCTTAATTGTTTTGCCCCTTTGATACCAGTGACACCTTTGATCTAACAATCCTTTCACTTTTGTTGTAGTACAAACTTTCCCTCCTGACTCTCCTGCCGGGAGCCGGTCCATCCTTGCTGTTTCAAGGGACCTGGCATATATAGCATACGGTTCTTAATATGTTTGCTCCCCTTAGCGCTGTGTGTTTTAACCAAGGTCACCTCTCCGAGAAAGGTTGTTTCCCCAGGTAGGAATTTTTCCCTGAAGTCAGGGAGGGGATGCCTCTCCTAGAAAGGTTGTTTCCCCAGGTAGGAATTTTTCCCTGAAGTCAGGGAGGGGATGAAACTCCTTAACTAAGTGCCAGGCGGGTAGTTAATCACTACAAACAATCATGCTTAAGCTACATAATCTTTACTCCCTGGAATGGAGATAAGAAACGCCCTAACCTTTGTAATAGAGATTGATAGGATTGAATCAACTGATATAAATACAGATGTAACAAGACAGAAAGAGACAGAACTTAGGAGACAGGGCTTGGAAGACAGGACCAAGAGAGACAGAGCCTAGGCACAGAACCTACACAGAACGTTCTCTAGAGACAGAAGAACTTCGCTGGCGAGAGCATGCTGGAGGATCCTGGACAGGGACTGGCCTCGGAGCCTGGAGGCGGAGCCTGGAGAGAGCATGGCTGGGGATCCTGGACTGAACCTGACTGCGGAGATTGGCAGGAGAGCCTGACTGGAACCTGGTGACTGAGCCTGGCTGGAGAGCCTGGACGGAGCCTGGCTGGAGAACCTAGCAAGACAACATGGACACAGAACCTGGCTGGAGATCTGAAGCAGAACCTCTCTGGAGATCGAGACCAGAACTTGGCTGGAGATCCTGGCTAGGCTGCTGATCAACTGAACGCTGTCTCCGTGTCATTCCTTCTTCGCCGACTCCGTCTACGCCTTTGGGGACCCCTGGACCTGCTGGGGTTGGACCCCGGCACTCTCCAGTCTCTCAGACATCTTTATTGGATACTATTCCCTGCCCAAACCAACTCTGAGCAATATCATCCACATTCACAGTTTTATATTTATGTAGTAACTAGAGGCCTGGTGCACAAAATTTGTACATGGGTAGGGTCCTTAGGCCTGGCCGTGATCAGGGCCAATCTGTGGGGTGACTGGTGGGGCAATTGGGGGCCCCTTGCTGGCACCCGCCTAGGCCGGCCTGGTGCTGCTCGCTTACTGGCCCCGCCCCCTGCTGCAGCTGCTGGTCACCTCCTTCTGCAAGGCAACCTGAAGGGCAATTGGGGAGCCCCTGCTGGCACCTGCCTTGGCTGGCCTGGGGCCTGTGGGCTGGGGGAAGCTTCTGTGTTGAGCGTCTGCCCCCTGGTGGTCAGTGTGCGTCATAGTGACCGGTTGTTCAGCTGGTCATTCTGCTGTTTGGTCAATTTGCATATTAGGCTTTTATTATATAGGATACCTCCCTTCCCCCAGACACAAACCATCTCTATAACTGACTTCTTTCTTCTCTCCCATAATTTGAAAATCTAATTGCCCATGAAACATCTCCACTTGAGCCATCCATTGTTGTTGCAAACTCACTGTGCCCCACCAATGAACTATTGATCACACTTTAAAAAACAATTTTATTATTATTATTTTTTTATTATCTAGGTCGTCTGAGATGGTGGTGGTGGTATATCATCCACCCAGATATCAAACCAGAAATAAAAGTATTGTCTCAATCCTTTTCTTTTTATTCAGTATATCCAATTGTTCACTAAGCCCTATGCTTTATATGTGTTAGTACCTTGAGTAGCCTCTCTCTTTTCTAATTAATGACTTTGCCTTGCTTCAAGCCATTTTCATCTTTCTCCAAGATTACTCTAACAGATCATTTACTGATATTCCTGTACCAAGACTTATTCTTTTTTTAAAAAAATATATTTTTATTGATTTCAGAGAGGAAGGGAGAAGGATAGAAAGATAGAAGCAACAATGATGAGAGAGAATCATTGATTGGCTGTCTCCTGCACGCCCCCTACTGGTGGTGGGTGGAATCAAGCCAGCCACCCGGGTATGTGCCCTTAGCCAGAATCAAACCTGGGACCCTTTAGTCCACAGGCTGGTGCTCTATCCACAGAGCCAAACCAGCTAGGGCAAGACTTATTCTTTTAAAAAATACCTTCCACACTTTTATCAGTGAGATCTTCCAAAACTCCAGATATAAAGGTGCCATTCCCTGACTGTAGCTCTCAGTGATTATTCATTGCCTAATGGACAGAGCCTAAGCTCACCAAATGGCACATATGATTTCGCCTTTGTCAAACTTTCTAGCTTTATCTCCTGCCACTCTCCTCACTCATATCAAGACGACTTCCAGTTCCTGAACACTATGGTGTTTCATGTTTTTGTGTTATTTTCATCTTCCTTTGACTGGACTTTCTCAACTTATTCTTTCTAGCAAACAATTTGCCCTGATGAACTTCTAATCACTGGATAAACCTTGTTTAAACAGAATAATTTCCTCTATGAGTTTTCTTTTTTTCCTCCCTCTGAACTTCTTTTGTTTCTTTTATTTTATAATTCCACTTATTGAATTGTATTAAAATTACTTTTAAAAGTAGATTATTTATTTCCTCTTATACTTGAGCTTCTTCAGGAAAGAGCCTGTGTCTTAATAATCTTTGTTCTCTTAAGGCCTGGTATATCCTTTGTCATACTGATCAGTGGAATTAAGTCATGTTATGTTTAAAGGTGATATATAAGGCAAAATCTTATCTAGTACCATATTCCCCCATTGAATATGCATTAGCAATGGTTACATTTGAGACCAAACATTACTCCTGAATAAGCCCAATGCAGCCAGTTTTCCCTTCATTGTTGGAACAGACTGTTGTTTCTTTGTTTTTATACCAGGTAAAGAAGTTAGTATAAGGAAAGCCTCTATCCCTAAATACAGGTAGCATTGAACAAGATAAAATTCTCATGTTACAAGAGGTTCTTGGTGATGGAGAGCAAGTGAACAGCAGATTCACTTCCTCCAGCTCAGGGGGTAAGCCATATTTTAGAGGAAAAGCAAGAATAATTCTGCAGTGGTTGGGAGGGTGAATAACTTGACCTTGAAGGTCTATGATTCTATTTATAACAAACTAGAGGCCCGGTGCACAAAAATTTGTGCACTCAGAGGGGAAGGCGGGGTCCCTCAGCCTGTCCTGTGCCCTCTCGCAGTCTGGGATCCCTCGGGAGATAACACCCTGCTGGCTTAGGCCTGCTCCCGGGTGACAGAGGGCAGGCCCAATCCCTAAGTGCAGCCCTGGTCAGGATCAGAGAAGGGCCGATTGGGGAGTTGGGGTGCCACCCCCTGTCATGCACAGAGCAGGGCGGATTGGGAGGTTGCGATGCCACCCTCAGTCATGCTCAGGGTAGGGCCGATTGGGGGGTTGGGGCACCGCCCCCTGTCACACACAGAGCCGCAGGGCGATCAGGGGGTTGGGGAGCTCCTCCCTATCAGGCACAGAGGAGGGCCGATCAGGGGGTTGGGACGCCTTCCCCTGTCACGAACAGAGCAGGGCGGATAGGGAGGTTGTGTCCCCTCCCCCTGTCACACACAGAGCCGCAGGGTGATCAGGGGGTTTGGGCACTGCCTCCTGTCACGCTGATCCCGGTGCCAGGAGGCCTTGCGGCTCCGCTGATCCTGGTGCTGGGAGGCATATTACCCTTTTAATATATAGGATAGAGGCCTGGTGCATGGGTGGGAGCCAGCTGGTTTGCCCTGAAGGGTGTCCTGGATCAGGGTGGGGGTCCCCACTGGGGTGCCTGGCCAACCTGGGTGAGGGGATGATGGCTTTTTGCAGCTGGTCACACACTCTTCAGGGTGGGGGTCTCCACTGGGGTTCCTGGCCAGCCTGGGTGAGGGGATGATGGCTGTTTGCAGCTGGTCACACACCCTTCAGGGTGGGGGTCCCCACTGGGGTGCCTGGCCAGTCTGGGTGAGGGCTGAGGGCTGTTTTCAGTCTGGCGGGTGACTGAAGCTCCTAACCGCTCCTTTTTTTCTTTTCTTTTTTTTATTCTGGGCCAGCTTTAGCTCTGGCTCAAGCTCTTAGGCCTCCGCTGCTGAAAGCAGGTATCTGGTTTGTTTTGGTTCTATAATCGAAACAATGTATAACTTCAGCTCTGAAATCCCGGCCGGCTGAAACCGGGTTTCTGGGGTTTTGTTTTGCTTCTATATTTGTTACAATGTTTCAAACTGCAAGCTCAGAGGCTGGCGGGGAATGTTGGAGTCCTCCGTCACTAAAGCAAGCAAGCTTCATGTTAGTTTCAAGCTGCCTGGCTGCCGGCCGCCATCTTGGCTGGCAGTTAATTTGCATATTGCCCTGATTAGCCAATGGGAAGGGTAGCAGTCGTACGCTAATTACCATGTTTCTCTTTTATTAGATAGGATAAGTCATTACCTCAAGGCCAAAAAATAGATGTTTATGAACTCCTGTATTGAAACAATGTGTACATTCAAAACAGCAGCAATGTTGTATTTGCAGAACAACTGAGGAAAGTGACTTCAGAATCTTCACATGTTTAAGAAGGTTGGAATCAATAATGACATTTGGAGCCCATCATTGGGAAAAAAAATTGTTTATGAAACAGAAGCAAAAGAAGAAAGTGAAAATAAAAACATAAAATGGTTGTGAGGAACAGAGGAAGGGAACTGAAGTGAATTGTATTAGATGGCCCCAGTCATGGGTGGCACTAGCATTCTACTGCATGAGCTATGGGGGAAAGCAGAGGTGGGCTCAGACCCTTGCTTTGTAATTCCCAGTCGTTCAATACTAGCTGTCTCTGAAACAGAGACACTAATTGTTGTCAGGACAATTCAGTGTAATGGGGTTTGTGGAGTACTCAGCTGTGCCTGCACAGAGTACCTGCTCAGTAAATGGCAGCAGTTATCAATGTTATCCGTGTAGTGGAATATAGGAGCTAGGTAATCCCATAGGCGACTCTGAGCTTTACAAGTCCATCCAGCTGTCTTTTCTGTGAAGATGAAGTATTTCATAATGTGAATTTAAGAGGGGATAGACAATTTTAATTAATAAACTATTTCTTAATGACGTGGGTTTCTGCGGGTATGATTTTAAAGAGGGGATTATAATATAGACACACACCTCAGTGCTGGAGATCCAGTCTGTATTTTGGAGATTTAACCTCAGCTTCATTTACGTGTTTACTCTGCCATGGTTTTTTTCTGGGGTTTCTCAGCAATGTCTTAACTAAAAAATGTTGTTTATCCCCTTTTATTTGAGGAAGATTATTCAGCAAACAAGTGGTAAAGTTTAAAGCCTCCATATTTAATTTTCTGCTTTTTTTTTCTTTTTGATCCATAAATGGGTGAGTCTTCTGTTGTGAGAATTATCTAAACCAATGTGTCTCTGAAAGCAAGTTTGAATTGTTGTTAGAACTCAACCTAATTCAAATGATCATAGAATTATATTTTTAAAAATATAGTCTACCAAGATGCCTTTTTCCTTAAGGCTGCTATTAAAACTAAGATTGTGATCACAGAGAGGCAGTGTTAGTAAGACAAAGATGTTTGTATCAGATAGAACTGAATTCAAATCCTATTATTGTAACATACAAGATGTATAAACTTTGGCAAATTACAGAATTTTTCTCTGGTCTGGTTACATTGAGTGTGACTTGAAGGTAAGAGGACCTACCTTCCAAATGTGTTATGTAGAATTAACTGAAATATACAGTATTGTACCTAACACGCAGCAAATGACTAATAAATACATGTCACCTCTCTTGCTCCCACACTTTCCACGGGGCCAGCTGGAGAAAAGAAAAGATGAGGGAAGATTGCCATTGACCTCAGAGAGGGAATGGAAGTTTATAATGTTAAAAAAAGATGCAGAATTTCTAAAACAGACTGATTTCCAATATTCTGTTAAGGATTGGGCCTTGCATCAGATGATGCAGTGGATAACGTGTCTGGTGTTGGGCTTGGGAAAACGCTCACTGGTCGGTTTAAATCCTGTATAGAATTTAAACTTAGAGTCTAAATGAATGTACAAATTATGGTAACTCTCGCATGTGATAGAATAGCTGATGTGAATGATGTATTTATATGAAAAATAAGATAGTAACAAGAAGAATAAGATTAGAGTGGCAAGGAGAGATCAATCATTTCGAAGGATATGGAGTGGGGAAAAGTCAGTAGATGCAGAAAGAAAAGCTGAAGCTAAAATGAGGCATGAATGGATGTAAGGGCACAAATATATGTGGTCTGTATTATTTCTGCCAATAACTCATTTTGGTTTTAAAGGTAACTCATTTTTGTTTAAAAAAGGTGACAAGTGTAGTGACTCATTTCTATACCTTTGAGTCATTGATGCAGAACCTATCACCCATACTACCGAAAGATTGGCAAACTGAGTAGCTGCTTCTATTCAAAGTCAGTGTGAGTCATGATTATCTCTATTGCTGTCTAATTCTAAAAGCTCAGAGAGTCAATAGGTTAGCATTTAGGAATTTTCCATTTACTGACATTGATTCAATTCATTCTTGATGGTAGTTCTGCACATTTATTCATAGGCATTACTGGAAGCTTAAGAAAGACTTAAAAAAGAACAACAAAACCAACTACTAATTGAATTTAGAGTCATGTTGAAACCAAGCTTAAAATATGGAAGAAAGCTGGTAAAGATGACTCAGTGCTGAAGCTAAGTTAATGATTTAGTGATGGGATTCAGAGCTGGGATTCGGAGCTGGGTTTCAGAGCTGCAGAGAAACTACATGAGTCTCAGCATGCAACTAAGTACTTTTGGACAACTTTCCACTGACGAAAGAATTGCGGATAAAAACATTTTTGGCATGTTTTGGAAATAATGGAAACCTCTGAACCACATTCGTTTTTCTCCCCTTTTTTTATTGAATTTATTGGGGTGACACTGGTTAACAAAATCATACAGGTTTTCAGGTACATAATTCCATAACATATTATCTGTACACTGTATTGTGTGTTCACTACCTCAAGTCAAGTCTCACCATTTATCACCCCTGTATCCTCCTCCACTCTCCCATATCCCTCACCTCCCCACCACAGTGTGGTGGTCTGTGTCCATGAATTTTTTCTTTTTTTCTTAATTTTTCCACAACCCCCACCCACCTTAGTGCCCCTGTCTCCCACCCCGACCACTGTCAGCCTGCTCTCTATGGGTCTATCTCTATTTTGCATGATAGTTTATTTTGTTCATTAGATTCCACATATGAGTGAAATCTTATGGTACTTGTCCTTCTCTGACTGGCTTATTTCACTCAGCATAATACTCTCCAGATCCATCCATGCTGTTGCAAAGGGTAAGATCTCCTTCCTTAAAAAAACAAACAACTCCCCCCTGCAAAAAAATCCCCCCAAAACTGCGATGTCATATCGATTACTTTTTCTAACCACAACCCCTCTTCTTATGTGATGATGTGAGCCTGTAACTCTGCAGGCTAATGTGGCAGGCACCACAGCACACTGCTTCAGCCACACTGTGCCCACCAAAATGTGTTGTTGCCTGGTGCTCAGGGCTGATGCACTCTGCTTGCCCTTCCTCTTAGCCTGCTTACTGAATATCTATTCATCCTTCAAGCCCCTGTTCAACCATCTCTTTCTTAGTTCTCTGACTTCAGAAATTTTATATTAAGGAGGTCTCTTTTTGCAGTGTTTATTTAACTACCCACTATGCAAAAGTCATTTCCTTTTATAGTAGATTTATATGTTGCTCAATTACCCTGTTCAATTGAGCTGTGATGGGTGGGTGTTTGGCTATGAGAATCTGTTTTAAATGTTTTCCTTTGTTGTTATTGTTGATGTTTTCACAGAATGTCACACTCATTCTGAGGAAGTTGTTTGCCAGCACTGATGGCTGTCAGAACTTGTAGGAGTGTTAATTGGAGCCAATCAAACTTTAACTGACCTGCTTCCACACTTCAGTGACAAAGAGGAATGTCTCCTACTTTGTCCAATAAAAGGCTAAACTCTGATACATGGATGAAGAGTTAGCCAGTTTAGGGAACAATTTTTCATTGTTATTTAAAGCTATAAACCCAGTCTTTTTTATTCATTCACTTAAGAAAATAAAAATTCTGTTGTATTTTATTATTGAACTGGAGGCCCGGTGCACGAAATTCATGCACGGGGGGAGGGTGGAAGGAGGGAAGGAGGTGTCCCTCAACCCAGCCTGTGCCCTCTTACAGTCGGGGACCCCTCACTCCTGACTACCTGCCTTGCTTCTCCTTAGTGCTGCCATGGAGGCTCTACTGCTGCTGCATTTGCCAGCCGTGAGCCCGGCTTCTGACTGAGCGGTGCTCCCCCTGTGGGAGTGCTCTGCCCCCTGGTGGTCAGTGCACATCATAGCAACTGGTTGTCCCGCCATAACGGTCACTTAGGCTTTTATTATATAGGTAAGTGGCAAATATACTTTAAGGCTGACACATAAGACAAGTAACCTAGTTTAAAACCATTAACTGGGTAGAATCTGCTTTTTGCCTGTAAGATAGAAAAGATTTTTGATCAAACTGAGAACCATTTAGCAAGTGATTCTCAGCTGCATTGTCAGTTTTAATATTCCCAGTGTACTTATCCTCAGATAAGTAGAATTCCTGGTTTGAAGTGTAATGATAAATATTTCAAGATGAAACACATACATAAGTATTAGAAAATGTTTGGAAACATTGCAAGATATCAGTGAGAATCTATTTTTACAGACAAACATGAGGAAAAATATATTTTCAGTATAATTTGACTAGGTTTATTTTTAATGTAGTCAAGAAGAGATAGATGTTCTGATCTTTTCCTCAGTTACTGCATTCAGCAGAACGGACAAATAAATTTGTAAATAAATTACACCTATTATGAGACACAGATTATAATATTTGCTACGAGGGAAACGACCACAGTGTTGTAGGTATACGAAATTCAGATGGAGTTGTTAGAGGAGTCACCTCACTTAGGAGATGAAACTGCAGCTGAAGCCTGAGAAATGAGCAAAAGGAAGAGCATTTTAGATTAGAGGGAACAGTATATTCAGAAGTGGCAAAAAAGACTGTGAAGTATTTGAGGAACAAAATACCAGCACGTCTAGTGAGGAATGAGCCTAATAGTCAGGGTTTGGAGATAGGGGTGTAGGTAGGTGAGAACCAGATAAGGCAGCATGTTAATATTGTGTATAGTTTACTCACTATGTACCCACTGAAAAAAATGAGTAAGAAAGCTTCATAAAATAATGTGCTTTTTTTTCTTTTCCATTTTGATGAATATGATCTTACCTTTTCCCAGTCAGCCAGAGGCATCCAACTGCTTCATGCATGGCAGGGCGTACGATTAATGTCATCATAGATGAAAGTAAAGACAAATAGGAAGCATGGCTTTGCACACCTAAATAAAACTTTGATCCCCTAGTGAGACCATATTTCTGAAGGCCAGACTTTGTGTCCATAAAAAAGTGTTTCCCAAATTCCTGAAGCTCTACCTAACTTACATGATTCAGTCTCATAGATTTGAATATTGAGTTTAATAAACTATAAAGGGTACCAGGAGATACAGAGTAGATAGGGAAAGCATACCTCTTCCGCTTTGGTGAAGTAAAGAAAAAGGGGCCCCAAATAAAAGGTACTTTATGCCAAAAATGGACAAAGTTTTTTGACCTCTTACCTCTGAGCTGATATTCCAAAGATAGGGAGCATGTTTGGTGGAAAGTACAAGCTTAAAGCAGAGGATTTCCCCAGTGATTTAGTGAGTTAGCTACAGCAGAATAAAAATGGTGGTATGGTGTGGCCAGTCCCAAGCCTTCTTCAGTGCCTGTGTGGGATGGAGGGCACAAGAAGTCCTGCTTGGCTAGTGGGGAATTCAGAAGTCAGCTGATACGTGGCTAGCATATCTGTCATAAGCCTACCATGCCCATGTCAAGGGGTTAGGGGAGTCTAAAGGTTAGCAGCCTTGGTGGAGAACCAGATGAAAGATGTGGCTAAGACTTAAAGGGTCCTGCAGCATCAGTGAAGGCTAAGATTGGGCTCCATCAGAGAGAGATGACCACAGTTCCCAGGCTGAGCCAACTGAACACAGTAGGCACAGATTTCAGCAGTAGATGTGTACAGGGCGCCAAATGACCAAAAGACAAGGGACATTGTTGCAGAGACCAGAGAAAACAAAGAGGAGAAGGTACCTGCAAGTTTGGGTTTGAGGCCATCTCTTTTCTGCCACTCCAGAGTCATAGAAGCCCACCTCCTTATAAACTCAGATGCCTTCTTGAAGAAAAACAGTAGCTTGGAGGAAACATGAGAGACTGAACAGTTATCAGATATGACTGAGATTTTAGAAAAAGAATACACAAAAAGATGATGTGGGCATGTGAGGGAGGAAAATTTTTACTTCTACCCTTTTAGGTTCCTTAGCTGGTCTAATAATCAAATTAACATAAAACAGAATAACAGGAGAAAACAAATGTAATTTTGCACATATGGGGGCTACATAAGAATATGAAACCTATAGGTAGTCAGGCAAATGAAGCTTATATGCCAGCCCTGATCTGGAGAGTAGGGGGTAGGAGTCTAGGGCTTCAAAAAAGAGAAAAAACAATTCACAGGAATATGGCATGAGCAAATGTTTCATAAACAAATGTTTGGCATGCCATGCAGAGACAATGGGACACAGAGAGGACTTTAACCAATCAGGCTCCTTTGCCTACTACATCTGGCTCATATTCTTTGTAGTTATCTCTGGTGATAGATCTCTTCTAGGAATAGGCTCTCTACTAAATTATTTTTAGGCAGTTAAGGGGGATGTAAAAAGAAAAAACTCTGAATCTTTTGCTCTTTAAAAATAATCAGCCTAAAATAATCCTCAGGCCAAGAAGACACATTTTAAGGGGGTAAAATTTGCTCCCCTACAATAACATTAACCAGCACCTTGGTCATGTGCTCATTCATTCAATAAATTACGATTGGGTGTCTCTTATGCACAGGGAATACAACACACACCAATCCCCGTCTTGCTGTAGCTTACATTCCAGTGAGAGTAGTTCCAAGTTGAAGCTGTAGGGGGAAAACAGCTTAGTTAGAAAAAATAAAGTTCTACAATTTATTTTCACATCTGAATAGTAGATTGTTATATTTTTAGTCTCACAGCAGTGAGGCTAAAATGTATTCTGGCAGTATGGATGACCTTGTTGTGGTTAAGAAACTAAAATGACTACAGAGTTTATTCTTGCTGGGACACTAGATTTAAATAACTTGACATATTTTCATGGTGCCAGTCATAAAGTCATAAAAATTCAGAGCTGGAAAGGCTCTCAGAGGTCATTTGGCCCAACATCTTAGTTTGATTTTTAAGGAAACAAATGGGCAGAGAGTTGAAAATTGCTGCTAGAACTGGGATTTAATTGTTTGTTCCTTGTCATTAGTCCAGGGCTCTTTGTAATTGAACAGAATTTCCATTCAGATCTTAGTTAGAAATATTCATTGATTATTTCATCTCCATAGAAGTGGGCCCTTTCGAAGGCTGGCTTTGGGGACATAACCTACAATGAAATGATATTTAAGTAGGGTTGAGGATTAGAAGAATAGATACTCATTAGAGTGGCTAGTTGCTTCTCTTTCTTTATGGAATGGGAAGTATAGCCCAGAAAGAGCCCAAGTGACCTAGGTAGCATGCTGCCCGACAACATAACAACCGATTAAGTAGGGGTAAAAGCTTAGGCTCAGGAACAAGACATCTGGGTTCAAATTCTAGCTCCACCACTTATCAACTAACTTTGTAATCACTTGTGAAACATGTAGCAGAAAATTTGTTTAAAAATGGACAAAATACTAAAGGTTATGAATGACTAACCTTGAAAGGATAGATCAGATTTAAGTTATCTTTTAAACAATGCCATTCTCATCCATGTACGTGTAATAGTTTCTGGCCCAGTGATAAAAGGACAGAGTTATGGTTGGTCCATCAGAAATAATTCACACCCTGCCATTCATCTCATGGTAGAGTTGACCAAGTAGTGTTTCATTTTACTGATGCAATATGTATAGCTATGTCAAAAAAAATTATGGCAATGCCTATATTTTACAGTTTTGGGTTTCATCAAGGTACTTTCTGGCAGAGTAGTACGTGCACGTCATCTTTCACATATGTGTCAAAAAAAAATCGAGAACTACTGAACTAGAGTTTAGGTGTAGGAAACTCTCTGATCATTCACAGGGCTAGCTCTTGTCTTGGTGAAAGGTGGAGAGGCAAGAGAGAAAGAAGCAAAAATGTTTAAAATCTTTAAAATTATATGTATATAATGATAAAACCTAAAATATTATCTGATCCTATCATTTTTGCATTTTCTTCCCACTTCACTTAATTTAAAACCTATTTAAATTATAATCTGTTGTATTGTATTTAATGACATAATATTGAAACAAAAGAGCATACACTTTGTCTCAGACATATTTGCCTAGACTTATGTGGTAAAATGATAACTTGTACAGTCATTTATCAGTTCTTGGGCTGGCATAATATTACATGATTTTTACACCTTTGCATGTGTTTTTGGTGCTTGTATATTATAAACAGAGCCAGATAACAGATTATTATAATGAAAAAAAAAACCCCAAAGCTTTATATAGGATTATAGTAATACTAGTGGCCCAGTGCACGAATTCGTGCACATTGAAAGGAAATTAAGTAGTAGAAATATTTTAATATCACTATTCGCCCTTTCTCTATAATAGAAGTATTAACCAAATTCATGATCGACAATGACAGATTGAAACACATGTGTGCGATTGGCGCCAACGAGAGCTTTATATGTATTGTGCATGCACGAGTCAACCTAGCCTTTTATATATTGAGAATAAACTTGCTTAATTAGACCTGCTTTCTGATTTAGTTAAACTTTTTCTAGCCCAGTGAAGCACCCCAACTTCTCTCTCAGGTAAGTGTCACAATACAGCAGTAAATATCAATACGAAGCAGATTATTATTGTAGAACACCCGGGGAGAACAAAGGGTAAAATATTTAACTGCAGCAGTGTTTGACTATATTCTGTGCAGTGAGAGAACCTGAAGTCATTTTCAAGGTCCACCATTTCTTCTTTTCAGTCAGGTCAAGTTTCTAAGCTTTCTAAATCTCCGTTTTCCAGCTAATGAAAAGAAAATAGGATTCCACTGAGTCTCTTATCTACCTACTCCAGGACTTCTGTGAGGATCAAATGAGATGAGGCACGTGAAAATGCTTCACAGACATTTGGTTAAAGTGTAAAATGTTTGCACCTGGCTATAAAGCAAGTCATGTTCGAAGAAACTCCAAGGAGGCTAGTCGCTAGGGAGAGGAAGCCCGGTGTTGCTATGTGATGTCATTACCCAGCACCCACAGTGACCATTTCTGGGCTGTGCTATGGGCTGCATTTTGCACCATGGGGTCTTGGCAGTGTTGGCTGCAATTTGGTGGGGTGTTGCTCCAGGGTGGTGATGGGGCCTGTGCCCCAGTTGGGGGAAGTCGAGTGTTGGTTTGTTGGCACCAGGTCTGTGGTGCCATTTATTTTTAAACTAGAGGCCCAGTGCACGACATTTATGTACTGAGGCGGGGGGTCCCTCAGCTCAGCCTGTGCCCTCTCCCAGTCTAAGACCCCTTGGTGGACATCCCCTGAGGGGTCCTTAGTGCTGCTGTGGAGTTGTGAGCCTGGTTTAGCGCTTAGGGGTCCTTAGCGCTTGCCAGCTGTGAGCTCAGCTCCTGGCTGAGCGGTGCTACCCTTGTGGGAGTGCACTGACCACCAGGGGACAGCTTCTGCATTGAGCGTCTGCCCCCTGGTGTTCAGTGTGCCTCATAGCGACCAGTTGTTCTGCAGTTTGGCCAATTTGCATATTAGCCTTTTATTATATAGGATGGCCAGTGCATGTCATGGCAGCTCCTGCACTGAGCATCTGCCCCCTGGTGGTCAGTGTGCATCATAGCTATCAGTTGAACAGACACTTAGCCTTTTATATATATAGATTATATTTAGTTTACTTTATAGGAGAGTTGGCCTTGTTCTTTATATATGAAATTTTATATTTTACAAGTACAGTTCTGTTAATTCAGGGAATATATTTTAATAATTTAAGTAACCATAGTGAGATTCTTTCATTTTATCGAATACTATATTTCAGTTGAATAAGGCAAACTTTTTCTCAACATTAAATTTAAATGCTCTTTGAGAGAAAGTTAACAAAAAATTTAGGAAATGTGCATTTTTCTTTGTTCCAAGTGAATATTTAACATACTAGTATTTTCTCATGGCTCTTTAGGTTCTAAGATTGGGTTTATTTTTTTTTTAATTTTTATTTTTTTAAATATATTTTATTGATTTTTTACAGAGAGGAAAGGAGAGAGATAGAGAGTTAGAAACATCAATGAGAGAGAAACATCGATCAGCTGCCTCCTGCACATTCCCCACTGGGGATATGCCCGCAACCCAGGTACATGCCCTTGACCGGAATCGAACCTGGGACCTTTCAGTCCGTAGGCCGACGCTCTATCCACTGAGCCAAACCGGTTTTCGGCTAAGATTGGGTTTAGATACAGTGCTTGCTGTAAATGGGAATTTAAGCTTTCTACCTTAAATCTTAAGAGCAAAAAGAATATAAACCTAATGCAATCAAAGATGTTATGGATTTCCTGTGATTAACTGAACAACTTTCAGATTCTGCAGCTGATAATTAGGCCTCTGAACCTCAAGTTGGATACCTTACTTTCCTGTCATTTGAAGTGTACCTTGGCTAGATGTTCACTAGTATTTGTCTTGAGTTCCTTCTGTCATACTAATGAAGAAAGCATCTCATTTCTCTAATTCAAAAGTAGACAAAATGAAAGTTAATTTTAAAAAATTGATGGGCTTATTATTCTCTTGGCTTATCCTCCCTCAGCGGTATCTATGCTAACTTAATAGTAATATAGATAAACCATGAGTCCAGAAATTGAATGCTAGCCATAAGTGCAAAGCCACTTTCAGAAGACCTGTGAAACATGTTATTACTAATGTACCTTATTGTACAAAGAGAGCTACAGCATATGGTTATAACAAAGCATCTGCCCCAAAGGTCTGAGTATCAGTTTACATATAGATGGTCTCCAGATTTAACATCAGTATCCCACACACATGACAATCTCTGATGGGATGTTTACTGATGGAGAAGAGAACATTAATTTAGACATTATTATGTAAATCTGGAATATCTACATAAATATAATATAATATAAAATTGTCTTCTATTTATTAATAACTTTCTTATTTATTTATAACTTTGTATAATAAATGTGTTTTTTTAAAAAAATATCAGGCATCTTTATCTTTATGCTAGTTCCTTTGCAAGAAGTAAACTAACCATATTTAGAAATAGCACTTTAGTACCATTAAAGCTTGAAAGGAAGATAAAATTCAATTAATATTATAACTTCATTTTACAAGTAAGAAAAGTGGGGCTCAAATAGGTCAAGAAATTTTCCCACAATGGCCCAGTATGTTCATGATGGAAGTAGGACTGGAACCCATTTGTTTTAATTTAAGTTCAGAGACCTCTCAGACTGATTTCATTAGAAACATGAAAGAAAAGGTATATATTAGAACTGCTAAAATGTGATTTTTATTAATTTAATTTTATTTTTTTGGTAATTTTTTCTCCTTCTTTCTCTTTCTTCTGGGAGAGAAGTTATTGCTCCTGTGGGATTATTTAGAGAGTACTAACTATATATTGAGATCCTATAGATCATATCCCCCTCTAAGACATTTGGTTCTTATTTTTATGAATCATTTAAGTAAAGGCATCTGTTTCTCAGGTTTTTCACCATTTATTACATGTATAATTTTAAAAACATTTAGTCATGCCTTGAGATGGTTTATTTTATTACATACCAAACCTTTGGCCTGGAATCTCATGACACTATTGATTGAGTAGAAATTTTGTTAGTGATTCAAATACAGGACTGTCTCCAAAATAAGTTATATTAAAATATGACGATTTGCCTTATCTGTAACTAGAACAAGAGTCCCTGCAGTGTGAGCCTAAGTCTTCCAAATAAAACAATTTTTTAATGTCATTTATTTTCAGCTGTCCACAGCTCTCTCTTATATCTACTTTCCTTTCTTTTTATTTTTATAAATTCAAATTTGATCATCTAATGTAAAAGCCTTAGGTTCCTAGGGAGTTGGGGGACTTTAAAAAAAGTGTGTGTGTATATATGTGTTTTTCCATATATTTTTTGTAGTGTCCACTTTTAGCTGGAAAGCCACATTTGAGTACAATTATCTGGGTCCAATGTCACTGTTAGAATTGAGCAACTTGTGTGTGTTTTTTTAAACTTTTGTAGCTCTGGCCAGCTTCACATGGCCTTCTATCAGTTGAAATGGCATCTCTGACTTCAGCCAAGTGTAGGTTATTAGGTTACGAATGCCAAAAATGATGAGTCGTGCCATACTTTATTCAGTGTTAGTAAAAGCAAGATTGTAAAATAATTATCATCTCTTTTGAAGCAGAGCCAGCCACACAGCCCGAGCCCTTCTTTCTTCGTTAATGTGTATACAGTCCTTATTTTAACAGAACAAACTTTCGGAGGGCACTCACATGGGACTGCTGAACCAGCTGTACAACTTTTATTTTGAAGAAAAAAGTTGAGCCTCAGAACAGGCTGTTTTAAAGACAGGGAGGGACTTAGCTTTTCGGGAGCTTGACCAGCATGTGGAAGGAGTGCTCTCATGGCTGCGATAACGTAGGGGACTCCTACCTGGGTGCCCCTGGGGTGGGAAGTGTTCTGTTTGCTTTGTCCTGTTTCCGAGGGTTCCGTGCACTTCTCCTGCCTGTATCAGAGTGACTCTCGGTGGTTTTTGCACACCCTGCTCTGTGGGGGAGTGCCCCAACGTGCCTGTCTTATGTGGCCTCTATGGACACAGTGCTCAGCTGGCAGAGAGCAGGGAACTTTTCTCCCAGCACCCAAAAAGAGAAAGAGGAAACTACTTTTTCCTTCTGGGCTCCTTGCAGCACAATAGATCAGGATAAGCTTCCACATTCCCTCCCTGGATTTCTGGAGTGGTTTCCAGGAAGAAGTCAAACATTCACCTTTAAATGGATGACCATGTCACAATCAGGAAGAAACATCTCCAAAGACCCATCTTTCGGTAAGTCATGCTACATCCCAGGTGGCTCAGGGCTATCAGGGAGAAATGATTTTCCTCCTTCACTTCTAACTTGGGAATTCTGGCACTAAGCTACCGCAAAGCAATAGAGTGTGTCTAAAGTTTAACTTCACACATACCAAAGGAGACCTTCTATTTTCTTAAACTCTGTGTACAAGCTCTTATCAACTTAAAATATATTTTAAAAACATATTAGCTATTCAAGCACATGAGAGAATAGCCCTTGGAAAAAAAACTTTTGAAACATTATGCAACCCTCACTGTTTCTAATGGTTGCTCAGCCCTCTAAATGGGAAATACTGTGCTTGGTTCTCTCATCTGATTACACTCAGAGGTAGTGTTTTAATGCTGCTAGTGCTATAACTTTTTGCAGTAATGTGTGGGGAGACTAATTTGAACTTGATAGCTACTGTTCAAGAGTGTACATTTTGCAGCGAGTTCAGGAGTATTTGTATAGCAGTTAAGGAAACAATAGAACAATGAGAGAAGTTTTACACTGGGGGAATCTGTGGCTAGGATAGATACAGTATAATGGGCTGAGTTAAGGTTTTATTTTGTGAGGCGGGACACTTTCTGGGAGTGCAGCAATTTCTTCATTGACTCTTTAATGCTTGATTTTTTAGTTACCTGTTAGGTACTTTAGAATTCAGAATTGTGATTTAAGAATTTTAAAGTAGCTAGAAAATGAAAAAACAAGTTCTGCCTCTTAAAACAGAAGATTAAAAAGCAAGTTAATTACATATCAATTTTGTGCTTCCCCCAAAATAATATCTTAAATGTAGCAGAGATACTACAAGTTAACAATATTAAATGTTAAAGTTAAGTTGCGGCCTCTGGCTTTGATCTGGAATTAAATACAGGATAATAGAAGTTTATGGATGGAATTCCTAGCATTCTGTGGTTGTTATATAATGAGTAAGAGGGGGCCTGGAGGAATATCATTATATAAAATATGTCCATTTTTATGTGTTTATTAAGCATTAGAATAGTATTATTAACAGCAACAATATGCTTTATTACTGCCTAAAACAAAATTCTTGCTCAAATCCTTTTATAACCTTCACTTGAAGATAAATTATATTGAAATCTATACATGTGGGTTTAATATCATAATCTGTGTCTACTTAAATATGCATTTGTAAATTTTATACAGCGATGACAGTCATAACCAAAAATTCAAAATGACCCCCAGAATGTGTGTCCATCTGCCGTATTTCCTGAAAAGTTGTCCCAGTTCTATGTTATTAACTTCTACTTTCTTCCAAGGGCTTGTATGAATTCAAAAAGACATGACAGGTGCACAGGTGATTCCAAATTCAGCCCCACCAAGGTCCCACTCGCAGTGAGCACCTGCAGAACTCCAGGAAGGCAACATGGTGTCGGATAAAATCAGACCCCCTTAGCCAGCATCTTAATATGTTACCCCACTGGGGAGCTGTGGCAAAGAGGCAGGTGGTTCTTCATCCTTATTAGCTCCTGATGAATTATAGGCTTAGGTGCCATACACTGGGAAATTGCAACTTAACTGTGTTGCTGTTCTTTTTTATATAAAGAACATTTGTTCTTCCAAATCTTTTTGGAAGCTGAGATTTTTGCCCATATAATTAGGATAAAATTTGGCAAATTCAAATGATTGCTTCATGACCCTGGTGAGTTAGAAGAGAAAGTAGCTACTAAAGAGGACATACTTTCACCCAAGCAATTGTTTCAAGCAAGTTAGAAACAGTCCTTGACGGAAAACAGGTTAAGGCCAGATGTGGGGTTGATTGGTCTACCTCCATGTTGACAGCTGGCTTTGCTTTGATGGAGTCTGATTGTGATGAAGACAAAGGAGGTGGGGGTATATTAAGGGATTCAAATGACCAGGCACAATTCTTCAGAGACAGTTTTGGGCTGTTCTTCAGTAAGAAGCCGCGTGGGCCTTCTGATAGCTGGTTGTACTTTGGGAAGTGGCTTAAGCTTGCCTTTGGCACCTTTGGCCCTTACTCCAGGCCTCACTTTGCCAGCCTCCTCTCCCAGGACTCTTGTCCCCTGGGGCTCCCCAGACTGTCCAGCCTTTTACACCGAGACATCTCTCTCAGGCCCGCCTTCTGGTCAGAAACCCATGGACCAGACCTTTCCTTCTCAGTATGCAATTGTTCGTATCCCACTTCCCAAAGGCTTTTCACGTTAGTCCTCCTTCCACTTGGTAAGCAAATCTGTAACTGTTTTGTCTGTGCTAGCTACCAGTTTAACAGGAATTTTGTGAAAATAGTATCTTGGCTATTTATAAATAAGTCACTTAAAATATCAGTCATTAAGAGAGATCAGTCAAGAAAAATGTTTGGAAAATATCTAACATATTGACACCATTCAGATTTCGAAATACAGGCTACTTTCACCTGTAGCTGAACCCACGGCTTTAATTCAATCCACCTGGCCTTCTCTGACTGACGACAAGTGTCAAGAATCTGGCCTATGATACTGGGGAGGTTAGATATGAGGAAGAAAAACAAACTGTAGTTGCCCTCCCATGACATTTAATCTAGGCTATACCTAGATCCCTATGGCATAGGCAGATGATGGGTGCCGAAAAGGAGGTAACAGTGTCTTGGGGAATAGTAATGGAAGAGTCATATTTCAGTGATGACTAAGTGAATTGAGAGAGATAAAAGCAAGCTTTTTAAAATTTTAATTTTGAGACTGAATTAATATCAACTTTCCATTAGCATAATTTCCCTAAAAGGTCATACAGTAAAAGTCATCCTTTAAATGTTAAAGGTTAGTTGAGCGGTTTTAGAATACATGGAGAATATTGAAATTCTGGATACAATACTGGGAAGACTAGGAGGGATTGTGTTATTTAGATTCTGCCTCTAAGAATGTCTGTCCTTCCCACAATGGCGATTCCAAAATCATCTCACCAGTTAGGCTATCCAACCTATATTTACAAGTGCTTTGTGGAGATTTTAATACATATTTTACACCAGGTCTGTGAAGCCAGGAATGCAGTCAAGTTTCCTTTACGGCCAAGGAGGGAGTTTATGTGATCTTTCCCAGGCATTACCATATGGAACTTTGGGGTCAATAAGACCATTCAGCCCTGGCATATAGAATAGTCCACTGACCACGCTTTGTGGTTCTGTCTGCGGACGTTCTTGCAGCTCAGACTGGCATAGCAAAAAAGATGATCTCCTGCACTGAAGGGAAACACTTTAGGTTTTATAATTTTCCAGGAAGGAACCGCTATCACAAAATGTATATTAATAATGTGTTTTCAACAACACTGAGTTTGCTTTTCACTTAGAAAATAAAATTAGATAGATCCTTAAAATCCAAGATGTTAATCACAGTTGATATTGGAGGCCTCTAATAGAGACACATTCCTTTAGACTTTAAAAACACCTTTTTTTTCTGTATTACTACAGAATTTTATTTCTGGTAATCATGATTTATCTCTTTATATAAATAGATTCCACAATTTACAACACTCTTCAAGTGAAGTACCTTTATAGAACTTCCATAAAACAATTGCTGAAGGCACTTTCATATTCTTGCATATTCATAGTGCTTAGTGAACTTTTAACATTCCCATGGGATAGATCAACCTTCCACTTGAAATAAGAAATATCTCCTTCTCCTAATAAAATTGCATCAGTGAAAAAATCTCCTATCTGAATTTCACTGCCATGAAGAGTTTAAGTCTGGGTTTTTGTTATAATTATCTCCTCCTATTTGAGTTGATATTTTATCAAATTCTGTTATATGGGCATCATTTTCTGTTTGTTGCATAAAATTCTTTCTAGAGGTAGGTAGGGGAAAAGTGAATTTAAAAAATAAATTGGAACTTTTCTTACATGTTAAACCGTATTTTAGTGTTCTTTGGAATGACAGCCTTTTGAGCCTCTTCAGGGTTCAAAAGTGGATGTTGTTTTTGTGGTGACTTTCCACTAGAAGCTGCACTAAAAAGCCACAAATGAAATCATGCAAAGAGCTCTTCCCCAGCCCTGGAACTGAGATCTGGTCTGTGCATCCCGGACCCGAGACAGTGCAAGTCAAACGGCTGCCAGGGCCCAAGAAGGATGAACATCATGTTGTCTTCACAGCAGTCAGAACGTGCTGTTTTTGTCTCTTTATGCCTTTAAAGAAGCTTTATTTTACAAATATCTGTTAGCAGAGGAATTCTGAGTGTGTTTTTGGCAGGCATCGTCTCTTCACGTAGAGATGCAGAAGGCAGTGGGTTGAAATAAAAGAGCCTAGGAAAAGAAAGGCATATCCTGACTTGGTTTGTGGACCTCATAGGGATGGTTCGTAACCTTATTGCCGTGTCTGCATTCTCATTTTGAGGTTGTGATCTATGCTTTATAGAGAGGAATATTATAAAATGCCAATTACATATTTAAGATCTTACACCTTTTGGAGTGTAATCATTTTTATTTATTTCCACATTTAAGTTCAGTGTATTAACATCAGTGTCAAAGCTAACCCGGAAGTTGCTAATATGCGGGGTCTATAGCACATTTCAGGTGTTCACACATCAATGGATAAGGTGGAACACCTGACTGACCTTGTTAACTTAGAGTCGTTTTCTAGGCAAGGTGTTTTGATGGTATTCAATTATGTTCAGATGTTCAGACCTTTTTCCTTTAGTGTTTTGAGAACAATAAAAAAAGCATAAAATATAAAACGTAAAGTCACTTCAAAATTTAAAGGAATTATAATATGTTATTGGACATTGGTATTTTTGTCTCATAAATATTTAAAGATTTATGACATTCTTTGTCTTAAGCCCCCTTTTTAACATTTTCCTCTCACCAAAAAATATGTACTTTAGACAGAAATATATTTAGAACATAGTCATCAGAGTGAAAAGTAATTACATAGAAAAAAATTACATTTGAGGTGATGAAGTAGTATAATGTATTAAGCATCTTTTCTTTTTTATGTAATGAATTGCTCATAGGAAAAAGTGCTATGTAAATAAAATCTGAAATATAATACCAACTATACTTATAAAAAATAATAACAGTTTTTGGCTCTAAGGCAAACATGATTGTGAATTTGTTTTTTAATAAAGAGAGCAAAAAAGAAAAGAAAATGAATTTATCTGCAATGGTTACATAGTCACATACCAGATATGTAGTATTTTTTAAAAAAATATATAAATGATGCTTTTTATGTAAGGGACAATTAATTGATAGAAAAAATAATTATATTTAAGTTGTCCCCTCTTGCTATAAAAATGAAAAATACTTCTAGAACATAGACATAGTGAAATGAATTTAAAGTTAATGACACTACCGGATACAATGCTAATTAGAAGAAAAATATATTTTATAACAGGCATGTTTATTAAAATTAACCTTCTTGTTATCTAGGTCAAGATGTTATTGCTGCTGGTCAAGAGTCATTCATTGCATGACATAAAGCAAGAAACAGACACAGATTGATCTTTAAAATAGATTACAAAGGTCAAAGCAAAACAACAAACACATATGAATATAAAGCATATGGTAATGTTTAACATGAAAGAAATGACCAGAAATGGCTATAACTTTTTTTTTCCAGTTGTGGTAAGAGTAGCTCTAATTTTTAAGTGCCCATTACAAACAGATAAGGTATAATTTGATATATTTTTAAAGTCAGGCAGTAAAAAATTTACTTCTGCTGGTATTAATTCACCCAGAGTCATCACAAATTTAAATTATGTCCAATAAATTATCACCATCACCAGCAGCAGTAGTTGGTATTAATATTAAGGGCTGCCATTCATCAAAATGACCTTAGTGTATTTTTTTAGTCAAGTTCCATACGTACAATCTTGAGGAACTCCATGAGGAAGTAGTAAATCCACAATTAATAATTTTTTTTGTTATGGATCCAGGAATAGGAATAGATTAAAATACAGGAAAGTGTCTTTAAAGCAGTAGCTATGAACATCTTATTTTGTAAGCTAGGGAAGGTCAGTTATCTTGGACATTAGTATGATTTAGAAATGGCATTTCAAAGATTTGTAATGTTTGAAATTAGGAAAATCAAGACTATGCAAGGAAGATGTTCTACTGGGAATAATTTAGTGGTTTATACCATCTGGAAAATTTTATATTTGAAATAATAGCCTGTTACATATAGTGTTTAGGTAGAAAGCAATGTAAAATAATAAAAACAAGATTAAAGATGACTCATAGGTTTGTAGAGATGGAATAAAGTTAAAGAAGTCTGCAGTATTTATAAATCCAGTCTCTTCAATTCTGTCACTAGACATGACATAATTTTGTTAGTTCTCATGGGAAAGCTTCAGTTTATTTATGTGTTTGATTAAGGCCACTTGGACATGAGCTCTAATTGAGGAAAATCCAACATTTCCTGAATTGGGGCTGCTGAAAGTCTATAGGGCAAGTCACAGTGCATTTGAAAGAACAGATGCTCAAGCTTCCAGATTTGTTATCTTTTTAACATCCTGAGCCTGCTCAATTGAAGCCTTATTTTTTGTTATGAAGAAGCATTAATTCTGAGTCCAATTGGTATCCATTTTTAGTGTTTTGGTGGCTACAGCTTTTAGGATCTTGGGATGTTAATTCTAGAAGTTTATTAAGTAAAAACAGGCATTTAAATGTTAACTATATATTTATTAAGCAATTATTTATAGGCATCAAACTTCATGGACTTTAAAATAAAAATCATCACTTCAGCATTAAAAACATTAATACTTAATTTGACATTTTTTAAGGATCAAAGAGCTTAGAGCAAATTATAGACCGCTGGTAATACAAAACAATAGGACTGTTTCTATGTGGCAATTTTTGAGTCCTAATTGAGGAAGGAAAGGAAAATCCCATTAAGTCAAGTCACTTGTAAATTATATTATTAAATTAAAATTTGGATCATAGTAGGGGCATGTGACAATCTGGGACCATCTGGTTGTTAGATACCTTCTCTAATGAAGGTTCTAACTATTCCAGTGGTGATGTCTTTGTAAAGCAGCAGCAGCAGCAACAACACCACCACCACCACCACACACACACACACACACACACAAGAAAAAAGAGACTCTTGCTAATTTCTGTGGCATTAATTAAGCATTTGTTGCTTAGTCCAGTTACCTCCAATTATTTCTCATTCTGAGATCCCCTATCATTTTATCTGCTTTTTTTTTGACACTTCATTCTAATTACTTGAGAACGGGAGCAATTCTCCTACAAAACTGTAAGATTTCTGAGCTAAATACATATTGAATTCATCACTGTGTTTTCCATAACTTTTGGTAGAATGTGTGTGAGGAGTGTGCATTTACCCAGTCTTCAAACTTAAATGCCTAAAGGGACCAAGTCAATATTGTAAATGTGTGAAATAGGAAGTCCTGGGAACTGTGGTAGATGGGAAACTCAAAGCATTGTTTCACTTTTCTTTCAACATATAACAAACTTTTCTATTTTAACCATTTAAAAATATACAGTTCAGTGACATTAAGTAAATTCACATTGTTGTGCAACCATCTCCACCATCCATCTCCAGAACTCTTTTCATCTTGTAAAACTGAAACTTTATATCCACTAAACGCTAACTCCATATTTGTTCCACCCCTAGCCCCTGGTAACTACTGCTCCATTTTTAAAATCTATCTATCTATCTATCTATCTATCTATCTATCTATCTATCTATCATCCATCTATCTATTTCCTATCTTCATCATCTTTCATACTTCCCTCAGGTTTGTCAATCATAACATTTTGTCATATTTAGAAAAAGAATCCATTCCTGGAAACCCCCACATATATCATCTTGTTCTCATTCCTATTTATCCTTCTCCAACCATTCTCCAGAATTCAGTGTTTATCTTCCCACATAAGTTTTTACTACACTGCTCTATTTTCTGTCTCTATGATTTTGACTACTCTGAGTACCTTTTAAGTCTCAGTCCATTTGGGCTACTATAACAAAATACCATAGACCGGGAAGCTTATAAATAGCAGAAATTTATTTCTCAAAGTTCTGGAGGCTGGAAATCTGAGATCAAGAAGCCAGCAGGTTAGGTGAGACCTGGCTTCCTGGTTCATAGATGGCTCTTTTTGTTGTGTCCTCATATAGTAGAAAGGCCAGAGGAACTCTCTGGGATCTCTTTTATAAGGGCACTAATCCCACTTATAAGGGCTCCACCCTCATGACCTAATCATCTCCCAACGGCTCTATCTCCAAATACCATCACATTTGTATACTGTATTATATGATCACCACCCCAAGTCAAGTCTAGTTTCACATATTTAAAACCACTGAAAGACTAAACAAAATTCAGCTTAGTTGGTGCATGTAGTGGCCACTCTCCATTTTCAGCATGAATCATGGCCAGTAAATCTTGACTGAAATTCCTGGCAGCATCATCCAAAAGGATTACTAGAGGGATGGGTACTTGGTTCTTATTTCTAATACTAAAGAATAAAAAACCCCACACAATATATTTTACCACACACTTGTACTGAATATAATTTTTTAGTGGTAAAGGAATAGGTGAATAAAGATATAATTGCTGAATGAATAAAATGCATTAATGTTACCTCCAAATTGAATAATTCCAGAATCAGGGAATGCATGTCTATAGCCTGTTCCAACTTTGAACAACTATGACTTGTTGGAAAGTACTTTCTTGAATGGAACTCTGTCTTCCAACCAATACAACTTTTTTTCTCTCTTAGTAGAACTGGAATGAGAAGGATACAAAGTGTCTTTCACAGGACTGCCTTTCAAATACTGAAGACAACTATATCCGCTATAGCTGTTTATAAATCTCCCTAAAACATAATGGCTTAAAACAACGTGAGTCTACAGATCAGCTGAGTGGTTCTGTGATCTGTGCAACTGTGGCTAGATTATGGGTTGGCTGGTCTAGGAAGATCTTGGTTACATGACTTGGGTTTCTTCCATGTACCTCTCATAGCCTTCCAGCAGGCTCGCTTGGATATGTTCTCAGGCCAATAACAGGAATCTCAAACAGGAAGCAGCACTCACACTTTTTTAAGGTTCCGATTGAGTCTGAATGAGTCAAGTTGCTACTGTCCCATTGAAAAATCAAAAAGTCACATGGCCAAATCCAGGGTTGATGTGGGAGGGCATTACTAAGAGGAAGCATATACAGTAGGGTCTATGGATTCAGTTAATGCTTTCTGAAAACTCTTTATGCTTTTTCTGATTCTTCTTTAGTCCTTCCCTAGTTCATTCAGTCATTGAAGAGATAGTACATAATTCAAATTTTATTTCATGTTGTTAAAGATATCTGGGTGGCAGTGAGGATAGGAAAAACACATATTAACAGAATAGTGAAGTTCTGCAGATTGACCTTCATGTGGCTGATGGGTCACATGTGGCTCACCTGACTATAGGATTATAGCATACCTGAGATTCCAGGTTTTAAAAAAGTTTAAAAAAGTTAAAAGTTAAAAAAGTTTCACCTAATTGCCTAAAACATCAGCTATTACACCCATAATGATCTCCCACATTTTCCCATTTCCTCTAGAGATGGATATATAACAAGTGTCATGATGAGAGACTTGAGAAAATTAGTTATTTTAATGGAAGCTGAATATAATTAATTATATAATTTTAGGTAATTCAATTTCAATTCCACTAAAACTAAAACATGGAAAGGAGGTATTGAAAATAGTATATTAAAATAATGTTTCTTTACACATCCAAATCATATTTAAGTCTCATCTATTATGTGTATTCTCTAGAATTTATGATTATTTTAAATTATTTATTTTTAGTGGGATAGATTTATGATAGTTTTCTATTACTGAACTCTCTCAAACATTACTATAATGAGTAAATGTTTTAATAAAAGCCACAAATTACATAATTTCTCTTTTAAATCAGTGGTTCACAAAATGAATCTGTTTGCTGTTGACATTAGAATTTCAGTTTACAAAACAAAAACAAAACAAAACAAGCTTCTGAAGACCTAACCTCAGAAATTCCGATTTTATAGGCCTGGGAGTAGAAAGCTTTGATATATTTCTACATGCTAGCCAGTTTATGCCCAGTCACAGCTAGATTTGGGAGCTACTTTCTTGAATGATATAATTTGCATGCAATAAGAATGGAAGAACAGAGTAATTTGGAAAAATTTTTAATTAGATTAGCATCATCATTGGAAATGTAAGCCATTTTTTCTTTTTTTATTTCATTCAAAAATATTGGTGGGTACAGGGGACCTATGAATAAGAAGAGGGTTAAGTTTCTCCTCTAAAACATCTTAAATCCCCTTTTTAGGATGTAGGTTTAAAAATTATAGAGATAAACTACTATGAACTCCAAAGCAGTGGTTGCCAACATTGACTGTGTCTTATAATCACTGGAGTTTTTGTGGCAGTTGTATATAAAAATCACTGAATGACACAGGAATCAGTTAAAAATTTTTTTAACTCTCCAGATATTCTAAATTGTACAGCTGAGTTTGAGAACTATTACCCTAATATGAAGCACATATGAATTATAGTGATACACAAGGGAGAAACATTTGAGGATGAACACTGAAGGTTGCAAGTGATTTTGACAGGCAAGTGGAAGAAGAAGAAAAGAACATCAAGAAGATGGTAGAGTCCAAGCAGAGGCATGGGAACAGAGAAGTGCATGAAACGTTTGGGAGACCTTGGGAGCTAGGGAACATTTCCATTGGCCAGCATAGAACTGAGCTGCTGTATGTGGAGGGACGTGTGACTGAAAGTTTGGTTAGGGCTGGTGAGTCAAGGGCCATACTGCATTTATGTTGTGAATGTGGACGCTCATCCATCTGGCCTGTTGCTAAAACTGACAAATCTGATAAACTGAACTCTTGAGCTCAATGTTTCCAAAATACTTTTCATCATAGAACATCATTCCCCTGAGATACTATGAACAAAAGCATTAAGTATGTTTGGGAAATATTGCCTGTCACATTCACTCTCCTCTTAGAGATTAGAAAGCATATTAGAATTTTTGTGGTAAAACTTAAGTTTGCTTACTGCAATATTTCCCCAAAACATATTCTATTTCTCCATAATGCTTATTAGTATCTCCAGAAATTAGTGTTCCAATGTATACATTCTTGTTCCGATAAATTTCCCAAAATATTTCTCTCTTAGTTTTCTGAAATTCACTTTGTTTCGGCTAGTTTGTCTGCTCCTTTTCTTTTTCTCTTCCTTCCTTCCTTCCTTCCTTCCTTCCTTCCTTCCTTCCTTCCTTCCTTCCTTCCTTCCTTCCTTCCTTCCTTCCTCCCTCCCTCCCTCCCTCCCTCCCTCCCTCTCTCCCTCCCTCCCTCCCTCCCTCCCTCCCTCCCTCCCTCCCTCCCTCCCTCCCTCCTTTACTTCCTTACTTATTTATCTGGAAGATAGTTTGATCCCAAGAAATTTTTCCTTGGTTGACACTTTTCATGTATACTTGGAGGAGCTCAGCAAAGTTGCCTAGTTAAGAGAATATTATGTTCTAAAATTCCTAGTAACTGAGTCATATATTACATGTCAAATCTATATACAGTCACCACAGCGAATCATATGACCCAGAGAACACAGGATACTCTACTTTGGTCAGTTAAATGTCCTATTACATAACTGTAATGGTATGAGGTTAAAAAGAGCAAGGGAATATTTTGAAAATATTGAGAAATGATGAACAATGTCATGTTATTGAAACAGCAGAGGTAAATTAAGAAATAACAGATGGGAGTTATCTGTGGATTATCACACTCAGGTATCAAGGTACACACAAGTTTGGCAGCATTTTACCTTGTTTCTGTGCCATTTTCCTTGTTTCTTCCGGAAGAGATTTTTTAAAAAAAGCGTTTATCCTTAAGTTTATACTGAGTGAAAATCAGGCCATTCAAAATCTGCAAATAATGTCATTTTGAATAATGATGGCTTATGCTAGTGTAGAATCTCAGAACTAGGGTTTTGAAGAAAAAATTACCTCTGTTATGCTATTTGTTTACATGATATCCTTATGAATAGAAAGGGAACTACATAGATCTCCATTTCACAGTGAAGAAAGGGAAGCTCAAGGGGCCGCAGCAAGTCTGGGAGAAACATGGAAGAGTACTGACATTAAGAACAATACTATTAAGTGTGTCTTGCCATTATGGATTGCACCTGTGAAACAAATAATGTTAGAACTTAATTAGTACTCCAGGCCCGCCCTATGATCCTTCCTTGAGGTATAACCCATTCTAACTAGCCAAGGAAGTGATCTGAATCACCTTAAAAATATTTTTTAGCTACTCAGAATTATTTAATATCCATGGAGTCCATGAAAAGTTTCTCTTCTAGAGGTGAAGCAAGGTGGAGGGCACTGACCAAAGTAAATTATCATGTGTTTTCTGTGTCATATGATTCACTGTGATGACTGTATATAGATTTGACATGTAATATATGACTCAGTTACTAGGAATTTTAGAACATAAAATACTGTCTCCAGAAGGAATAAAGAAAGAGGAGGAAAAAGAAAGATAAAGGCAGTAGCTTTGAAAGTGTTTCTAAACAGAAGTGATTTGTTGCTACCATAATATAAATAGCATTTTCCTAGGCAACAGCTGAAGGAAGTGGCTTCTAGGCTTCTAGAAGGAAGTGTGCAAGACTAGAACTAGATTTCATTATGACTTCATTATGATTTAATTAATAGAAATTATTAATATATAATTTTACAGTAGTCTCTTATTAATCTTTCTTTAAAATATTTTTATTGATTTCAGAAAGGAAGGGAAAGGGAGAGATAGAAACATCGATGATGATAGGGAATCATTGATCGGCTGCCTCCTGCATGCTTCATGCTGGGGATAGAGCCCACAATCTGGGCATGTGCCCTGACTGGGAATTGAACCATGACCCCCTGGTTCATAGGTCAATGTTCAACCTCTGAGACATACTGGCCGGGCCTATTAATCTTTTCAAAGGCTTTGCTTTCTGTAAGTTTCTTAATACTCAAAATGTGTGAAATGTCTTGTTTTGATAGTGTTTTATTTTACTGTACGCAAGACAATTCCTGAGTGTCATAAAACTTCCACATTTTGTTATTTTAAAATATTTTACTTTATTGTGATTTTTTTTTCCTGAAATAACATACTAAGAATCTAATTTTAGAGGGAAAATAAAGTCCACATTCTATTTGACAACCAACATAATGACCTTACAAGGCTATTCTCGCTCCATTAAGAATGAATCTATGTATATAAAAGCCTAAGCAACCGGCTGACCAGTAGCTATGATTCACACTGACCAACAGGGGGCAGATGCTTGATTCAGGAGCTGCCCACTGCAGTGACTTGGCAGCTGCGGTTCTCAGAGAGGAGGGAGCCCAATTCCGGGGTGTGTCACCTGAGAACTGCCCTCTTGCAATCTGGGACCCCTTGGTGGATGTTGGAGAGCTGGTTTCAGCCCGATCTCCACAGGCCAGGCCGGGGGACCCCACTGGTGCACAAATCTGTGCACCGGGCCTCTAGTACTTATATAACATCTTTACTAATGGATATATAATTTTTGTGGTACAGGGTAGAAAAGATACAATTTATTAAAAATAGATTTTATTTCAAGAGTCGATGCATTATTTCTTGATATTTGCTTATTTAAAAAATGAAAAGAAAAAAGTTTCTGACTATATTTTGAGGAGCTAAACAGTTGTACCAAAAGACCATTAACCTAAACTTTATATAAAAGTTCTTATTAATTCTGTATGCCAGTTTCTAGACAAACTCATGTGGAAGTTGAGCTGCTGTAGTTAAATAATTGTAATTGGTGTGTATAGTCTGGATAATTTTTTCTCTTTTTCCCTCTTCCTACCTATCAACCCATTCTTTCCCCTTCTTCCTATTAGCCCACTTGGCTATTTAGCCCCGCTCATCCATTTAATGGAGGCTATGTCAACACTGTGATGGTGAGGGCCCTTGCATCTAGTCTTTAATTTGTCTCTCTTGTAGATGTCTAGATAAAAATATGATTGTTGTTCTCTCTCACTCTCTGCTCTTTTATTTCTTCCCCCCTCTCCTGCCAGACACCAGAATCTAGCATTTCCTATGTGAGAACTATTTACTATATACTCAGAAAACTAATGGTTATGACAATTAGTGTTTTATCCTGAGGAGTCCTACCTGCAACTGTAAATATTAGGACATTTAAGACCACTTTAGGACTATAAGTTTAAATCTCAGCAGACAATATTCTTAAGGCTTCCAGGTGGAGTAGTGGTTCTAGATTTTCCAATAAAGATTGGGATGCCACAGAGAGGGTTTGGGATTCCATATTTAAGGCTTGTCCTAGACTAGAATGCTTAGGTCAGCGTTCTCAACCTGTGGGTTGTGACCCCTTTGGCAGTCGAACGACCTTTTCACAGGGGTCGCCTAAGACCATCCTGCATATCAGATATTTACATTATGATTCATAACAATAGCAACATTACAGTTATGAAGTAGCAACGAAAATAATTTTATGGTTGGGTCACAACATGAGGAACTGTATTTAAAGGGCCAGAAGATTGAGAACCACTGGCTTAGGTGATCTCTCCATAGCTTATTGAGTAACTTGGAGATTCTGATTCTAAAATAAGTTTCCCTTAATTTTTCTACTCTATCAAGTCATAATTCGATCTCTCTTTTTTCCATTGATTATGTTCCCATATCTTCCCATTAACATTTCCAGTCCCTGGTAAAACCAGTTCTCATAATCTCAACTATCTTCTCTTTTAAGAGATTCCTAAATTTACATTTGCAGATCCCAATTTTATTTTTAGTGACAATTTACATTATTTCTATCTTTTAGAAATGTTCACTTGGATGACCTCCTATATCTGAGACTAAACTATCCCCAAGAAATTTATCATAACACATGCTTACTCTATAAAAGTAAGTTCAGGAGCATATGTGCTCATGTTTCCAAACTTTGTCCCTCGCAACACTAATGTTCCATAAGATTTAATAGTTTTACACACACACACACGCTTACACAATTTCCCAGAACTTTATTATGTTTATGTTAAGTAATCAAGAGGAAGATATGATATTTAGTGTTTCCTAAATTGGCAGTGGACCCTCTTTGAGTTGAATAGCTGTAAACCTACCGAAGTCTTCAGTAAATTGTTGTTTGAGAATGTTCTTAGATGAGCAGCCTGCTTTGAGCCTGGTGTTTGATAGCTACTAAGGAAAGTATAAAGTGTTTCCCTATATTTCCACTCCTCTGGTCATTTAGACTTACAGTCTCAGTTATTTTTGATGCCTTTCTACTTCTTCCTTAACAAAATCAATTCAAGTTCTTTTAATTATGTCCTTAAAAATGTACTTATTTCTCTCCTTTTTTTTAAAAAACTTCAAAACCTTTTCCCCTCTCATCTAAAATTTTATGATATTTTTTTAATTGATTTTCTATCCACAGCCCCCATCCATAGTTCCTTGTTTCTAGAGTTATCAGATTAGTCTTCAGAGCTTTGTCGTGGTTATGCCACTCCCTTCTTCCATAATTGGCAAAGTAATCTTCATTTTCAACCAAGTGACATGTAGATTCTTCTGGCATTCCAAGCACTTTATACCTACTCTCTATCTACCTCACCTTCTTCCTCCTTCCACAAATCCTATGCTACAGTCATGCCGGATGACTCATTTTCCCCTAAGACCTGTCTAAGCTTCCCTTCCTGAGCCTATGTCCCCTCTGCTGTCTCGGTTTCAGTCTTCCATCTCATGTCTGAACTTCCTCTGTCCTCATCCATGCTTCAAGTCCTAATTCAAATGCTACTGTCTTCATAAAGTGTTTCCCGATTCTTCCAGCAAAAATAAGCTTCTCTTTTCTTGGGCTTTAATGCTAATTACACTTTGTTTTTTCCTAACTCTGTATTTCGAGCATAATTGCCAGAAATTGGTATGATTTTGATTATTTTGTACATATTTTATCTTTCCTTCTTATGAATTTATTGGTGTTTAAGGCATTGTTATGTTTATAGAATTATACAACAATCAATTCATCTAGTATAATTCTCTTCACAGATAAATAAAAAAAAATTAAGACATTAAATATTTTGACCACGTTTT